>NC_080473.1:1519166-1853333 GCF_030265055.1 Doryrhamphus excisus
TGTTACTTCAAAATGCAAGTTACACATCTCTCAAGCAGTTGTTTTGGGAGGTTTTTGGGGCATTTTCAGGACTTTTCTTGTGGATTCGTTTTTTTAATCTATGAGCATTTATGCGATTGAAGTATTTTTAATATTCAAGGATTGGATCACTTGTTTGTTGTCACTGTGTTTTAACAGTTTGCCGTGTGCTGTCCGTCCATCCATCCACAGGAGTTATCTGTTAGCGAACGCCCACGTTTTATTTCAGTTGATGCCTGTATTTACCAGTCGTAAAGTATTTATTGTAATAAAGATACGTTAATATTACTTCCGTGCACATGTTAAAACAGATCATTTTAATCAGCTTAAAAAGATCGCTACAATACAAACAGGGTATGTACCAATATTGTTTTAATTACTATTAATGCCATTGTGGAGTTTTTATGTTATCCTAAGAGGCTAACATTAGCAAAGAGATGGATTGCTAAGTCCCACCCACTGCAACATTGCCCTATTACTGTTGGGCCGTCAAGTTAACACACGGCGCCTATTGGATAACAGGTTTACCAAAGTGCACTCTCATTGGTCCTTGGAGAATGTCGCCTGCATTATATCCGGGTGTTTGACACTGGAAGCTAGCGGTCACTAGACGCCCTTAACGCGGCTACTCACTTTGTGCCGGCGGCAGACAGATGTAACTTCTAAAAAAGTCACTCCTCCGGGCTCCTGCTTTTATCCGGTTGGCTATGGGCTTGCTCATTTGCTTCACTCCGAGGTAGAGGAGCTTCGCGATTGGGAAGGCACCGACAACCATCTTGGCGGAAGTGCTTCACATCTAGGGGCGGGGCGTGTTAAAAAAATCACATGGTTACCTTGGCGACCAATCACACGTTCCCTGGGGCATTAAGTGTCGTATTGTGATGACAAAATAATAATGAGCAAGGACTACATTCATTATGATGTTTTATTAAACGTACACACTATTTATACATTAGATAAACACACACACAGTTGCTTTGTCACTTCATTACTAAGACACAAAGTTGCATTTTGTAATATACTAAACAGGCTCTATATAAATTATTAATGTGCAAACGCATAGCAAGATTGTGAAGTAATAATGGCATAGTACATAAAGCGAAATGAACGAGCAGCATGCGGCCAGCTGTGGCTCAAACACCTGGCTCAGGTTACTGGCGTGCAGGAGAAGGAGGCGGACGAGGAGGGGCGGAACCGCGAGCTCCGGATGACTCAATGCCTGGAGGAGGCACACGCCGACTGGCTGCAGTCTACTTCAGGAAGACCAGAAGGAAAGTGCTCCAGGACCAGGACACGGAACTTTTTGTCTCTTGGCTTTCTAAGCGAGAAGATTTCCCCCTTCTTTGAGGTACGACACTACTCATTTGCTTTGTGTGCATAAGAAAAGAGTCGGTTCGTTGTCCTGGTAACTGTGTTAAGAATCCATTTTGGGTTTCTGCTTCAGTTTCCCAACGTGGGGGATTCTAGAAGGCGATGGGGGTGTGTTGGGCATTCTTCTCAAACTAATCCAAATCAGATGTTACTATTCCTGTCTGGGTTGCCTCACTGTCTGCAACCACAGGAGAAGTGCCTCGACTAGTTCCTGGGCTTTGCAGACACAGCAAAAGGCATTTAACCACAGTGGAAGTATAATTTCATCATCATTACATGTGTCTTGTGGTGAGAAGGACAGAAGGGATCGACATAGGGTTGCTTGAGGATGCTACAGCCTTTTAAGTTGAGGGACACAGACTTTGGCTTTTGTTGAAGTACCGAACGCGTACTGAGCACATCGGGACTTGTTTGGGGGGTGGGAGCTGACAGGGATTGACACGTATCCGCCATGTGCCAAAGCCTTCTCACCTCTGCAAGCAAATCAAACCTGCTTGTAGAATGTGAAAGTGGCGCGTGTCCAAGTCGCACGCGCTGTGCTGCAACTTGTTGCTCACGACAACACAAGCCGACACTTCTATCAGGGACTTTGTCACTTGACAAAATGCAGATGAAGCCAGCCATGTTCTATCCTACCAAAGATCGTGGCTATCCCAGCTGATGGAGGTCGAGAGGCAGGGCACGTATGGACTACGACCATTCAACCGTTCACACTCACATTCATAGTATTGGACCAGGGGTCGGCAACCTTTACTATGAAAAGAGCCATTTCACCCACTTGCCCACTAAAGAAAAATAGCCTGGAGCCGCAAAACGTTGTATGTTTAAAACAACATTGGAGGGGAAAAAAAAGACGAGTTGGAGTACTCTTGCTAGTACTGGAGATAAACTTTTGTTTTTAAATGAGCTCTAATTTATTTTTTAGAATCGTCAAATAACTCATTAATAATAATTAATAACTCAAATAACTCAAAGTATTACTCATTTCCCTTCATGTTAACCTGTCAGAGAGAACTGGATAGCATCCTGTCTGCTCATTCAGTCACCAGTCAGAACTCAGTCAGGATGCATTCATGGTCTCACACAAAGTTGGATTTTTGTAAACTCATAACAAAGACGTGCATTTTCACCACACGGGTGCTAAAAAATATTCAAGCATTGCAAAGGGAGCCGCAACAAAGAGGCTGGAGAGCCACATGCGGCTCTGGAGCCGCGGGTTGCTGACCCCTGTATTGGACAATTTACTTTAGAGCAGGGGTCTCAAACCCACGGCCCGCGGGCCACTAGTTTGAAGCCCCCGCCTTGCTATGAAAGTTTAATGTTAGTGCGGCCCGCGCAAGTTTGATATGGATGCTGTATGGTATCATGTACCCAGAATTTTTTTTCATGTTTGATTAATGTTCATGTTAAAGGTTAAATAACTGTTAATAGTTATCCTCCCTATCCGTGTGGAAGTGGTAAGTTTTTGGCTATTTAAGTTGAAAGGAAATAACTTGAAGGCTACCGTTTAGGTCGCTAGCTCTCTAGTTTGCGAGTTAGCATGTGTCTCAAGACCCTGCAGTTGCGCAATATGTTGTAAATAAAAAAGAGTATAAATGTGACTATAGTCGTGTTATAGTGGCTCTAATAATGCTTTGTTAATTTTAATCTGAAAAAAATAATTTGTTTACCCACCAACTATATGTGGTTTCTTAAGTTTTTATTATTTGACGTTTTATTATTATTATTATTATATTTATTTATTTATTACTGATTTTCTTTATTCTTGATTTGTTTATTTATTTTTCATCTTATTTTTGTGTAGAAAAATAAAAAGTAAGATATTTGAGAACAGTGGAATGTTTTATCAGAGCTTTTATTGTAGAAAATTGGAACCAAAGCGAAGTTTTAAAATTTTTTTTTGTTTTTAATAAATGCGTGTTTTTTTTTTTTTTGAAAACCTGATGCGGCCCAGTCTCACCCAGACCCTAGCTCCAGTGGCTCCCAAGTAAATTGAGTTTGAGACCCCTGCTTTAGAGTCTCCAGTTAACCTAACATGCATGTTTTGGGATGTGCCAGGACAAAACCCTCGCACGCACTGGGGGAGAAAATGCCACCTCCACACAGAGATGCCAAATCAGAAATTCCAAGTAGGACCTTCCAGATTTCCTGACTTTGTGGCCAACATGCAAACCACTAGTCCACCGTGCGGCCCAAAGCTAAATCATTCGGGTTTAAAGGAAACATGTTCTGGATGCCACAGCCAAGCTTGGAAGTCATGTTCCCCGTAGGAAGTGATGGAAATGTTCCGGAGTCAAACCATAAAAGCTCTGTTCTGAGCCTGTGATGTACATCCAGTTTTAGTGTAAGTCTGAACTAAGTCCGAAATTAACTCCTAAGTCACTCACTCATACACAGAAGAAGTGAAGGACATGTGAAATACACAAGTAAAAAGATTAAATACAAGAATTAAACTCATAAAAAGAATAAAAACTAATGGAATAAAATAAACAGAGCGTTTTGGAACTCCAAGAAATCCAGCTGCAATAGGTGCAGATACTGGAAGATCTAGAAAGCTTTCTGTGCGGGTTATGAGGTGTACAAAGGGCTGAAAAGGAGGTCCCCTTTTACAGTATTTTGTCATATTTTGATGCTTTTAAGCATTACCGGAACTTCCCTCCTGAGTGCATTGATTCACACAACATTGAAAGAAACGCTACACCAACTTTTAACGAGTTCTTGCTAGTCGCTAGCCAGTGTGGGGTGGCGAGGTGTTACTACACCGGTAAAGTAGTTCGAGTGGCCAATGTTGGTGAGCATGTCTTCTGTCTCTGAACCTCTCACGATGTTCACTTTAACTTACACGCTGATTAAGGCTTTCCTTTTCTTTGGCGCACTTCATGTTCTGTGCGTGGTGCGCGTACACAAACTTAATTTGTGTACGCGCACCAGGCAACTGCCAGCCCACGTAACACACACATGTGTTAGCAATGTTTCTTGTCAGCTAATAATAGTGATTTGACAAAGTTAAGCTTCTGCCGTTAGCTCTACAGACATGTACGTGTACAGTAAGCCCTCATTTGTCTCAGTTAATTGGTTTCAGACCCGACAAGTATATGGTTTTTAACATTATTTGAGCTCTCTAGACATGAACTAACACCCCTATAGTCACCATGACACCCCTGTTATGCAATATAGTAGACATAATAAGAAAAAATAAGACAAAAAGGAATAATAGAGACTCACACGTTAGCATTGGGAGAATTCCTTGTTGTTTTTCTTTATTTGTCTCATCAAGAGACAGCTACTTCCCCCTGGCCATCAGACTGCTCAATGCCAAATAAGCCCCTCTACCTTACTACATCATTATTATTTATTTTAATTATTTAAATTATTTGGGCAATTTACGGTTCACGCTGCACTTTACATTATGTTGTTCATATTTGGTGTCTATTTATTCTCCACATTATTATTATTGTTATTATTTATTATTACTTATCTTCTTTTGTGTCTGTTATATGGGAGCCAGGCAACGACATTTCGTTGGCAATTTCACTACTGTGTTTTTGTGCAATGACAATAAAGGAAGTCTATCTATCTATCTATCTATCTATCTATCTATCTATCTATCTATCTATCTATCTATCTATCTATCTATCTATCTATCTATCTATCTATCTATCTATCTATCTATCTATCTATCTATCTATCTATCTATCTATCTATCTATCTATCTATCTATCTATCTATCTATCTATCTATCTATCTATCTATCTATCTATCTATCTATCTATCTATCTATCTATCTATCTATCTATCTATCTATGTAACAATACTGACACCTAGTGACCAGTGTAGAATACTACATATCATCGCAACACCTTTGAATGTATATCTTCTGAATGCCCAGTCGTTTTTATGCTCGAAAATGCTTAATTTAGGCGAAAAGTATGTAATATTAGCTTGAGTAATAGGTTGTATTCAACCATGAAACAGCAGTAGTTTATTCATGAATATCTATTTTTGAAAATCTGTGAAACTGCTAAATTTGTATGGTGAAGTGGCGAGTGGATTATTACGGATTATGTGGCTTCATTAGCAATTGTGGAAATAATTGACATTTTATTGTTGTTCTAAGCCACCGCTAGTAATATATACTAGACGATGGTGTTGTTGTTGTATACTTTGGTTGGAAAACAATGTCATCTTGAGCCGGTGATTCCGCAGCATTAATTTATGGTAGCGCTTTCTCAACTGCCACAAGTGCAAAAACAAGTTACGCACAAATCACTGAGAAAGTTGGAGGCATACTTTTCCAGACAAATTTGGCCTGATCCTGAATAGTACCACCTTAGGGGCGTTCCGCTTGAAGGTGATGATACGTGGTTTGACGATGTAAAGTGTTTGGTTAGAAAGCTTTTTTATTGCAGTGTAAAATACACTCTTGGGAAAGCAAAAACCTGCAGTGGCAAACGAAGAACACATGTCTGTCCAAAGCCTTCAGGTTCTGATGTTGAGCCAGCGGGCCGGGTCGGGTGCTACTGGACTTTTGTCACCTGATTTCCTCGCTTCCACTAGAAGAAGCACACACGTCTAATTGGAGTTGGCTGCAAAGAGGAACATAAATGAAGAGAGACAAGCTGCAAATCTCAGTAATGGTCCCGCAGGCTTTGTTCTCTCCCTACGCCGAGCTGAAAGTGGATAGAAATGTCGAGCGTGTTGCTCGGGAGCTGAGAGATTCCTCAGTCGCACGCCGGTTCCAGAAGAAGCAGAACCAGCGGCATGAAAAGAAGGTGGGACAATGCCCTCCTGTGTTTGTGCACATCGGGAAAAGCTCGGCTTACTTTTTTTTTTTTCTTCCTGTTGTCGGCAGTCATGAATAGAATGTGTGCGTTGGTGCACGCACACACCGATGTTGTGTGTTCTATGAGGTAACGTGGAGCACCTCGCTGTTCACTGGAAGGGGGGGGGGGTTATTGTGAGGAGCTTGGGCGTAGCTGAGAAACTTGCACTCGCAGGAGTCTGGAACAAAGGTGAGTCATTTCTTGTTGAGTAGGTGACATGTCAGGATGGAGCTCGGTGATGTGGACGTCTGAGAATGAAGATTCGTGATTGACTTCTTTTTCTTTGGAATTGTATGCTTGCGTTACGACGGCGTATTAGGGACACATTGAACAAAAACCCTGAGATTTTGAGAATAAAGGAAATTTATGATTTATGATTATGCTCATTTTTTCAAAAATGAGCATTTAGATTAGCATGTGTAGTGTACTTGTCCCGACGAGGGTCACCTAAGTGAGACAGCTATGAAAAGGGGGGATTTATGTGACCTTTGGCCTTGGGCCAAGGTAATATTACAACTTTTTGTTCTTGTAAATTCATGACTTTTTATTTCTCATAAATGTATGAATTTTTTTTCTCGTGAATTTACAACTTTATTCTCGAAATCTTAAAATGTGTTGGCCCTAATACTCCGTATATGGTGAGGATCTTGATAAAAGTGTAAATATGATTTTTTTACAGTACACTTGAAGCAGCTGTATATAAATATACAATAAATTAAATATATCAAATACTAAAAATACAATTAAAATAGAATTAAAAAAAACAGGGGCGGCACGGCGGTGGAGTGGTTAGCGCACAGGCCTCACCGCTTGGAGACCTGAGTTCAATTCCACCCTCAGCCATCTCTGTGTGGAGTTTGCATGTTCTCCCCGTGCATGCGTGGGTTTTCTCCGGGTACTCCGGTTTCCTCCCACATTCCAAAAACATGCTAGGTTAATTGGCGACTCCAAATTGTCCACAGGTATGAATGTGAGTGTGAATGGTTGTTTGTCTATATGTGCTGTGATTGGCTGGCCACCAGTCCTCTCGCCCGAAGATGGCTGGGATAGGCTCCAGCCCCCCCGCGACCCTCATGAGGAAAAAGTGGTAGAAAATTAATGAATGAATAAAAAAAAAACACTGTAAAAATGTCCCAAGAACTAGATTTGGCCGCCGAAGACCAGGTCGCCCTGGCGCCCACCGTCAACTGAATCAAGTTGAAATATTAAATGTACTTAAAAAAAAGCATCTTATCGTCTGTATTCCAATATAAAGTCCAAACATGGCAATAAATACCTACAGAAAGAAAATTGTTGAAAATAGTTGTAAAAATACCCCACCCATTGGAGACAGTAAGTGAAGGAAGTTGCGAGGATGTGCGGGGGCCCGCTCAACGCTACTTGTTGCTTTAATTGAAATGTAGCGGTACTTGCGGCCGCCCTGACACCAGTTGAGGTTATATCAAATCAAACATGAAACTGTAGAGAGGACGGAAAAGGTCTCACTGATGATCTCACTGAAACAGGAAATCAAAGTAGTGAGAGTAGCAGGAGGTGACTGCTTGTTATCTTGTTGCCTTGCTAGGACGCTCCCTCCTACTGTATTCTGCTAGACTCATCATTATTGCCTTCAACCCTTCACCCCTCCCTCCTGTGTCCTTGTGCTCTCGGGTTACAGCAAATGAAAGCGTTTGTTTACAACATATTCTTCCGGGGAAGAGAAAGATGAATGTTTTTATCTTGTGACAAAGCGAGCCACATTTCTGTGTCCTACATTTGGCCGGGATACTCCTCTGGAGGATGAAGCAACAGGAAACTGTATCAGTGATTGACCATTCTTTTAAAAACGTCACGTTCCACACGACAGTTTGGACTTTTGCATTTGGCTTTTCTCATTCAGTCATATGAGAAATGAATCTGTATTAAGTTTGACCAAGCGAGCCACTTTCATGAATAAAACAGCAACGGGCCCGGATGGGAGCCTTGTGGGACGCCACGGCAGCCACTAAGGTTGCCATATTTGTAGAAGGATAATAGCTTCTAATGGAGCTGGCAACCATGGCGTGACCAGCTAATACTCGCTACATACTTAGCTGGGTTATCAAAGCAAAGGAAGGCAAAGACATACGTAATAGCAAAGATTGCATAAAAAAATCTTGACGTTGGAAGTATGAGCTAAAGTACTGCAAATGTATTTGTTGTTTGTTCGCCAAGAGAGATTGACCTTTTCCTTGTCTGTCATCTACGTGAATATTTAACAACAAAAAATATAACAGTAAAACATCTAAAAAAATAGTCCAAATATTGACGTAGAAATAAAAAATAATTATTTTTTGAAGTAAATTTTTTTATTAGGGTGTGGAAAAAGTTATATGTGAATAAAGTCATCATATTATGAGAAGAAATGTAATTTGAAATAATTGGAATATTTAAAAAAAACAACAGCAGCAATGGAAAAACAACAGCTGCACTTTTCCAACAATAAAGTCAAAATATTAATAATATTAGATATTAATAAGGAAAATAAGGTCAATAGCACAGAGTTGAAATATTAAAGAAAAATATGTTTTTAGAGTAATATTATGAGAAATCCAAAACAAAATAAAGTTGTAAATTTTTTGAAAATTTGGTTGAGAAAAAGTTCTAATATTGTGGGAATAAAGCCAAATATTGCAGGCATGAAAAAAAAGAAATGGGGAAAAAACTGCTGCGATTTTATGAGAAAAAAGAAAAATGTTGTATTCTAACATGAAAAAGTTACCATTTTAGGAGAATAGACTCAATGGGGGGGGGAAACTAATGTCATTTTAGTAGCGTGGAGTTAAAATATTAAAGAAAAACAAACAAACCAAAATGAAGTTGTAATGTTTGGAAAATCTGTCACTAATTAGTCAAAATTTACCAAAAATATTTAGAGTTTATTATTTTTTAAGGCAAAAAAAAGGGTGAAAAAGAGCAAAGGGTGACGTTGACACTAATTCTAGGCTTTTTCAGCTAAATAGACAAAGATGAGGTATATATTTTTCCTGAAATATATCTAACTTCTTAGCATATCTTTACAAAATATCTTTACAAAAGTTGCACCCTTTCATTTTTCACTATGTGGTCCTCGCAGGAAAAACGACACATTTTTTGTGACTTGCCCAACAATCCACAGATTGAGTCACATTTCATTCCAGTAAGTCAAAATGTCAAAGAACAAACTAAAAAAAAACAAAAAGTCATCACAGACGAGAGCAAACAGAAGCTCAACAAGGCTTCCAGTAAGCATGGGGGCTGGGGGGGTGGGGTCAGTTCATCTCTGACCAGGAAGTGGAGCGATTGGCCTTAACGTCCATCCTGACTGGCGCAATTCAAGAGCGTAATCTGCTTTCTGTGAGCTGCTCTTGACAAGCACACAAGTCAAGCATGTGAAGTTGAATTCCTGACAGGGAGGAGCACTGAGGAATGCCACACACACACACACACACACACACACACACACATGCACACACACATGCACACGCACAACAGGACAAGCGGTGCTTATCGATGGCCTTATATAACCTGTTTTCCTTTGGGTCTGGCTAATGTTCAACAGGAGCTGCGTCCACCAATGCCTGTGACGGCTGTCAGTCATCGCTCCAGCTTGTTTGGCTGCCGGGAAAATATTTTCATCAACGAGATGTGTCATTAGTAGCAATTACCAAAATAAAGGTCACTTCATGAAGTTAACTTTAGTGCAGATGACGTTGGCTGGATTCTTTGCAACGTGATGAAGAAAGGAGGAACATCACATGCTAATAAGAAATCATTTCTTTTTGCCAACTGTGCCGCACTTTTAACATTCCTAAAGGGGAACTACTGTATTATGCTCATTCCCGCCCCCTGTATTGAAGTGTGGACTCCTATAGAGCAGCTACACACAATAACCAGCACAGAAAGCTTCCTAGATCTTCCAGAATTTGCACCTATTCCAGCTGGATTACCCAAACGGTCTGTTTGAATTTATTCCACCCACTCTGCTGTGATCAGTCACACTCCCAAGTGCTCCAGACTACTTATGGACTACTGCTAAAACTCAATGTTGTGGGTTTTCCTTTATTATCAACTCCAAAGTTGATAATAAAGGAATAAACCCTTTGGAGAGCTACTTAAACGTGGGTAGGAGCGACTGGAATGTAGGCACCACTGATGCCATGGAGCTCAGGAGAACCGAGACGTGAGGGTGCTGCGTCCACCTCGCCTGCCCGAGGGGGAGTACTCATTGTCGGGCACACTTTGTCAAAGCACAGCTGGTGCCATGAAGCTCAGAAACCGGACGTGAGGGCGACGCGTTTACAAAGTGCAGACAATCTTGGCACAACATCGGTAGCGGAAATGTGGTCATTACACGTGTTTTGCGGGATTAGCCGTGTTCCAGACACTGGTGAGCTGGTAATTTGCAAACATGCACATAAGACGTTGCACACTCTATAATGCTACATAGACAACCGCTTACTTACACAAAATAAACATGGGGCTAACATGGTGAAATCTTCCACAAGAGTGCAGCAGAGCAGGGGGGGAGAAGGGCAGGCGTACCCTGGTACGCCCATATAAGGAAGTTTGGATCCCTGTGACGAAACCGAGCGTTCAGAACCATCCCAAACTTCTTTCAGGGCTCACTTCCAAATGGGGAAACCTCATTATTTGAAACTTTGGCATGGTTTAACACAGGAATACAACATTCTAACTACATTTAGAGGTCAGAAAAGTGGAAAAGGCATCATTGGTCCCCTTTAACAAGAAATATGGGGCCAATAAGTGAGGCTCATTTAACATTCTTGACAGCCATGCAAGTGTAAAAAGAAGTGAAGCCTTGTGAGTAATTGGACAGTTTTAATGAAAGCGAGTTATAGAGACGCCCATAAAACCTTGCTAGCTTGACGTTTACATCCTATCTCTGCTTTTCAAGAAAATAATGAATACCCGATGGCTGTTTTGTGGTGGGAAAAAAACTTCATTTCATGTGGAAGTGGTACATTTTTGCCTTCTTCACCCTTCTTCCCGACTCCCTTTGAAACACTTTATGTTAGCTCTTGGGTCCCTATACAAAGAATAATAGGAGCACAAAAGTGACTATAGGGGTGTTATTTCATTTCTACAGGGTTTTAATCATTTTAAAACCTGTATTTAGAAAGTCGTAAACAGGTTTTCTATGCTCTAATTATGAAAATGTTACATTTATTAATATTGAATCCTACTCAGGAAATTCACTGACCGCGGTCGGGTCTGGAAGCAATAAACTGGGATAAATGAGGGATGACTGGATAAGTATGTACTGTATGTACAGGTACTAGTTATACTGTATATAAGTTTCACTTTTGCTTGTCACGGCAACGTGGTGTGTTCAAAGATCATCAACCAAAGTGCGAAATCTCAATGCTTGACCAAAAAAAACATCAGTGAAGTGTACCGACAAAAATTGTGGCTTTTTCTATTTGTATTATCACATATTTATTTCTCAATTATTACCAACTTATGGTGAATGAGACGTGTTTTTTTTTTTTTTACCACGGAAAGAAAACACGGCCCTGATTTGCAGGACCGTGAACGTTGAATCTGGTTTCATTTGTTGATTCTTTCATTCACTCCAGTAGTGATGTACGTTGCTAGGAGGCACGTACGCAGACAGGTTTCAGGGCCAAGTACACGGCAGAGATATTCATAAACGTTCACTTGGCTAATACTCACAGAAAAGTCTATTTGTCATGTGATCCCATTACTAGCGCTTCAGCTGGTCGGCTCTACGCCAAGTATACTCCAGTCTGTATAATCAGCCCGCTAAAAGTACAGCAAACCCAACTTATTTGGAGTTGAAAATGAGTATGGAGGAGACCACATGTCCACATCTGCGTCCTAAGTCAACATCAACATGGTCAACATGGACGCTGGCCATGTTGGTGAGCGCAGCCAGCGGGTTAGAAAGGCAAACATGTAAGAGACTAAGTGTGTTTTAATAACACGGCCGCGTCACAGCAGCCCAGTGATGGCCTTGCGAGGAAGCGGAGCCCATTGCATTGTGGGCGTTGTTGCTTGGTTTTTGGAAGGCAGGAAGTGCCACAGCCTTTGTGTGCGTCATCTAACGGAAGCATTGCTACTTGCACGTGACGGAGGCCAGGGGGAAACCGAATGTTTTCCAACCAGGGCCACATAGTGAAAAAGGAAAGGATTATTACTATCAAATTCATTCTTTGCTCTGTTTTTCCCCCATTTTTGCTGTCTTTTTTTTAGATTTCAACTTTCATTTCAAGATATTTTTTCTTCTCATAATATGATGATTTTATTCCCATAATATTTTGACTTTATTCCCTAACCTAATTTTCCACAGCCTGGCGCAGCGCCGCGCACCCACGCCTCCATCCCCACAAGTGTCAAAGAGGGAGGAGAGAAGGTGTGGAAAGTTTATTATGATTTTTTCCTTTTAATATTTCAACTTTGTGCATCTAAAATAACCTTATTTTCCAAATACTTCCACTGACTACTTAAATAATCGTTATAAACCGTTATATATAACGTTGTATTTATAATATTAAGATATGACATTATTCCCAAACCTAATTTGTAGACAATATAACTGTTTTGTTTCTCATATGATAACTTCAAAAAACATTTTTATATTTAAACTCCATGTTACTAAAATTACATAATTTTGCCTGAAATTATTACAAATTTATTCTTGTCAAATTGTGATTTTTTTTTCATGGAGGAATACAACTTTTTCCTGTCATATTTTGAACTTATTTTTGTAAAATCACAGCTGTTTTTTTTTTTTTTTTCATTTTTTGGTGTTAAAAAAAAATAATAAAACTATTTAAACTGTCTAGATTTTCTTCTCTTAATTTAAACATCATTACCATAATATCTTGACTTTATTCTCATAACTGACTTTCCAAAAATTACAACTTTGTTATTTCGTTCTTCATAATATTGTGACTTTTTTTCTGTAATATATTTAAACTGTTTGCTTCTATACTTCATTATATTATGATATTATTCTTGTAAAAGTGCGACTTTCTTTCTCTTAGTATTTTTTTTGTAGTTTTGATTTTAGATGATATTTTTAGAACATTAAAAAACAGCCACGGGCCGCAAGTAACCGCAGGCTGCAAATTGCACACCCCTGCTCACGGGTTTGACTGACTTACGAAACAACGTATTGTTGTCTCTGTAGCTTCCTGGTCGGTCTGAAAACACACACCTAGGTGGAACATTAGCACCATCTCAGAATCAGAATCAGAAAAGGTTTATTGCCATGTATGATCAAACACATACTAGGAATTTGTTTTGGTGTAGTAGGTGCATACACATCTATTAAAAAAGAATGAGAATACAAAATATGAAATACAAAATATGAAAATACAAAATATACAGAATAACAGTATAAATATATGTACACAGTCTGTTTTTGTTTGTTATTCCGGAAGTGCAGGCTGATTGTTTCTGATAAAGCTGCGAGGAATTTTAACTGTCAAAGTCGAGCTCGGAACACCTGCTATCACAAAAGCATGAGTCAGCAAACTGGAAAGACGGCCGCGTCTGGAAAAGGGGCCCCGCCGAGGCCCCCCGACGCTCGTTAATGAGTCACTACAGACTTTGTGTTGGTCACGCCTGCTGTCACTGTTTGATGACATGTGCGCTAAGAGAAGATGGTGCTACACACCTCATTTGGTGTCCGAATCTTCTTCAAATAGTCTTGTTTTGTTTTGCAGGAGCTGAGCACCGCCGCCTCCCAGCCATGGCTTCTCAGGCCAGCTACGGTCGCAACATGCTGTGTAAGCGCTCCCTGAGATCTCCACCTCGAGCTCAGCTGCTTCCTCCTTCTGCTAACTGTCTGTGCCGTCTTCTCCAGTCCAGACCATCGACAACGACCTGAACGCATCGCTGGCTACCGCAGACGAGTTGTCCAAAGAGTTCAGCTCCCTGCTGCAGGAGGCCTCGAGTACCAGAAACGCACAAGTATGGATTCATCACAGGAAGTCCACATAAAGACGCAAAGAAACATCACCACTGTGGACAAGACATATCACACCAAACAAACACACTTCACCCAGAAATCATACATCCACCGACACCAGGGGGTCCAAAGTGCGGCCTGGGGGCCAATTGTTCCCCATGGCTGTTTTCTGGTTGGCCTGTGGTGCATTCTAAAGATATAACATAACAAGAAAACAAAAAAAAACAAAACAGCTAAAATGGAAAAATAATCAGTAATCAAAATATTACAAGAAAAAAAGTTATAAATTAACTACAAAAAGTCATCATTTGAGTGTCAGAGTTGAAATATAAATGCTTTATTTAAAAAAGACAAACAAAATAAAGTTGTCTTTTTTATTAGTTTGAGGCAAGAGTGAAAATATTATGGGTGTAAAGTGCAAATACAAAGTGAAAATATGGAAAAAAGTTATAGTATTGCAAGATGAGAGTTGAAATAGAAACATTTTTAAAAACAGCAGAAAAGAGCCATAGTTTTATGACAATAAAGTCAGACAGAGAAAGTCATATTATAACAGGAAAAAAGTAGCAATTAGAATAAACATGCTATTTTCTGAAAAAAATAGCAATAAAGTAGCATAGAGTTGGAATATTTAAAAAAATTAATTATCATATATCACAATATTGTTATTATAAACTAAAATTATTTATTTTTCCTCTTTTTTTTATTACAAACAAATTTGCAGGATTTATTTTCTATGAAGAAATATATATATTCATTCATTCATTTTCTACCGCTTTTTCCTCACGAGGGTCGCGGGGGTGCTGGAGCCTATCCCAGCTGTCTTTGGGCGAGAGGCGGGGTACACTTTGGACTGGTCACCAGCCAATCACAGGGCACATATAGACAAACAACCATTCACACTCACATTCATACCTATGGACAATTTGGAGTGGCCAATTAACCTAGCATGTTTTTGGAATGTGGGAGGAAACCGGAGTACCCGAAGAAAACCCACGCATGTACGGGGAGAACATGCCCCCGAAAACCAGGCCCCCGCTGGACAAAATTTGGACACCCCTGATCTACACTGTATGGACAAATGTTTTGGGACGCAGCTGTAATCAGTGAATGAACCAGTCAAAGGTTGGGTTTGACTACCTCCTGTTGGCCGCCGCCCATAAACACATTACTTTACACTACCTGTCGCTAGAATCGGACCCATGTCCCAATACTTTTGTCCACATAGCAGACACTGACCCAGAGTCAGCCTAGAAGAGCTTATCCATGTATTTGTGTGTGCAGATCCCCCCACAGCCCACCGTGACGGTGTCTAGCCCGTCCAACACGTTGAGGGGGTCCAGCAGTTGGAGCAACGGCGCCCCCACCTCCGTGCCTTACACCGCCACCGCAGCAACCCTCCACCCAATGGACTCAATCATCTCCATCAGCAAAAGCGCCCCGACCTCCCCGGCGCACTCCATCAGCCCGCTCTCCTCCCCCAAGATCAGCAGGGCGCACTCTCCCCTCCCCCGGGGCGGCCCCGACAGCTACTCGTACCGCCAGATGAGCCCCAAGCAGTCGCCCGGCAGCCCGAGGCGGAGCTCACCATCACGCTACGACAGGAGCCCCCGCGGCTCGCTGAGTTACGGCGAGAGGAGCCCCTCCCCGAGCCCCACTGCCGCCTCCCACCTCCCCTCACCCGTTCACCTGAACCCCTACGACAGCGGGCAGATGGGTCACAGGTCGCCCCGGCCCGACAGAGGCCCTTCCCCTTTGTTGTTACAGCAACCGCAGGCAGACACGCTTCAGAGACATTTTCTTTTCAGGCTGCCTGGTGAGTACTCTCTTTCTGGGGCGGGTCAACAGGATGTTTGTGTCCAGTGGATCCCGTTCAAAGACTGAATTATCCTACAGCGTCTTGATCCTGTAGCTCTTTGCCGGGGGCTAAACGGGTGACTTGCAATTGTCTACCAAAGCGCTAGGGGGCAGTGTTTTCCTGACGGGGAGCAACCGCAACTCTGTCTGACTAGCTATTTAGCTTCCTGTGTAGTCATGGCTTGACTTGGAACTAAGTGCTGTGGAACTTCACTCACTTTTCTTGTACAGGGTGGTCCGAAATCGCTCGTATTCCTCATTGTTTGACATTGTTTCTGTAGTTTGTTTGGGTGATAAAAGGTGGACTGCCAAAATGGCATCTTATTGGAGGGCAGCGGGGTGTGCGGGGTGGGTGCACTCAGGGGCTACGGGGGTCGGGGCCAGGTGGGTTAACTGGCGGGGGTTGGTGGTGTGCTTCAGCAATGTCCCGGGGTTTTGCCGGGGTGTCCGATGTTCCCACTCTTCTTTTGTTGTTTTGTCTTATGTAAGATTCTGTGATTATATGTGTGGAATAAACCACTTATTGAATTGGTAACTGCTATGGCGTGGAGAAGGGGTAGGATTTAATAAGCTTTGCTAATGAGGTGTTGTGTGTGTGCATGTATGTGTGTATGTACTATGTGTATATACGTATATACACTACCGCTCAAAAGTTTGGGATCACTTGGAAATTTATTTTGGCCAGTCTGAGATATGGTCTTTTTTGGCAGTCCTACTATGAAGTCCAGCATCCTGAAGTCGCCGCTTCACTGTTGATACTGACACTGGTGTTTGATGGCTACTATTTAGTGCAGATGTGAGGCATCTTTGTCTTAAACTACACACTCTGTCCACTCTGGCGTTTTTCTGTCCTTGTTAGACCCAGTTTGTGCTGCTCTCTGAAGGGAGTAGTTAACAGCATGGTAAGAGATTTTAGTTTTTTTCTAATCATCTATTAGCCTTATAAAATGATGAACTTGGATTAGCAGCCATACCAGGAGATTGATGCAGAGGACTGACAGTTGTTGATAGTAGGCCTCTATGCAAAAATGTTGATCGTTCTTTAAATATCATCTGATTCATTTTAATTGTTTGTGAAATGGATGAAAATGTTTGTGAAATGCATGAAAATTTGTTTTTCTTTGGAAAACAAAGACATTTGCAAGTGATCCCAAACTTTTGAGCGGTAGTGTATATATGTAGATATGTGTGTATGTATATGTGTGTATGCATATATATATAAATAGATATTGTAGGTGTATATGTGAGAAAGAATAATGTAACATAGTATGCATGTTTGAAATAAATTAAGAAAAGAAAGAAAAAAAAGAAAGAAAAACTAGGCGATAAAAGGGGGAGAGCAAACAGAAGAACAAGGGGGGAGGAAGAAATCAAACAATTCCAAACTATGCAAGGAGCATGGGGGAGTACAGTGTGGGACTGGCAAAAAAAAAACTTGGCTACATAAGCACAAATAAGCACACTTTACAACACAAGAACTCAAAGACTTGCACTAAAGGAGGGGCAAAGATGGTAGTTCCAGCACAGGCCAGAAGGCATATTTCAACCCCGCCTGATAATTGGCTGTTTAGTTCGATAAAAATGCTTTGGGGGTTTTAATCTTCCTGAAAGCAATCAATGCAATGTCACGACATGACAGCAAGGGTTCGGGTTGCTTAAGAGGGCGGAGTCACTACCAGATTCAAGAGACATTCCTTGGTTGTTTGGATGCTGTGGAAAACTAATTTTGCTCATAAAAGTGAGAGAGAAAGAGAGCCGTCAAACGGGTTTGCAACAAAGACAGGAAGAAGACACACTTTTCAAAGCCAGCCAACCCACCCAAAATTTGATGTGCGCACATTAAATGCTACACCCATCATCATTTTTTTTTCTTCCTGTTTTGTAACCTCCTCTAGATGAGGGCACGCAGAGGCAAAAGAGTCCTGGCAAGTGGAATGAGACGGATCTGGACATGTCCTACGACAGCAAGCCTCACCACACCTATGACAGTTAGTCCTCCATTTTTTACTGCAGGACAACAAAACGAGCGAGGAGTCTCACCGCGGCCGCTTGTGTTGCAGAAAACGAGTGGATAAGATCGTCAGTGCCGAACAGCAACTGGAAAGAGTCCAACCTGGATGGCCCTCCTCCGGCGCCCAGCCCCAAAAAGGTATGACACCCCTTGTTTCGACGGTGATGGTTCTTTCATCTGCTAGTTATGTCTTAGGGTTATGGTCATATTAGCCAAACCACAAAAGAAAAATCGGGCTGATACTGTGTGGGTGTGGGATTGCAGTCTGTGTTGCAATGGTAACTGAACCTGGGAGTGTTTGACGGTGAGGCAGTCGGCGATTGTTCGGTTCCGACATAAAAGAGAGCCGCAGTTACCACAAGATTGTCTTTGTCTCCTTTCCAGAGTCATCGCTCTCAACCTCCCCAGTTCTCCTACGGTTCCCTGTCCCGGAATACCCGGGTGTCCGTACCTCCCGACGTCGCATCCCCAACCCAGCTTCATCCATACCCTCAGCCCATTATCTCCCGCATTTCCATCCCGCCTGTTTCCACCCAGTCCCGTCAGCGCAGGCCCATCCCGCTCTCTGTCATCATGCGTCTCCAGAACCCTCACTGGGGCGGCATGTCTTACCGTTCCCCCGGAGACTCCCGGGAGGTACCCTTCCAGCCTGCGGTGTCCAGGAACTTCTCCAACCAGCCGGGAATCCAGACCCCGCCGCAGCCCCCTGAGCTGAGACAACCGGCGGTTTACAGCGATGGTAAAACAACCAAGCAAACCATAAGGCTAAAAATAGCTGAGCATTCCTTTTCTAATGTCTTTTGTAATCCATCTTGGCAGCCTTGAATCCGGGTGATATCGATGCAGAACTGTCCCGACTGGACTTAGTTCATCACATGCCAATGATCAATGAGGGCGAGCAGAGCATGCAGGCCCCACCCCGGCCCCTCAGCCCCACCAGGCTTCAGCCTATGGTGGCTCCAGAGGCCCAGAGCCAGGAGATCCCCGATCTGGAGGAGGTGCTCCGTCTCCGAGCAGAGATCCCCCGGCCCCTGAAGCGGCGGGGCTCTGTGGACCAGTTGCGGCCCCTGAAGAAGGCCTCCCACTACGAGCCCAACCAGTACAAGAACCTCATCAACAAGCTATTCCAGCGCAAGGGCCGCCGACACAAGGGCGAGCAGGGGAGCGAGACCAGCAGCTCGTCGGAGGGGGAAGACAACAGCGCCGCTCTTCCTCCACCAGCTCCCCCCCAGACCTCCTCCACCGAGGACAGCAGAGTGAGAAAAAACTCCTTTTCAATCTTTTATGTCTTTGTTTCCATCAGCACATCAGCCGCATTTTCTCTCAAAGTCCTTCTTTCTGTTTCAGAACTATCATTCCATCCTGCGTCGGTCCAACCGGGACCGCAAAAGTTCTGGGAGACGAGCTCGCCTGAGCCCGCTGGTCCTAGCGCTGGATGGGGCACTCATGGGCGAGCTGGAGACGGTGCAGCGGGCCATACAGGAGGTGAGCCTGGTAGTACTGTTGCTAATGCTAATGATGCTATAACATCTTCCAGTCTTTTGGGTGGACCTTGCTCTGTGAATACAATACAATTGTCCGCCGTCTGTATTCCTAGATGCAAGACCCGAGCCAGCCTAACGACGAGGGCATCACCGCCCTTCACAATGCGATCTGCGGGGGCCATTACAACGTGGTGGACTTTCTGGTTCGTATCGGGGCCAACATCAGCTCACCAGACAGCCATGGATGGTAACGCGTCTGCTTTTTGACTGCACTTTATCACTCCAAGTAAACCATACTAATAGTTAGCATTGACCCCAGTAAGTAGCCTCCTAAATCCCATCTAATCTGTGTCATGATGCCTCTTTTGGAAGGACTCCGCTACATTGCGCCGCATCGTGCAATGACCGACACTTGTGCGAGTTCCTGGTGAGGAACGGCGCGGCTGTCATGGCCATGACGGAGAGCGATGGTGCCACCGCCGCCCAGAAGTGCGACCCTTATGCCATTGGCTTTGAAGCGTGCGAGACTTTCCTTAGAGGTGAAAGTCTTCAAAATCAATAGTGTTGTCCAATATTGTGCCCAATATACTCATATATTCAGGTAGTATTTAATAAAAAAATATATCAAACATTTTAATTAAAATGTAAAAATATTCATGTTGTATTTAATGTTGTGGTGTCAGGTGTGGAGGAGGTCATGGGCATCGAGAACAGCGGCGTGCTGTACGCTCTCTGGAGCTACCCGGCTCAGGCGTCTGATGAGCTGAGCTTCCGAGAGGGAGACATGGTCACCATCCTGCAGAAGCACAACGCCTCCGACTGGTGGTGGGCCTCACTGTGCGGCCGCGAGGGCTTTGTGCCCAGCAACTACTTTGGCGTAAGATGCTGCTCAACGCCATACAGTACATGCTATAATTGACCTAAAATGCAAAGAAGATGATATTGTTAATTGGAAGCTGATGCCGATTGTAAGCAACAATACGATCACAAGGCTAACACGCATGACTTTCACAGCCACAGCTCAACGGCTACGCTTTAAAGCGCATGCAGAGCTAAAAAAAAAAAAAAAAAACTTTAGGAGGTTGCCTACAGCCACAGCTGTTTAAGGGGACCTATTATGCTTTGATTATTATAATTCTCGTGGTAAAGGATGCAACGTTTAAGATAATGAGGATTGTGCGTTTGGAAGTGAGCACTGAAAGAAGTTTGGGATGGCTCTGAACGCTCAATTTCAGAGAGTTTTCCGACTCAATAGCCACGTTTACATGGACCCAAATATTCCAATTCTATTCGGGTTATTTGCTCAAACGGAAAGAATGTAACCTTTGTATACGCCTCATTCCGAAAGAAAAGTGCCAATCCGAATGAATATATATAATCGGATTCACAGGGGTGGAATATTCCTTTGCCCAATCCGATTGAGGTATCTTGTACTCGCTCAATCGGAAAGTTGTCAGGGTGCGTTCTTTCTAACACGCAGACATCTCTCAGGTTTTCAAAATGGCGGCGAGCAGTCATCACTGGACCACAGCGGAAAGTTCGTTTTTGATACAAACTTTAAAATAACTGAACGTTCAAGTTAAAAAAAAAGTTAAAAAAAAGCATAGCAACTGTCCCAACAACTGTGGTAATCACACTGTTGTCCGCCATCTTTGATGAATCACGTGATGTTGTTTTACTGCGCCCACTGACTATTCCGTTTGATTAGACAGGAGATTGGAATATTCCTTTCCATGTATACGCTGTTTTCTGGTGCGTCATTCGGAAAGATTCCATTCGAAAAGAGAAAAATCTCCTCATGTAAAAGTGGCCACTGTGACCGGACATCCTTATATGGGCATGCCTGGGTACAAGCTGAATGGGACCAATCAGAACGGAGTGGGCGTGCCCGGAGGCGGGTCATTGGCAGAATAAATGAAAACAGACCGTTTTGGAAAACCAAGGAAATACAGCTGGAATAGGTGCAGATTCTGGAAGATCTAGAAAGCTTTCTGTGGGAGTTCATGGTGTGTGGCTGCTCTATAGGAGTCCACAGCTCAATAAAGCCAGTGTTTCTTGGCTGGTGCAATTAGACAGCCCTTTTGTAGACCACGCATCCGACGACTATAGGAGATGTCAATTGAACAGGGGCGCGAAATGGCGCTTTTACCAAATGTCGAAATGCCAAAAATGGTCGTCAATGTAGAAACGGAGGACGTGTACAAGTTCATAGACACAAGCAGTCCAACACACTCACATGACTTCCATACATCACATCCGTAACTTGACAAGCACTTGAAATGCACGTGTGTTATCGCCATCTATTGGCCTGGCATGCATACTACACTATTTATTTGTTTTGGCTACATTGCTGTTTAGGTAAAAAACGGTTAATTGATTCTTTATGAGAAAATACTAATTATATTATTCTGCTTGATTTTCCCAGCTTTTCCCAAAGGTGCGGCCCAAGTCTCTGTCGTAAATGTGGACCACTCGCTTGAGCCAAGATGCTGATGTGTTATAAAAGTGTGTTGGAATTGTGTGTGTGTGAGATGTTTGAAGGACATGTTTCAGTATTGTTTATTGTGTTACTTTGCTGTGGGTTGTTTTTACAACCGTTCGAGAACTTCCTGTCACATGTTTGCAAAAAGGAAGTTAGCATTCGGTCCAAGCACAGTGCTCAGACAGAAACACAATCATACTTCGATTTTCCAGCGCCCCAGTTTTTGTATAATTGTTTTTTGTTTTTTTTGTCAAAATTTTCTCCTGGTAACAAAACTGTTTGCCGTACCCAAACAAAGTACCCTACACGACTGCTAAATAACCCACCATGGGGCTAAATAAAGTTTCAGTGCCAGCAATTTGATATAAAAGGTGAGAAAATATGATCGAATTGAAGAAAGAACTCTAAGTATTAAGACGGCATACCGGCCACACCTCCTCTCCCTCCACTCCTCGCCAACTTCGCTGACAATTATTTCTCTGTTTTCTTATTTCAGCAACCTTCCCTGTACCTTCCCTGTTAAAATGTTTAGTTTGCACCCACAGAGGCCAAAAAAGAATGTGTGTGTTCTGTGACTTTAAAATGTATTTTTGTTGTGTGTATTTCCACTGCTTCATTGGAGATGGTTGGTTGTATAATAATAATAATAATAATAATAATAATAACAATATACACTTATTCACACTAGGTAAACGTCATTCCCTGCAATGGTTAATTTAATGTGCAATGTCCATCCATGGCCACTAGGCGGTGTCATGTCATCAAGTATTAAAATGTCTGCTTCTGAACGCTTCAAGCTTTGTGTTGTTCTTCTTATAGAGTATTTTATTTTATTTGTATTTTATAAGAAACCTTATATATATATATAGGACACCATTAAGGTGATATACAGTAGAGGGTCAGAAGGAACCACAAAGAGTATCACAAGTATCATGTAGAGCAGGGGTGCTCACACTTTTTCAGCATGCGAGCTAAAATGACCGAGTCAAAATGATCTACCCACTACAAAAATGCAAAACATCTATTTATTGTCAAATGTATTGAGGATTATTTGTACGTACAATGTATGCTGATGTACCTTACATAACCAAATGAGCCAATATTGCAAAACACACATAATTAACTATTAACATTTTTTGTAATGACCTGAGTTTACTTTGATGACTTGCACTGAATTGAACCAGCCAGGGATGCATAGTCCGGACAGTAGCTGCTGATAGCCAGCCTCAAGCACACTTCCAAATGTTTATCAGTCATGGATAATATCCGTATCATAATATCCGTATAATATTCCATATCCGTATGGAAGTGATATGTTTTTTGCCTTTTTACTTGGTCCAGTTTTTGCCTTTTTACTTGGTCCAGCTCCTTCACTCATTTTAGTGACCATAAACTTTAGCGAGGGCTTAAAATCTCACAATTCGCCGACTAGCTTAGCACTTTGCATCGTTGTTTACGCATGAGCGGTGACCTAAAGGTCAAAATTCAGTTGTCATCTGACTGGTTGTCCTGTATGTCAATCAAGTAACGGGGATGGATGATAGGCTGACATCGTAAGTTCTGCTGCACTTAGAGACGTTGTTTGATTTGATTGGTCGCCCGAAGGGCAACATTCAGTTGTCATCTGAATGGCTGCCCTGTATGTCAATCAAGTGACGGCATTGATGCTGGGATGATATTTTTTTAATGTCACGCCGCGATCGACCAGCGATCGACCAGTACCACCTCCGCGATCGACCGGTAGATCGCGATCGACTTAATGAGCACCCCTGATGTAGAGGATGCGGTCCACTCCTCCATTATTTAGACAATGTTTACACGTGTGCTTGTCTAGTAGGAGCTGTCTCCTTCCAGAACCACCAGTGGTCATGTTTTCATGGCTTTTTTCCCTAATTTTCTTTGGGAAAAAAATGCTAAATAACATGCAGAATCCCTCGTTTATAGCCGTTAATTGGTTCACTCACTCAACTGTGTTAAATTAATTCCCACAATGTAGGGTAGAAAACCTGTTTCACTTTCTAAATATGTTTTTAAAACATTATTAGAGCCTCGTAGACGTGAAATAACACCCCTATAGTCACTTTACACTGCTATTATTCATTGTTTACACCACATTGCAACTCTGACGCTGCTGGAACTTGAGCTAGCTTAGCTAGCGAATGAGCTAGATGGAATTTTGTGACATGAAGTTGTATGATTTCCATGATGAGAAACGTAATGCCAGTAGGGCCATTGAAGTAAAGAGTTTGGTCAATATGTGTTCAAAAGAGTAATACAGTCACGGCTAGCAATGTTATGTCAGGTAATGGCTCAATATTACTGCCCCTTAGTGACCATAATATTGCATATTACTTCTATTTCAATATGTTTTGACTAATAATAGACCACAATCTAACCCTAGCAGAGATCATTCATTCATTCATTTTCATTCACTTTCTGAAAAACCACGATATAGCAAAGGTGTGAACTGCCGCATAGCGAGGGACAGCTGTACATTGAAATAATCTGTTCCAGGGTCAAGCTGTGGCCACCATAAAAGCTTTATTAAGTGTACCAGCCATGTTTTAAATCACATTTTAAAACAGTAATCCCTCATTTATCACAGTTATTGGCTCCACCGTGATAAGTGAATTTCCGCAAAGTAGGAGTTTTGTAGTTGTAAAACCTTCCAAAAGCACTTTAAACATGGTTAGAGCCCTCTAGACATGAAATAACATCCCTATAGTCACTTCCACAATTCTACTACCCAATGTAGTCGACATGAGAGACAATTAGAAATAAGACGTGTCCTCGTGTGTGTTGCTGTAAATGTGTTCAGGTGCTAGCTGAGTGAAGAGCGGACAGGAAGTGACGTTTTAGCTGGGTGTGGGACAACTGTAGTAAGGATAATTGTGCCGACCATCAAGCCTGGCACTTGTGTGTCTCATCCGATATTAAATAACATTAGTGACACCTAGTGAATGAATGCCTTTGACTTGATTTTGCCATTTTATGCTTGAAAATGCTTCATTTAGGCAACAAGTTGCTGAAATGTGTATATTTTTTATTTAACCACGAAACAACATGATTTGCAAAACGGCGACATAGCGAGAGATGACAATACAGGTTGGCGGCGTGGTTGCATTTGTGTTGCTATGGCAACTTCTATGTCAGGTTTGCATCCATGTGCACATGCTATACATTCTCTCTGTTCCATGCTGTGCAGGCCTGCACCCCAGATTCACGGGCATGAGGCCCAAAAGCACTTGTACATGCACACAAACACCATGTAAACAGGAGTTAGGTTAGCACATAATGTAATATGTAAATAATAATGTAAATGTGTGAAAGTGCTTTCATTTTAATGTACAGGACGCTCACTGGGAAGACCGTGGCCACCACGTCTTCAAGTGTCTACAGCAGGGGTCGGGAACCTTTTTGGCTAAGAGAGCCATGAAGACCAGATATTTTAAAATGTGTATCTGTAAGAGCCATATACATTTTTTTAAACATTGAATGCAATAAAATGTGTGCATTTGTATGTAAGACCAACAGTTTTAGTTATAATGGGCTCTAATTACGTAGACCAGGCACACTACCCCACGCCAAGGGGGTGTGGCCAGCACACTTTCGTGAGCAGCGCAGTGTCTAATAATAAATCAAATACTTGTTGCCATTAATACAACTTCTGCTGCTGCATGGTTTTGCACCGTACTCCGTACACATATTTCATTCTTTTGGCCATCTTCACCAGAAGGCTTGGTTCTGCAGCTTTAGCTAGGTGACTATTTGACTAAAGGAGGAAAGTTTACATTTACATGTTGACATCTCAGTGACCGAGTTAGACTACCGCATTACCCAGTAATAATCAAGTTTTGGTGTTTGACCTGGAAAATATCATCAGGAAAGATAGATATGGTTGGCCGTATTGCAGTAGAAAACAGATGGACGAATTAAAATGCATAAGAAAGTTGTTGATTATTTTTAACATTCTGTGTCATTTCTGTGATGTTTACTTTAAAATGTTAGCAAAAATACATTTTTATTGTGGTAAGAAACGCTTGAGAGCCAGATACAGTCATCAAAACAGCCCTACCTGGCTCCCGAGCCATAGGTTCCCTACCTCTGGTCTACAGTTTGATCCAAATGGAGTGAAGCGTCCCAGTTTTATCCCACACAAGGGGGCGGGGCTAATACGTCCATCACAGCAATGCTCTGAATAATAGAGGAGTGCTTGTCCTGCCTCCATCCCATAGTTAATCACAGCTTGCCTGGCTGCTCATCACTTGAATAAATCATTGAGGCCTTCAGGGTGACAGGTCCATCAGCGCCGGATATAAGCCAACGGCGAGACACTTCCACCTCATCTCCTTAAGAGTCTCCTCTCTCCTTCTGAGCGCCCTTCACTTCCTCATCGGTGGCTTCTCCTCCACTTTGGACCATTCTCCGCTCCCCCCCCCAGGAGGAAGCTTCCGAGGGAGGCGGGTGTTGACGTCACGGCGATGTGTGGGGAATGCAAAAAGGGAAACAAAAGGTGGCGCAGGATGTGCAGAGAAAAAGTCATTTCCTGCATTCATTCCCACTTTGAGACGCGTTCGAGCAGCAGACGCTTCACGCCGCCACACACAGGAAATGGCAGGTTGTGCTTCCTCTGGCAGGCAGGAAGAAGACGCACTGACTTTTGTGTGTGCTTTGTGCTGTAGATGATGAGCGATTCTCAGGCTTTAAGGAGGCAGGGTGCAATCAGCCGTGAGTGAAAATGTCCTCAGGCAGAATTGGATTCACATACACACGAAACCGCTCGCTCCTCCAAGGAGTCCCATCTCTTTAAAAAGGTACGGTACGAGGAAACTTCACATGATGTCAATGCCACATCAGAATAGTGCTAATGTTGGCGGACCAGCCTGGACACCTCTTTTGTCTAGACCAGGGGTCTCAAACACGCGGCATTTGGCCCGCAGGACACTAGTTTGAGGCCTTGATATGAAAGTTTAATGTTAGTGTGGCCCGCGTAAGTTTGATATGGATGCTGTATGGTATCATGTACCCAGAAAAAATTATTACGTTTGATTAATGTTCATGTTAAAGGTTAAATAACTGTTAATGGTTATCCTCCCTATCCGTGTGGAAGTGGTAAGTTTTTGGCTATTTAAGTTTAAAGGAAATAACTTGAAGGTTACCGTTTGGGTCGCTAGCTCTCTAGTTTGAGAGTTAGCATGTGTCTCAAGACCCTGCAGTTGCGCAATATGTTGTAAATAAAGAAAAGTATAAATGTGACTATAGTCGTGTTTTGTCATGTCTACAGGGCTCTAATAATGCTTTGTTCATTTTAATCTGAAAAAATAATTTGTCTACCCACCAACCATATGTGGTTTCTTTAAGTTTTTATTATTTGCCGTTTTATTATTATTATTATATTTATTTATTACTGATTGATTTTCTTTATTCTTGATTTGTTTATTTATTTTAATCTTATTTTGTGCAGAAAAATAAAAATTAAGATATTTGAGAACAGTGGAATGTTTTATCAGAGCTTTTATTGTAGAAAATCGGAACCAAAGCACTGAAAAAGTTTGTATATTTTTCTGTTTTTAATAAATGCGTTTTTTGGTTTTTTTTGGAAAACCTGATGCGGCCCAGCCTTGCCCAGACCCTAGCTCCAGTGGCCCCCAGATAAATTGAGTTTGAGACCCCTGGTCTAGACAGCAGTAGCAGCAGTTTTGACTCATTCAATACCAAAAACTTTCTTATATACGTTTTATAATCCCTAATGCACAATCCTAACAACATATTTATATGTCTTTCTCTCCACAAATTTCACTTCACAGCACTTTTAAAACCTATAAAGTTAGAATGTTGTATTATCCTGTTTATCGATGGCAAAGTTTCAGTTTCAGAGGTTTCCAAATTGGAAGTGAGCCCTGAAAGAAGTTTGGGATGGTTCTGAACGCTCTGTTTCAGAGAGTTTTTTCTAACAGCGGCTCCCTGTGACGTCACACTGAGCCAGACTCCCTTATATGGGCGTATCAGGATACACACACACACACACTGTTGGACCAATCACAGTGAGTAAGAGTGCCAGGAGGTGTGCCGTGGGTGAAATAAATTGTTTTAGACTGTTTTATATAGACATACAAACAACCATTCACACTCATATTCATACCTATGGACAATTTAAAGTCGCCAATTAACAAATAAATACTATATTCATTCATTCATTCATTCATTTTCTACCGCTTTTCCTCACAAGGGTCGCGGGGGTGCTGGAGCCTATCCCAGCTGTCTTCGGGCGAGAGGCGGGGTACACTTTGGACTTGGTCGCCAGCCAATCACAGGGCACATATAGACAAACAACCATTCACACTCACATTCATACCTATGGACAATTTGGAGTCGCTAATTAACCTAGCATGTTTTTGGAATGTGGGAGGAAACCAGAGTACCCGGAGAAAACCCACGCATGCACGGGGAGAACATGCAAACTCCACACAGAGATGGCCGAGGGTGGAATTGAACCCTGGTCTCCTAGCTGTGAGGTCTGCGCGCTAACCACTCGACCGCCATGCCGCCCTAAATACTATATTATCTCTATTAATATTCTATTATCTGTTGCCAAGATTGATGCATTGTTCATTGAGAAATAGAGTTGCCATGCCAACAAAATGGTAAATAAATGGAATCTAAGCTTCCTTGGTGCTTTCCTATCTTTTTGGAGTAATCGTTGCTGAAAACAAAGAAAAAGCTCCCTGGCAGAGGTAACAACAGTCGGCTAGTTGGATGCTATTGTATTACAACAACTGCTTTGCACAACAAAAGTTTGTTTGAGAGACAGAAAGGATAACATCCTGGCAGCCATCACCGATTGAAAGTTCCTTGTTTGTTTCCTTCAAGAGAACCCCCCCACCCACTCCCCCCCCCCCCCTCCACCAATGTGTCCTTGGTAGCGTTCCCTCTTCCCTTCAGGGTGTTCTCAGCCTCTTTGATTTCCTTACAGACGAAGCAGCAGCTCTTCTTAATCTGGCTCCATTAACCACCGCAGCCCCCCACCGGGAGGATATTAATCACTTTAATTGCCCCAAAGCCTGAAACCGCCCCCCCCCCCCCCCCCCCCCCACACCCTCCACCGTCTTTCCTACTTCCATCACCATCTCATCCTCCGTGTGGTGGTGTTGTTGTCTCTGCCTGGACTTTCCATCCACACTCAACACTTTTAATCCCCTTAAAGCACCACTTAGGCTTTGATTGCATTATTTGCCGCTGCTTCATTGCTGCCGTCACAACCCAGCCTCCGTGTGTGTGTGTGTGTGTGTGTGTGTGTGTGTGTCTGTGTGTGTGTGTGTGTGTGTGTGTGTGCATGCTGTGGTATTTTCTGGCTGTCTGATTGGATTAGTGGCCATCCCAGCATTTCTTCCAAAATGTCCATAACGAGTTCGTGGTAGGGTTAACGACTTAAAGGCCGGACAAAGAGCAAAAGTGAAACCCTCCCAAGGGCAGCAAAGCATGCAGGGAGATGGAACAATACAATGTACCGTAACTGAATGCGGCCACCTCAGCAGAATAGCACGCAGCGTTGCATTTTCCCCACATTTTGGCTTTGTGGCTCCTTGCAGAGATGGATGTGGTGTTACGGGACACTGTGGCTGTACGGTACAGCGCATATAGAACGATAAAGTATAGGTATATAACTGCAAGCACAGTCCGAGAAAAGCAAGAACTGCAAAAAAAGGGACACCCCCGCCCCCAAAAAAACCCTATTCTTTACACTCTAAGCCAGGGGTGTCCAAAGTGACACACACGGGCCATTTTCAGCCCGCTGCTTTAAAAATTTTTTTTTTTTTTTATTGGGCCGTGGCACATTTTTTCGTTTAACAACAAAACAGCAAAAAATGGAAAAAGCTTTGTTTTCCTCTGCAGTTTTTAGTATTAAACATGCGCAGACACATGCGCTAGGCGTTGCATGCGAGCATGCTAACATTAGCATAGTAACATTTTTAGCCATTTTCATTCATTTTTCATTCATTCATCATCATGCTTGGTTTATGACACTAACATGCTAACATACTGCTAACATGCTAACATCAGCGTAGTAGCATTGTAGCCGGTTTTGTCAGTAGAAAACGATGTAAATACTTCGTGCTATCATGTCAGGTGTTAGCATGTTAGCGCTCACATGTTATTTGAACACACTTAGCATGTTAGCATTTTTTGCAAAAATGAAAAACAATAAGTATAATAATACTTAATAATACGACGCCTGGCGTTGGATAGAAGGCTCTGCAGCATCCGCTGGAGAACAACCAGGTTTAGAGAAATTATTATTATTTATTCAAATTATTTAAATTATTTGCGCAATTTACTGTTTACGCTGTACATTGTTGTTCATATTTGATTTAATCTATTTATTCTCCACATTATTATTATTATTTATTATTATACGGGAGCCAGGCAACCACATTTCATTGGCAATTTCACTGCTGTGTTATTGTACAATGACAATAAAGGAAGTCTATCTATCTATCTACTTAATACTTAAATAATAATAAATTAATAAATACAAATAAATAATAGACTAAAACCTGCAGTCTTTCTCTCCTTCCTCTGCAGTCAAGCAGTGCAGATGCAGCACCGCAAAGCTAGCGTGTCAACATAAACACGTGTTCATCACTGAATCGAATTGTGTGTGTGTGCATGTGTGTGTGTGCGTGTGTGTATGTGTGTGGGCTTGGAGCAATCACAAATGATTGTGAGTGTAACGCTCTCCATTTTTAATGTCCTCAGCATTCCCTCTCCTTATGTAACATGAATAATTCACAGCTCCGGAGGCAGAGAGCGTTTATTTGTCAGCGAGCACTACGAGCACAAAGGCTGAGGTTGCTTCACTCACCCAGCACAACAACCTTCACGTATCGCGTCTTATCTTGTTTCCTATGTACGCAAATGTTTCTTCTGGTGGATAACAATCTAAGAAAGAGTCCGGGTTGATACTTTTATCACTGAACACGACGTCGCTGTGTGCACATTTGAATGCTGTGTAACGAGAGCGTAGTTACGCTTAACCATCATGATGACAACCCTTTTTCTGATGAATTTACTTTGAAGGAAATTACATTACAGGAAATCACATGCTCAGAAATTTAAATTTAAAAAAGAAAAAAAGAGTTCCATTGTTTTTTTTTATTTATTATGTATTTATTTTAATTGAAGACTAGTGATAATAAAAACAAAAAAATGCTCACATTTAAAATAAAAATAGGTCCACTGCATTTTGCATTATTTATTTATTTCTCTGAAAATAAAAATACAAAAAAATACAAAGCACCACAATTTCAATAAAAAAATATATATATGAAAAAAAATTATATATGAAAAAAGGTTCCACTGTTTTATTGTTTATTTCTTTTATTACTTTAATATTATGTTTAGAAAATTAAATAACAAAATTAAACTGCATTACCTTTTAATAAAATAAATATGGCTACTGTTTTTCTAATTTATTAATTTAATTAAGTAATAATACAAATAAATTACATTTAGAAAAATTATATGAAAATAAACTGCTTTAACGTTAATACATTAATACAATTAATACAATTAAAAAAAATTAAATATGTCGGCAATATTTTTCTTATTTATCCGTTCATTTACATATCTTAATTTAAGAAAATGTAATAAAAAATCAAATGCTTTACATTTTCAATGAAAAAAAAATGTTTGCAACTGCTGTGTTATTTTATTAATTTAAATAAAAAATCAATTGCTTCACCTTTTAATTAATAAAAATAAATATGGCCCCACTGTTTTTCTTATCTATTCAGTTACATATCTTAATTTAAGAAAAAAAAGTTTTACAACTAAAATAAAAATCGATAACACTGTTTTATTCATTTAATTTTAAATGTAGAAAATTAAATATAAAAATAAACTGCTTTGCCTTTCAAATAAATAAAATAAAACAAAATAACATTTGATTTTATTATCTATATTTATAGAGATACTATATATATTGATATTTATTATTAATTTATTTAACAAAAAAATGTAAATGTGCTTCACGAAAATAAATGAATAATTATTCACCTTTTTTCTTTACAATATGCCAAGGGCCCATAAAAAATGAGCTGTGGGCTGAAAATGGCCGCCGGGCTGCACAGTGGACACCCCTGCTTTACACCTTCCCAAAATATGGCGAGTCACCCCGGGCTGTTTCTCAGGAACAAGAAAAAGCAGGTTGGACAGGAGCGTGGTTGCAATGTGAGCGTATCTAATGGGACGCCGCAGATTGAAAACAATGTTTTGGAGCTCTGCAGGAGAATTGGATTAGCCGTGTTTTCTCTAATGAGCTGCTTACCACCTTAGGCTGTCTCTCTCTCTCTCTCACACACACACACACACACACACACACTCCCCAACTCACATGGTTTGCTGAGGTGGGTTTTCAAGATGTTGCTGCCCCAGCGCTCCTGGGGGAAGCTTTCTATGAGCGCTTGCTGAAAGGGTTTTTTTGTTTGTTACGTTGAACGTGCGGCCTAGTCAGGTGCACTTTAGCGTCCCTGCAAGGTGGTCCCGCACGTCGCCCTCAATCCCACTTTAGCGCCTTATTACCTTATCGGCTTGTGGGAGAGGAGTGGAGGGTCAGCGGGTAAGAATCTTAGTCTCACCTCTTGACCCGTCATGTCGTTTGGAGGTGTGAGGATGAATTAGTACCTACGAGTGTCGGTTTACTTCGACTTTTAAGTGACTGGAAATGACATGTGCAGCACCTCAGCCTTCTTGGAGAGGAGGGTGCGCCGGGTAATTGAAGCTGGGATTCAGGAGGGACAGTGTTGTTTTCCATCCTCGTGGAGGAACTGTGGACCAGTCCAACCAGTCTAACATGTGTTTTGGGGACTTGGAGAAGGATTCCGGTAGGGGGTACTCCAGTAGTTTGGAGTATCAGACTGCCTGATCCGGGCAGTTCACTCCCAGTGTGACCGGGGCCGGAGCTTGGTCCACATTGCCAGCAGCAAGTCTGTTCATAACGTTTATGGACAGATAATTCTATACGCAGCATTGGTGTTGAGGGGATCCGGTTTGGTGGCTGCAGGATCAGGTCCTCCTGCCTTCATCAGACCGTGATCTTCAGCTGCATTGAATCGGTTTGCAGTTGAGTGTGAAGCGGCCAGAATTAGAATCAACACCTCAAAGTCCGAGACAAAGGTGCAGTGCCATCTTCGCATTGGGGATGAGATCCTGTCCCAAGTAGAGGAGCTTAAGCACCTTGGGGTCTTCTTCCCAAGTGAGGGAAGGATGGATTCTGCACCAGTCCGTGATGGTGAAGCTCTCAATTTACGACTCAATCTACGTTCCTATGACCTACGGCCATGACCTTGGTGTAGTGACCAAAGATCGCAGGTTTCTCATCGGGTGGATAGGAGATCGGTTGAGAAGCTCTGCCATCCAAGAGGAACCTGCAAGAGAGCCGCTGCTGCGCACTCAGAGGACGAGTGGACATCTCATCAAGCTGCCTCCCGGACAGGAGACTGCCAGGAGGCCTCGGGGGAGACTCAGGACACGTTGGAGAGACTATGTCTCTCAACTGCTCTGGGATCGCCTCGGGATGACTCAGGAGGATCTGGACGAAGCAGCCGGGTTAAGGTAAGTCTGTTTCTCTGCTCAGGATGCTGTCCCTGCGTCCCAACTCTAGATAAGCAGAGTTGCTCCTTTTTTGGCGCCAAGGCTGTTTAGGGGATTGAGGTGTCAAGCTAAGGGCTAAGGGAACATGGTTGTGTTTGTTAGTCAGAATGGCCTTCTTCTTGTGTGGAAACCAAAGGAAAGGACAGGAAGTTGCTGTACCAGGGAGTGAGAGAGACACAAAGATGGAGTGGCGGGGGCCGAGCAAAGAGAGCCGAGTGACGCCGGAGGATTGGTGTATTGATCCCTGCGTGGCCATGATGGACTCTGGAGCTGAAGACAAATACGCTTTCAGGCAGGCGGCTTTGCGACCGCCGCACAAACATCCCAACAATAACACATAAAATGCTTAAAGCGTGATGAGGGAGCTGTGTGTGTGTGTGGGGGGGGCGGGGGGGTGTCTGCGCCTCATGAAATAGTCAACATAAGCCTGCAGCATTGATTGGCGGTGCTGCAGAGCTTGAACCAACATGGAGGACACCACCACCACCACGCTGATGCTTCTTCGCTCTCGCTTTGTGAGTCAGGAGGCCCAAAGTGGGTCACGGGGTGAGGTGGGCACACATGGAGATGACGTAGAATGGAGTCATCCTCACACACACACACACGCTGCATAACATCACCCTGCCTCCCCCATCTTTTGTTCTCCCACCTCTTCATGCTGATTGCTCTCTCTTTGCAGAGCAGATTTTGCACCTTTTTGGATGCAGCAGCGGTGCAGCTTCAATCCAAAGAGATCCACTGGGATCCCAGTCAACACACACACACACACACACACACACATTTATATGTGCACACTAACCTTAAAGCTCTGAATCTCTGGTCTTAACCCCAATCCTAATTCCAACCCAAAATCAAGCCTTGACCTCACTAATCCTCTTAAACAAGTAAGAAAAGGCAAAATGTCCTCACTTAGCATGCTTGTTTCTGTCCCCAGCAGTAATTGAAACACAACACACACACACACACACACACACACACGCAGGGGCTGCCTGTGTAAAGAGGCGGGCTTTAGGACCCGGTGGTGATGTAGCTGCAAAGCGGAGGAGAGGGCTGCAGTGTCTTGAAGGAAGCTGGAGAGAAGCTGAGAGGGTCACAGAGAAGTTTGCATGCGTGGAGAGACGCTCCGAGGAAGAAGACGAGGATGGGAGAGGACACGGCGCGTGGGGGGGGGAGAGGCTGCCAGGTGCGTTGACAGCAATAACATCCTCTCGTGTGCTGGTACGTGCATACAGTAGCTGTGTGCGCTCACGGATGCAAAACAAGGAGCACGGGATTGTCTTCACAGAGGACTCGTCGTGAGGACACAGTCCAGCCCGAAGGTGAGATAAACACGATGTGGAGATTTAGGAAGGGAAGTGAGGTTTATGCAGGATTTGCATGGTTCTGATCTACATGGTGCTTTTCTAGGTACTCTAAGACCCTGATCAGTAGGTTTTTAAAAATAACTTGGGAGGTGGAGACAGGAGAAAGGTGAATAGGAAAGTGAAAACTAAAATAAAAATACAATACAAAAATAGAAATAGGGTGTTTCCAACAATGGCCGCATACTAAAAAATCAAAGGATGCGGGGGTGCCATATTGCATATTTTGAAAAAATGCTTTAAAAAACAACCTTCGTATATATTTGAAGATGTAGCGTTTTTTTATTAGCAACCTTTCAGCTTCTTCGCTTTACATTTTCCCTTTTTTCACACTTTTTGCATCATTATTTCGACAATGTGTCGTGGGCCTATAAAAAACAAGCTGTGGGCCACAATCGGCCCTCAGGTTGCACTTTTAACACCCCTTGCTTTAGTGCCTGCGGATTGTTTTTGTATTGGCCCGCAGTCCAGTCTGAGAATGCAAATAACCAATAAAACATCTTTAAAAAAACAGCAAAATGCATTATGTAAGCAGAAAAGTTGAAAACAGTAATAATAATAATGATAATAATAATAATAATCATACCCACATGTTGGTTTTGGCCTGTTTAAATGATTCTAAATAGTGAAACGGCCACGGGATTCTTTGATTTTTCACCACCGGCTTGTGAAATGTTGTGTCCAATGACACTGAAACCGTAAGGGAGGGGTCGTGAGTTTGTTGTTTTTGTTTACATCGACCTCATTTGAACGTTGTGGACGAGGCGTCAGGAGGGGAGTGTGTTTGTGTAACGGTGGTGTTGATACCATAAAATGATGAGCTGGCAAACGCAGCGCTGAGAGCTCGTTATCATAATAATTAGAAAAGCATTGAGGACACGCTGCGAAACACACACACACACACACACACACACACACACACACACACACTGGTGCCTTTAAAAAGCATCAGGCGTGTCATCAGCAGGCTGCTCTTGATAGATTGCGATGCTCCTGTACAGTGGAAGCAAACATGACACGTTAAATGTCAAGCTTGTTCCAAACACCACTTCATCAATTATGACTAATTGCTGTCGTGTGATTTCGTCAATGACGTTTCACTCACTTGTAATGTGCACGAGTAGTAGCGATCCATGGCTGCCATGCATGCAGAATGTTATTTATTTATGTCAGAGAGGAACTATTCAACCGGCAGCCTCGAAATGACACCAGTCCCGTACGCTCAGTCCAGATCTACCGCAGACCATATTTTGCAGAGCACTCCTGTCCTATAGAGGATCTTTTGCAGAAGATTCCTAAAATAGGAGCGTGTTCCTCTGTTCTGGCATTTTTGAAGAAGGTCCTTAAAAACAGCAGGCCTCCTGTCATCAAAAGTTATTTGCATTTTTTGTGCACATTCATCAAAACAGCAGAGCACTCCTGTCATATCGAAGATCTTTTGCAGTTGATCCCTAAAACAGCAAAGCTCGCCTGACGTTAAGACCTTTGATTCGAGTTGCCACAGTAAATTCTTAAAAACAGCAAAGCACTACTGTCATAAAGATCTTTTTTTAGTGTTTTTGCAGTAGATTCCTAAAAACAGCAGAGAGCTCATGTCATTAAGATCTTTCATTGCCGCTTTTGCGGTATATTCCTAAAAACAGCAGAGCACTTCTGTCATAAACATCTCTGATTAGTGTTTCCACAGGAGATTCCTAACAACAGCAGAGCACTCATGTCATAAAGATCTTTCGTTAGTGTTTTTGCAGTAGATTCCTAAAAACAGCAAAGCACTTCTGTCATAAACATCTTTGATTAGTGTTTCTGCGGTAGATTCCTAAAAACAGCAGAGCACTTCTGTCATAAAGAGCTTTCATTATTGTTTCTGCGGTAGATTCCTAAAAACAGCAGAGCACTTCTGTCATAAAGAGCTTTCATTATTGTTTCTGCGGTAGATTCCTAAAAACAGCAGAGCACTCCTGTCATAAACATCTTTGATTAGTGTTTCTGCGGTAGATTCCTAACAACAGCAGAGCACTCATGTCATTAAGATCTTTCGTTAGTGTTTTTGCAGTAGATTCCTAAAAAACAGCAAAGCACTTCTGTTATGAAGATCTTTGATTAGTGTTTCTGCGGTAGATTCCTAAAAACAGCAGAGCACTTCTGTCATAAACATCTTTGATTAGTGATTCTACGCTTAGATTCCTAACAACAGCAGAACACTCATGTCATAAAGATCTTTCATTATTGTTTCTGCGGTAGATTCCTAAAAACAGCAGAGTACTTTTGTCATAAACATCTTTGATTAGTATTTCTGCAGTAGATTCCTAAAAACAGCAGAGCACCACTTGTAGTTTAGAGAAATTTTGACTTGTGTTTTTGAAGAAGGTCCATAAAAACAACAAAGTGTTTCAGTCTTGTGGATATTGAGCAATAAAACCTTAACAAAACCTTAACGGCAGAGCACTCGTGTCATATAGAAGATCTTTGACCAACATTTTGGCAACAGATTGAAGAAAAAAACAAAACCGTGGCATCTTCCCGTAACGTAGAGGATCTTTAACTACTGTTTTTGCAGTGCGTCCTCACAGCAGAGGTGCTGCGGCCATATTTAAGATTCGACTAGCTTTAGTGTGATTTCAGGGGTTTTAAAAATGCGTCACATGGACAAGGATAGAGTCGGCTAGCGCTGGCGTAGGAAAGCGACACCAGCATGAGCGGTCACCTCCAAGTCGTCCATAAGCTCTGCAAATGATTGCAAAGTGGGTTGGAAACAGCTGCAGGAGGCAGCGAGACACAATTGAGTCATGCACACAAACGCACACTATTGTGCAGCACACAGCCTGCCAGCATGTGTGTGTGTGTGTGTGTGTGTGTGTGTGTGTGTCATCATGATGCACATCACAGAACACTGTGTCCAACATAAGACACACCTCACTGCACACTGGAGAGTGTGTGTGTTTGAGGTTTTCCTGGTGTTGTGAGGACCCGGTGAGAGCGTGGGGACTCCTGAGGACATGATTGTCCTTTATCCTGCAGCCGTGTTGTGTTGTTAAATGTCAAACCCGTATCCAAAAGATGCTGCCCTTGTCAGGTACATGTCTGTGAAGGGTATTGCAGTAAATTTCATCTGCAGCAGCACTCCTACGCTGCTGAAGGGAGGAGCGCATACATGCACATGCCAAATAAAGTGTGTGTGTTTTATGACAGGTTTTCCTGGCACCGCGTGGACTTGGTCCCGGTGTGGGCACCCCCGGGGACACCCCACCCCTTTAAAATATTACCTTGACGCCTTCTCGTAGTGTTAGGGGAAGGTTAAAGGTTAAACCTAGCACATGTTAGCAGTGTAGTAGATGTAAGGAGCGCATACATGGATACAAACATATGAATGTAAACAAAGCTTATTATTGATGATTAATATGTGACTGTGCTAGCGGGTCAGTGATCACAGAGTAATTCTGCGGAACGCTGTCATCCCTGCATGCTAATGCGATGTTAGCGCGTCCTTACTGGAAGGCGGGAACCATCCCTTGCAGTTCTTATCGAGCCCGGCAGACGAGAACAAGCAAAATGGCAAATTAGCCTGCGCTTGGTTTATCCTGCAGCCAGTGCTCCGTGCGTTTCCATAGGAACAGGAGGTTACTTTGGGCACGGCGTAAGGTTTTGTTTTTTTTTTTTTCCCTTTTTACTCATCCCGCCTCATCCTCATCACAGATGAGGACGCGGGCCGAGAGAAAGAGAGATAGAGAAGCTTGGAGATGAAATCAATAGGGCCATTTAAGTGCCACTTTCCCTGCGGCGTGTCTCCAAGGCTGCTGCGCTCTTATTGGCCGGACATCAATGTGTTTTCATCAGTAGCCTCTCACTGCTCCAATTTCCTGCAGCCACACTGCATTTCTTCCCTTTGAGTGACTTCACTGGCTGTGCATTTGTGTAGCAGCACCGCTCTTACAGCAATTACCTACAGCGCTGTTCTTCGTGTGTGTGTGTGTGTGTGTGTGTGTGTTAGTTTGCAGAGTGGCTGAAAATCAGACAAAGTCAGCAGCAGCAACAGCAGTTTGGACTTTAGCTTCCTTTTCCTGTTGTACCTCAACTTTCCCTACTTGTACTCTACTGTGTTGCATATGGTCTTATTATGTAATTATGTTATGTTATTATGTTATTGGCAACACTGTTTACTTTCAAAGGCTGAACATAGTAATTCCTTGTCACGTTGCACCTTTTTTTCCAAAAATATATGAATAAATCATGCTGTTTTGCTGTTGTATGCGTCCTATTGTTAGTCTAAAACAGGGGTGCTCATTAAGTCGATCGCGAGCTACCAGTCGATTGCGGAGGTGGTACTGGTCGATCGCTGGTCGATCGCGGCGTGACATTAAAAAAATATCATCCCAGCATCAATGCCGTCACTTGATTGATATACAGGGCAGCCATTCAGATGACAACTGAATGTTGCCCTTCGGGCGACCAATCAAATCAAACAACGTCTCTAAGTGCAGCAGAACTTACCATGTCAGCCTATCATCCATCCCCGTTACTTGATTGACATACAGGACAACCAGTCAGATGACAACTGAATTTTGACCTTTAGGTCACCGCTCATGCGTAAACAACGATGCAAAGTGCTAAGCTAGTCGGCGAATTGCGAGATTTTAAAGCCCTCGCTAAAGTTTATGGTCACTAAAATGAGTGAAGGAGCTGGACCAAGTAAAAAGGCAAAAACTGGACCAAGTAAAAAGGCAAAAAACATATCACTTCCATACGGATATGGAATATTATACAGATATTATGATACGGATATTATCCATGACTGATAAACATTTGGAAGTGTGCTTGAGGCTGGCTATCAGCAGCTACTGTCCGGACTATGCATCCCTGGCTGGTTCAATTCAGTGCAAGTCATCAAAGTAAACTCAGGTAATTCCAAAAAATGTTAATAGTTAATTATGTGTGTTTTGCAATATTGGCTCATTTGGTTATGTAAGGTACATCAACATACATTGTACGTACAAATAATCCTCAATACATTTGAAAATAAATAGATGTTTTGCATTTTTGTAGTGGGTAGATCATTTTGACTCGGTCATTTTAAAAGTAGCTCGCATGCTGAAAAAGTGTGAGCACCCCTGGTCTAAAATATGCATATTTAAGCACATTTTAGCTAAATGAGGATTTTCTGGCATAAAAATGGCTAAATTAAGTCAAATACAAATATAAGGCATTCAGAAGACTATGGGTTCGAATTTTGTGATGCAGCGCAAGGTGGCGCAGGGTGGCGCACCCAATGCAGTAGTAATTTTGTCCAGCTCACCAATTCGATAGACAGCCCCCCTAAATAAATGGCTTTTCCCCCGAAATCAACATTTCAGAAGTGAAAAGAATAGCCCGTTTCCGTGGTTCTGCCAGATCCCAGAGCACCGGAACACATTTACAGCAACACACGTCTCATTTACGGATAACATTTCTTATTATGTCTACTGTATTAGGTAATAGGCGGGTAAAAGTAACTATAGGGGTGTTATTTCATGTCTAGAGGGCTCTAATAAAATATTACAACAGTTTTATTTTTTAATACTCCACTTATGAATAAGGAATTCTACTTCACTTATTGTTGGATAACCAAGGGATTAGAGACACTTTTGGCCTTCGATTTGCTGATATTTGGAAATACTTTCTCCAAATTGAAATAAGAAGTACTGGAAATGATTTGCTCAAGGGGGACGAACTTGGGCTGTGATTAGACCAAATGTTGTGTTATTCATTCACTCAATTTCTATGCCGCTTATCCTCATTAGCGGATGTTGTGTAACAGTTTTCATTCAGCTTTTTAGGTGTGATTTTTACCGTAATGCAAAGTATAATCAGGCAGTGGAGATTCGAGTTCTAGCGCTATTTTGGCGTAACATCGCTGATGTCCTTTGCAAAGCGTATACACTGCATTCCCCGTACAACATTTGTTTGTGGCAGAAATCCAAAATAAAAACCCTGCGCACAAACAAAAACGCAAAATTGCGGCCCTATCTAGATGGCACAAGGCATGCTGGGTAACTGCCGGTAGTTTTTTCCAACACACTGCACAGTATTCAGACATTTGCCGGGGCTTTTCTGGTCTCCCATAGCATCCAAACAGCATTGCTTTGTCTTGAGCAAGCATAAGCATTGCCAATTATGCAAATTGAACAAAAAAACTCATATAAAAAGTGCATACAATTATTTGTGTTCAACTCCACTGTACCAATTTTTGGTTGGTTCCATTGCACATACAGTATGCTGCGGTACGTGTGTGTTTACTGGTTTGCTATCCAGGATGCTAAAGCTGCATTGTCCCCACGGAATCGATGAATAAAGCAATCCATAGAGGTGAGTCAGACGGGAGGAGCTGAGTGGATGCGTGATGGAGGAGGTGGGGTGCTGGTGCGGGGGCCGTGGCGGGGGGGTGGCTGGATACTCTTGTTACACGGTGTTGGTGATTTGTGGCAGCGTCCTTGTCACCTCCCTTGTAGGCGCCGCGCTCTTTTATTATAAGCGCCGCAGAACGTGAAGAGGAGGGAGGCTGACAGAAGTCTTTTCATCGAGGTGCTGGCAGGAGGGGGTGGGGTGTAATAACCTGAGTGCATCTCTCCTGGAATGAAGCTGCAGTGCTCTGGGGATGTGTGTGTGTGTGTGTGTGTGTGTGTTGACATGGGCACGTCAGCCATTGCACATCTTGTTCAATATGAGCCCTCCATGATGGGGTAGCAGCAGCGAGGCGCAGTGAAGTACTACAACAACCAGTAGCATGGCTTTCTATAGCTGGAATGAAAAAGTCCACAAAGGTGGTGTATTGATTCTTTTCCGTGTTTACAAGAAGCCTGCAGCAACTTCTATTCCTAAGCAACAAGCCTACACTTGAAACATTGTGATGAAAATGTACTATGTTTGATGAGAACGCCATATATTTTAGTAGTACACAACGATACCATGTAGCTTTCAATCTGCTGTGGTATTCTGTCTGTGTCATGCATTCTACATGTATCCTTCCGCTATCATTATGTAGCTGCCTGGTATCCACTGTGTATCCATGATATAGCCATCGGGTATCACTGTGTATCAATCAATCCAAGTCTACCAATCATGTATCGTTCACATATCAACATATATCGGTTAATCCTGTGTCGGTATCTACCAGGTATCTTCATACATCCATCAGGTATCCATCAAGTGGTATCCTGTATCTATCATTTAACCTCATGTATCTATCCGGTATCCTTGTAGAGTCAATCAATCATATCATCATGTATCGAGTGGTTATCATTGTGTATTCGTCAATCAAGAATCATGCATCGAGAAATCCTGTATCAGTAATCTATCAATTGCGTACATCATCATGTATCCATCATACAGCATCATGTGGCTATCATATATCATCATGTATCCATCAGGCGTCATTGTGTATCTCTCATACATCATCATGTATGCATCAGGTATCTGTCATATAGCATCATATCTATCATATATCATCATGTATCTGTCATACAGCATCATATCTGTCATATATCAGCATGTACCCAACAGGTATCATCATGTATCCCTCAAGAATCATCATGTATCCATCAGATATCATCATGTATCCATCAGGTATCATCATATATCTGTCACATAGTATCATGTATCCATCAGGTATCATCATGTATCCATCAGATATCATCATGTATCTGTCATATATCATCATGTATCCCTCAAGAATCATCATGTATCCATCAGATATCATCATGTATCTGTCATATATCATCACGTATCCATCAGGTATCATCATATATCTGTCACATAGTATCATGTATCCATCAGGTATCATCATGTATCCATCAGATATCATCATGTATCTGTCATATATCATCATGTATCCATCAGGTATCATCATATATCTGTCACATAGTATCATGTATCCATCAGGTATCATGTATCGATCATATATCATCGTGTATCCATCAGGTATCATCATGTATCTGTCATATAGCAGCATATCTGTCATATACCATCATGTATCCATCAGGTATCATCATGTTATCTGTCACATAATATCATGTATCCATCATATATCACTGTGTATCCATCAGGTATCATCATGTATCTGTCATATAGCAGCATATCTGTCATATACCATCATGTATCCATCAGGTATCATCATGTTATCTGTCACATAATATCATGTATCCATCATATATCACTGTGTATCCATCAGGTATCATCATGTATCTGTCATATAGCATCATATCTGTCATATATCAGCATGTACCCAGCAGGTATCATCATGTATCCCTCAAGAATCATCATGTATCCATCATATAGCATCATGTGCCTGTCATATACCATCATGTATCCATCAGATATCATCATGTATCCATCAGGTATCATGTATCAACCATATATCATCGCGTATCCACCAGGTATCATCATTTATCTGTCATATATAATCAGGTATCAAGCATATAGCATCATTATCCTGTATTCATCCCTCATCAAGTGTGCCTCAGGTATCAATCTTGTATCTTCCAGGTATTGTGAAGTATCTACCAGTCCTGTATCAAGTATCAAACCATGATGTGCAGTTCTACTGTAACGTCTTCTGGTGTCTCTGCAGAGCACGTCCTGATGTCTGAGGCCTTCCAGGAGGAGTCAATCAGAACCCAGTAAGTGTATTGATCCAAAAGTTAACTTTGTAAACGTCACCCAGAGGTCCACGTTTAAAAAGTAGAACACATCTGCTCTCCAATTCAATTTGAAAGTTCTTCTCTGGGCTTTGGAGGACGTGTACGTTTCACAGCAGCAGCAGCAGCAGCAGCAGCGCCTCAGTCTTTTCAGAAAGATAAAATAGCGCAGCACTCATTGATCACCAGTGGAGGACAATTGTTCCTGCATGACGAGAGAGTTGACGCTTGTCTTTCTTCTCTTTCCAGACTTCCTCTTCTTCCTCCTCGAGGATAAAGAGCCTCGCTCTGCTCGTTTGTCCTGAATTCAGGCTTGTGAAGTTGGACATTAAAAATACATGTCCCACAGGAGCTCAGGCCAGCAGCAAAGCCGGCGTACCATAAATCAACACGCCGCCTCTTTGATTTCTTCATCATGGCACGCTGCGGCTGCTGCGGTGGCGGCGGCGGCGGCAGACGCGGGCGCGGCCCGGCGCTGGCGGGCCGGCTGACCTGCCGAGGCGCACCGTAGGATTTATTTGTGGAGCCTCATTGCTTTTACAGATTAACTGCCCTCCAATATGCCCCCAATCCGCCCATCCAGCCGCTAGTTTGACTGCTGCCGCATAAGCAAGCGTCAGTGCAGTCATCCGGAACATTTGGGACGCATTTAAATCACAGCAGCATATTTTACCTTGTCCTTCCTCAACTGTCTCAACTTTCTTCCTCATCCTCGACACCGGGGATTTATTCTCTTTCCACAAGACGTACTTTAAGACTTCTTCCAGCAGGGCGTGTTCACAGGCCTGCTGAGGAGGTCCATAATTCAGACGTTATTATATTCATGAAGTCATCCTGGTGTGACGCCAACAGTCGATGACATCGTGTGGAATCTTTGAGAGGATTGCTGCTGTCCTCCGGAGCAACGCGTTTAGTAAGAGAGAAATCAAAGAATTGGATTAAAGATGGATTATCAGTGAAAGACTAGCAGCCAGCAAAGCATCTGCCTGAGCGTAATCCCATTGTGGAGCCGCTGGGCCACTCCGATTCTGCAGATTACATTTGGGCGTGGATGCCGCTCAAAGACAGCGATGGAGAACCGCGATGAGCTGGAGCACCCTCTTCTGGGAGAAAATCCACATCCCAGCCGGGTGACGGCGCCCGGGGCGGCACCTGGAGGCGTCTTCAAGGGGATCCTGGTCAAGTGCGAAGAGGACAGGGCCTACCCTCCTCTGGCGTGGAGGGGCTACTGTGGACATCCTCCAGATGTTGTTCAGCAGCAGCCCCAGCAGCTTCTGGACCCCTGTTCTTTGCCTCACACGCTGGAGTCCTTCTACCCGGCCGCCCCCATCTGGGGTCACGCGGACTCCCTGCTCAGCAAGGACTACCTGGAGACCACATTTGTGGACATCGGGCCCGGGTCCACGCTGGAGAGGAAGCTGCTGGCCGAGGCGCACGACTTCCACAGCGCGTCCTACAGCTTGGATGACGAGGACGACCTGCTACCCGATTCCGACGTAAGACAAAGCTTTTTGGGGGGGGGGGGGTTATTTTGTGATGCCACCATGACCGCAAAGGCGTTAAAGTGTGATGATAACCATAGAGCAGGAAACTGTAAACTGTAAGTAAAATATTTTGACATTTCTCCACAGATACAAACATCAAAATGTTCAGATCATTCAGGGCATGCAACCCATGAAAAATTCCCATATTTTGTTTTGTACTTCCATATTTCCCGTGACAAAAATCCCATAAAAAAAGTAATGGACCATTTTTTAGAAGCTCCAAATTTCTCGTATTTGTCAACCGATTGAAAGTATTCCAACATCAGAATGTTCAGCTCATTCAAGAAACGGTTTTCAGCATCGCACAAATTTCCATTTTACCCAAAATTCCACATTATCCATAACACAAACTATAGGATTGACAATTCTCAAAGCTTCCGCATTCCTCAACCAAATTCTAACTGGTCCAACATCAAAATGGTCAGCTCCGTCTGGACTGGAAACCTGTATATGGACATGTCACCCCCCCCTCAGAATTCCCTAATTTTCCATACTTCCTATTTTTTTGCAACAACATTCCCATTGAAAATGGAATAGATAAAGTTCCACATTTCTCACAATTCTCAACCAATTCAACCATTCCAACATAAAAACGTTCAGCTCACTCAAAGCATTCGGACAAAAAGTTCCAAATTTTTCTTTCAAATTCCACATTTTTCACAACACAAACACCCTTTGATTTTGAAATTTCTTACTACTTCCACATTTGTCGACCAAGCCGTTCCAACATCAAAATGTTCAGCTCATTCGGGAAATGGGGCCTATCTTGGGAGACATTCCACAAAAATTCCGACATTTTCCATGATAATGTTCCCATCAAAAATGAATGGACAAAGTTCGACAATGGGAGTGTAAAGGTGACTATAGGGGTGCTATTTCATGTCTAAAGGGCTTTAAAAACATATTTAGAAGGTTGTAACCAGGTTTTCCATGCTCTGACTACACAACTATTCGATTTACGAATAGGAAGTCCTACATCATGGAAATTCACTTATCACGGTCATGTCTGGAAGCGGTTAACGGTGATAAAGGAGGGATATTATGATTATCTATGTATTCAGTTCTTTTTTTAAATATGACAAAAAGACCAGTGTGCTTATCCAGGCCATGTTTTTTGTTAACGTTTGACCAGGACGCTGTGGGGTTGTCATATTTCCTACGTTCCATCTGCCTGGAATGCAACACTAAAACACAGACAGGTTCTACTCGTGTAAAGGGTTCATTAAAAAAGTAATTATTCCTCAGTTCAATGATGAAAGCAGGCTGTACTAAAGAGCAAACAATATTTAATCGGCCAGTTTAAATGTTTGACACGTCGGCTGCTGCTGCTGCTGCTGCTGCTGGGAGGATGCTTACATTAAAAAAGCACAAGCCTCTCCCTCATATTGTGAGGACAGACTTAAAAATAGACGTAAGCAAAGTATTTTGGGGACAGCGGCAAACGAAACCTGTCAAAAAGTCAGACTGCATGAAGCTGGGTGCAGGTAAGAAAGCCGCAGAAGCGATGCGGGATGACAGCTCTGTCACGTGACGTTTGAGGAACGGCACAAAAAAAGCCCCCGAAATAGGACGAGAAATCAAAAATCAGGAGCCCGTATGAGTCTGTTTTACATTTCTTTTCATGAGCAGAAACACTTAGCATATAGCTGACGTCAAACAGTTGCTCCTCAAGGACAAACAAAGATGTTTATTTTTTTAAATAAAGCTCATTCGCAATTCTGGCGGCGGTGCAGTCATGCAAAAGTTCAGGCTTGTGGGAAGAGAACCTTGCGGTGACCTTAAAGGCAACACGGCATCTTCTTCTCCTTCAGCACACTTCACTAAGCAAACATTTATTTCGGGACCCAGCGCCTCCAAGATGGCGGGTCACTGACACCGGAGAGGCGGGAGAAAGCACGAGCGCAGCGCCGCAAATTCTGCGTTTACAGGAGTGTATCGGAATGTACCCGATATATGGAGCTAATGTCAGGCCATGAGAGGACGCGTGCATGGCGGAGGTGCAGACGCATGTTTTGCATACGCTGTTATGGCAAGGGAGGGTGTGAGGGGGTTGGTGTGTTGGGGGGGGGGGGGGGGGGGGGCGATGTGTGCACCAAGTCAGATAGAATAAGCGGTGCTTTGGCAAAGAAGCGTGAGTCATGAGCGGCCTGTCAGAACTCGTCCGTGCAGGCTAACCTCATTCAGTCACATGACCTCAGTGGCACCAGCAAAGTTCCACCGCTGCGAGACATGAAGGCCGAGCACGCGCTTCGCTTTACGCTTTCGGGCCTCTTTTGGAGCGGAAATAACTCGTATAGGTCAGATGCCTGGCAGAAACTCCACTACTGAAACGGCGTTTTCTTGATGTTGATGATGTTCGTGTGTTCTTTGTGCAGACCTCCGCCAAGGTCATACAAGCCTAAACATGTCAAATACATAATTCAACCGTTCATATTTTTACAGAAAATGCCTTAAAACAGCAACAATGTCCCATCATATACAGTACATGGGATCTTTGACTCTGGTTTTTGCAGTAGATTCCTAAAAACAGCAGTATAAACAAAGCCTTCCATTTCTACATCTTCTATTTATCTGGTAAAACATCTTGGTCTACACGAAGCTTAGTAAATTACATCTTTATTTCCACAGAACTGAGTCTTAAAACCAGCAGAATGCTCCTGTCACAGAGAGGATCTGTGACTTGTGTTTTTGCAATACACTCCTAAAAGCAGCATAGCATTCTGGTCATATAGAGGATCTTTGACTAGCATTTTTGCAGCCAATTACCAAAAACAGCACAACTCTCTGGTCATATGGAGAATCGTTGAATAGCATTTTTGCAGCCAATTACCAAAAACAGCACAACTCTTTGGTCATATAGAGGATCTTTGACTTTTTTGCAGCCAATTACCAAAAACAGCACAACTCTCTGGTCATATAGAGGATGTTTGACTAGCATTTTTGCAGTCAATTACCAAAAACAGCACAGCACTCTGGCCATATAGAGAATCTTTGACTAGCATTTTTGCAGCCAATTACCAAAAACAGCACAACTCTCTGGTCATATAGAGAATCTTTGACTAGCATTTTTGCAGCCAATTACCAAAAACAGCACAGCGCTCTGGTCATATAGAGGATCTTTGACTAGCATTTTTGCAGCCATTTACCAAAAACAGCACAGCACTCTGGTCATATAGGGGATCTTTGACTAGCATTTTTGCAGCCAATTACCAAAAACAGCACAGCACATTGGTCACAGAGAGGATCTTTGACTAGCCTTTTTGCAGCCAATTACCAAAAACAGCACAGCGGTCTGGTCATATAGAGAATCTTTGACTAGCATTTTTGCAGCCAATTACCAAAAACAGCACAGCACTCGGGTCATATAGATGATCTTTGACCAATATTTTACAGGGGATTTCTAAACACAGCAGAGCACTCCTATGATATATAAGAACTATGTACAGTAAGATCAGTTTTTGCATTGGATTCCCAAAAACAGCACTATTGTTACTGTATATATAAGCTGTTTCTGCTGTTGTGGTAAATTGTGAAAACCAGCAAAAAGCTTCTGTCATAGAGGATGTTTGACTAGTTGTTTTGCAATACGCTCCTAAAAACAGCACTCGGAAAGTGTTTGCTTCGTGTTTTTGCAGCAGGCCCTTAAACTGCTCTTGTTTTCAGTAGATTCCTAAAAACAGCAGAATGCATATATAGGATCTTGGTATGTAGCAAGTGTCCTATAAAGGGTTAAAGTGTGCAAATGCAGAACGATGAAGCCAACCTGACCAGTTCATGTCTGATCTCCCGCCTGCGTCCTCCTTGACCCTCAGGACTCGTCCATTGAAGACTTTAGCGATAGCGACAGCGACAGCAACTTCCCTCTGATGATCCCTCAGGACTACCTGGGCCTCGCTTTCTTCTCCATGCTCTGCTGCTTCTGGCCCCTGGGCATCGCCGCCTTCTACCTCTCGCAGAAGGTACACACACACACACACACACACACACACAGAGAGAGAGAGTGAGCTGACAAGATGCAAGCTGGCACTGTGGTTGGCAGCAGTGGACTAACAGCAGCTTCACTGTTTTAAGTGTAACACAAGTGCAGGGATTACTTAGATTTGTAGGATTAAGTTAACCACACACACTTCCCAGCACGTTTCAATGATGTAAAACTGATGTGAAAAAAGGACTAAAACAAGTGTTTTTTTTTGTACAATACATGTGGTTTGGTGTATAAATGTGGTTCATGACTTCATGACACGGGGCGGAAGTAATGGGACCGGATGGAAAGTAGCAGCAACGCTAACACAAGCATGTCATGGGCAGAGCATGTAGTGCAAAAACTTGTTTCGATATGTCTTCAAAATGTACAACTCTGGCTCAAAGCAACCATTTTGTCCAATTCCGAGGTTTATTCCTAAACCAACTGGTCTCGGAGATTTGGTCCAAATGGCTACCAAATTTGCGCATACTAGACTATACTATTTCCATTCATTCATTTTCTACCACTTTTCCTCACGAGGGTCACGGGGGTGCTGGAGCCTATCCCAGCTGTCTTTGGGCGAGAGGCAGGGTACACCCTGGACTGGTGGCCAGCCAATCACAGGGCACATATAGACAAACAACCATTCACACTCACATTCATACCTATGGACAATTTGGACAGGAAAAAAGTAGCAATTTTATTAGAATAAACATGCTATTTTCTGAAAAAAATAGCAATAAAGTAGCATAGTTTTGGAATATTTTAAAAAATACATTATCAAATATCAAAATATTGTTATTGTAAACTAAAATGATTTATTTTTCCTCTTTTTATTACAAGTAGAAAATTTGCAGGATTTATTTTCTATGAAGAAATATATATATTCATTCATTCATTTTCTACCACTTTTTCCTCGGCCGCGGGGGTGCTGGAGCCTATCCCAGCTGACTTTGGACTGGTGGCCAGCCAATCACAGGGCACATATAGACAAACAACCATTCACACTCACATTCATACCTATGGACAATTTGGAGTCACCAATTAACCTAGCATGTTTTTGGAATGTGGGAGGAAACCGGGGAGTACCCGGAGAAAACCCACGCATGCACGGGGAGAACATGCAAACTCCACACAGAGATAGTCGAGGGTGGAATTGAACCCTGGTCTCCTAGCTGTGAGGTCTGCGCGCTAACCACTTGACCACCGTGCCGTCCTACTATTTTCATTCATTCATTCATTTTCTACCGCTTTTTCTTCACGAGGGTCGCGGGGGTGCTGGAGCCTATCCCAGCTGTCTTCGGGCGTAAGGCGGGGTACACCCTGGACAGGTCGCCAGCCAATCACAGGGCACATATAGACAAACAACCATTCACACTCACATTCATACCTATGGACAATTTGGAGTGGCCAATTAACCTAGCATGTTTTTGGAATGTGGGAGGAAACCGGAGTACCCGGAGAAAACCCACGCATGCACGGGGAGAACATGCAAACTCCACACAGAGATAGTCGAGGGTGGAATTGAACCCTGGTCTCCTAGCTGTGAGGTCTGCGCGCTAACCACTTGACCACCGTGCCGTCCTACTATTTTCATTCATTCATTCATTTTCTACCGCTTTTTCCTCACGAGGGTCGCGGGGGTGCTGGAGCCTATCCCAGCTGTCTTCGGGCGAGAGGCGGTGTACACCCTGGACTGGTCGCCAGCCAATCACAGGGCACATATAGACAAACAACCATTCACACTCACATTCATACCTATGGACAATTTGGAGTGGCCAATTAGCCTAGCATGTTTTTGGAATGTGGGAGGAAACCGGAGTACCCGGAGAAAACCCACGCATGCACGGGGAGAACATGCAAACTCCACACAGAGATGGCCGAGGGCGGGGACCGAACCCTGGTCTCCTAGCTGTGAGGTCTGCGCACTAACCACGAGACCGCCGTGCCGCCAGTATGTTTATATATACTATTCAAATTGGTAGGAAATCAGGACGGCATTGACAGCTGTCATCCAGGAGTCCCCTCTTTATCCCTGGACCCTCCCTAGCGGTGCCATGAACACAAACTCATTAACGCCCCTGCAAAGCAACCTGTGCAATGGATGTCCTTCGTTAAGGTTTAATTAGAGTCATGAGAAGAAGCCCCAAGGTGATGGATTCCCAATACTGCCCGGCGGAGACACAAGGGAGGGGGTCAAATACAAAGACTGGTGAGTAAGGAAGTGATGAAGTAGCCATAAACGTTGGGTTGGCGCTCACTCACAAAGAAGCTTGAAAAGCTCAAATGTTAGGTCATGTCGATGCCACGATTCTGCTGTGTCATCACTTTAGCCGCCTGCTCATGCGCCAAATCTCCCGTGTCTTCCAGACCAACAAGGCTTCCGCCGAGGGCGACTTCCAGGGGGCAAACGCGGCATCTCGCCAGGCTCTGTGGCTCTCCGTTCTCTCCATCGTGTTTGGGATCATCACCTACATCTGCGCCATCGCCGCCCTCATTTCCTACCTGTCCGCCAAGCCGCCATAAATGCCCTCCCACCCCGACATCGGGCGCACAAAAAAGTGGACCTTGTGCACGCTAATTGTAATAATAAGAATAATAAGATTAATTATCACATTTTAGTGCAGCCATTCTTCTTCTGAGGTTGTCTTCTACCTTCAACTCTAAGCGGATGTGCTTGATTTACCCACCTGCAGCGCCCCCTGACACTAGTGTGCGTGTGTTGCCACGTTAGCTTGACCAAATTTAGAAGAAACACTGTAGATATCATTATCACCATGAACAAGTGTGCAGTTAGCAGCGTTAGCAACTTCAAAAAGGACATAGGGGCAGAGGAAAGAACCCTGGTGGACCTCAGTCTGCTTTGGAATCCTCGTGCTGACATCCTGTAGGTCCCATAAGACAATGTTTTCTGAATAATTGCATTTCTAGAATCTAGAAACTAGAATCTGCTGATTGTTAGCATCCACTAGATCAGGGGTGTCCAAACTGCAGCCCAGAGCCATTTGCGGCCCTTGGCTGTTTTATTGGCCCACGGCACATTTGAAAAATATAATTTAATAAGAAAACATAATCATACCACAACAACAGCAAAAAAATAAAATATAATAAAACTATAATAAAATGTAAAATACAAGACTGAAGACAAAATATAATATAAAATAAAAATATAATAAAAAAAGTTGCAGTCTAATGAGAAAAGTCTTAATTTTACGAGCATAGTACGAGGAAAAATAACCTCATAAAGAAAGGTTATTTTTTTATGTTACTATTACGAAAAACAAACCAAACATTTTGGGGAAATTAGCTTGGAATTCATTCAAAATGGAATGTCAATAAATTATAATAAATAATAAATTTGAAATAGTTTGGTGAGGGTTGAGGGGGCAGCAGAAATGGGGGGAAAAACTGATGTTACGAGAAAAGATAGGTGCAATTTTACAAGAATTGTAATATGTAATAGGTTGTAATATGAAAAAATAAATAATTGAAAAATGGGATTGGGGTAAAAAACCTCAAATATAATAATAGGAATAAAGTCATAATATTATGAGAAAAAATGTATTAATCATTTAAGAAGAAAGTTGAAATATTGGGGAATTTTAAAAAAGTAGGAATAAACCAGCAAACACTGAAGTTGATGCCAATAATCTTTTCCATCTATTATATCACAAAGCTGAGGTGCAGTTTTTTCTTGAAATATAAATAACTTCTTAGTACGGAGCCCCAGAGGAGACATGAAGAAAGAAAAAAATTTTGTGTGTGTGTGAGTTTGTATTAGTACTACGTATTAGTCATTTTCTTGTATTGCAGTATCATCTTTCGTCATGTGACGCTGGAAAAATGGAGGACACCCCTGCACTAGATGATATCTTGTGTAGAAATATCTCACGTGTAGAAAAGATGTAAGTAACCCCTTACAAGCCACCTTTTTGCTTCTTTGTTGCTGTCGCTTTTCTGTGTGAACAGCACCGACAGGGAACGGGGGCAACATGCCACAACATTCAGGTCCCGTGGGCGGGATCAGAGCCGTGACAGAGGCCGGGCGATGCTTGTGTGAAAGTGTATCCTGCGTTACCGGGAAGTCAACCGCTTTACCCGCCGACCAATACTTGATGGAATACTTTGCTGCTGTTGCTGTGTGAAAAGTGTGCAGTGACGGCAACGTCGCGGTTTCTGTTGAAAAAGCACTGGCGGGTAAATGCCGTTATGGCTCTGATGCGCCGACAGCGCGGGCTCTGTGTGAAAGGGGCTGGTATCTTGACTGCACGGTTTTTGCTGTGTTGAGGTGCTGCCTTCCAGGAAACTGAAAAGTCGGAAAATTCCAACCTTCAAGGGAAAGCACAATAAGGGAAGGATGCTATGACATGGCCGCACAAAAAAAAGATTGTCGGCCATGTTTTTTGCTTATGTCTGACTTTCTGGTACAGAAACCAGAAGTAAAAAAGGAACAACAGGAAACTCTCCCAATACTTGTGCTTCTCAAATAGTGGGGCGGGTCCTCTGCTCAATGCTAACACGTGTTATATGATGTCTTATTTTCTCTTATTATGTCTACTCTATAGGTTAATGGAGTGTAAAAGTGACTATAGGGGTGTTATTTTATGTCTCTGGGGCTCTAGTATTGTATCAGACATATTTAGAGGATCAGAAGCAGGTTTTCTATGCTCCAACTATGAAAATAGTCCATTCATACAAAAAGAATCACATTTTGTGGAAATTCACTGATCATTGTCAGATCTGGAGCCAATTAACCATGATAAATGAGGGATGACTGTAAAAGTTCAACTTTAACAAAATAGCTTAGCTTTGCGTTAAATAAACGACAAAGCAATGTAGTGTCATCTTTAATCATGAATAATTTGTGATTAAACCTCAAAAACGTAGCCATGGTAAACTGTGAGTGGGATATTTCCGACTTCCCAGCCGTCCTGAATGCAGCGCGTGAGTTAGTATCTCATGTACACACGTTTCTATGTTGTCGTGCACATGAGTTAATATCTCAGGTTTTATTGTCTGGTGCAACAATGTACGATACAAGCGAGCGTCTTGTATAGATATTTCACTTGCACACAAGAGGCTAACTTTTGTGCTTCGGTTCAAACAAAGACTGGATCTTGTGAGGAGGTGAGAGCAAAGAGACATGGACGCTATCAAGTGCCAAAAGGGTGGGAAAACGTACGAGGGGAATCCGGAGTGGACCGGCGTGCCATGAGGGACTCTTTTCTATGTAGATGTAGTTTTTATATGATAGAGTGCACATCGTAACAACTAAAGACACACAAAGATGACCTGTGATACCTCCTCAGCTTCCACCGTCCTCCGACAATCCTCCAGCCGTCTCCAGCTCCGCCCGGACTGCTCACTTCCTGTCACATGACACCTGGACACTGGCGGAATGGCTGATGGGACTCTTGCAAATAAATGACAGGAAGGAAATAACAGTCTGTCTTAATAATAATAATAAACACGCACTTGTTTGACTTGATTTGTTTATTCCCTGAAATTCAAAAATAGAGGGTCAATGTCTTTAAAAATACTAAATAAAAATAAAACACATAAAGACATAAATGGCCACTTAGAAAAGAAATAGAAATGAAAATAAATCAATAAGATTCTTTTTCTACCACTTATCCTCATGAGGGTCGCGGGGGTGCTGGAGCCTATCCCAGCTGTCTTCGGGCATGAGGCGGGGTACACCCTGGATTGGTCAATCACAGGGCACATATAGACAAACAACCATTCACACTCACATTCAGTCGCCAATTAACCTAGCATGTTTTTGGAATGTGGGAGGAAACCGGAGTACCCGGAGAAAACCCACGCATGCACGGGGAGAACATGCAAACTCCACACAGAGATGGCCGAGGGTGGAATTGAACCCTGGTCTCCTAGCTGTGAGGTCTGCACGCTAACCACTAGACCGCCGTAAATCAATAAGATAAAATACATTTTTTTTCATGAATAAAATTTTAATAAAAGAAAATGCAAAAATAAGACAACCAATTTCACAAACAATGATCAATTATTGTCTCATGTATGGCACGATGCAATATAAAAAATAAAGTGGTGTTGTACCTCTACTTGAGGAATTACGGTAGATTGTTTGTGGGTTTAAACGTGAGGAGACTACTGCTTAGCGGCAACGAGAATTTGTCAGGCTCAGCCTCAAACGGCCCGCCGCATTTCTTCCAATCTGTTAAAACACACACACACAAAACCCCCCCACACACACACAGCAAAGTGACCCGTGAGTGAACTGCAAGCCGAGGAGGCCCAAAGTGGTTGGTGAATATTTTATTAGAAAAATTATTCTTTGTGAGCACTAGGAAGGGGGGGAAAAAAAAGATCAGAAGACACTTTTGGAGTAGCGCCGCTTGACCGAGTCTCTGTAGAAGTGGAAGATCTTCTCTGACGCCGCCTGACTGATGGCGATGCACTGCTGCAGCTGCGTGCCACAGGACACACACACACACACACGTCAACACTGCAGAGTAAATTTCATTATGAGTGTGTGTGTGTGACACAAACCTCATGCACTGAAAACGATCCTTTGGTGGAGGTCATCACTACGCGGCGGTCTTTGCTGTCGATGGCGAACGTCAACAGAGCGCGACTCTCCTAATGAAGGAACATGGAACCATCAAGACCCACTTTCTTTTTGTCTTGTGTAATGAAAACAAAGCACACAGGCTGCAACTTACGACTTCCTGAGCGGCGGTCGGGTCTGTGATGATCTTCCCGTCCGAGTGGATGGCACATGTCACGCCACAGAACAAGCAACTCATAGGCAAGCCGGCGTCCATCATAGCCATGCAGGCGGCGTTCAGGAAACCGGACAGGAGCTGCAGTGCAGCTCAGGAATCAAAACACACTTGGACAGGCTACAGTAGCTAAAGCTGCTTTGTAAGTGGAGGATACGGAGCCGTCGTTGTGGAGCACCTGCAGGACCAGCGTCAGGGACGAGCGAGGGTGAAGGGACAGGAGCAGAGACGCCTCGCAGGTTTCTCGCACACACTGCTCCTGGGCTCGCTCCTTTACACCTGGAAACATGGGAGTGAGGGCTGATTTAAACTGGGATCTCACTATCGCCACCTGGTGTTGATGCCTTGAAAGGCAGCTTTTTAGCTTTAAAAAAGGTGGATATAAAAGTGGATCCTTGCCTATTCAACTAAAAAATCTAAAATATATTTTTCCTTGGGAGAACCCACCCATTCCTACTTCTTCGCTACAAAAATTGGCATTTTTTTCACTGCAGAAAACACATCACACTAATATAGCATTTCTCATTCACATACATAACAACGGAAGTATAAGGAACAAGTGTAAGATGGCAGCACCCTGGGTGGCTAAAGCAGCGCTAGCCTGCATCATCTCGGACTGCAAGCCGGGGTGACCCAGGAGGAAATAGAGGTCACTGTGCCAAAGGAGCAGTTGTCATGGTAGCCTGGCTGCCAGGTGAGAGGCGTATTAGAGGGCTCAGGGTGTGTCAAAAATGGGCATTTCTAGAGGTGCATCCATTGTTGGTATTTTTTTATCATAACCATCATGATTACATACAAAACACACAATAATTTACTTACTTGGAAGGCCAACTTTAGGCTGTATTATGACTTCCAGTGTTGCCCGATCATAAATCTCCTTACTGACTTTGACTTCAGCTGGTCCATACACTGCAGCCAGTACACTCGTGTCTCCTTCACACAGAACACACACAAAAAAACAGCATTATTAGGTAAATACACCAGTACTGTAATGTATTGGTCACACAAAATGGTCATGATATTGTTTTGGTCCGAACATAATTATTGTTGCTGGAGTTATTTCTCTTTTAGTCAAATAACTGTGCACCTTCTGACATTCCCTTGTGGTTTGAACATGAAAATACTGAAAACAACTCTCAGTATGACTAAGTGCAGTTGTGCCCTCTCAAGCACGACCCGGAATCACGCTATTCATTCAATATTTACCAACGCTAGTACATCACATAAAAGAACCGTAGCTCTATCACTAGCCCTGCAGCTAATATTTGAACACATCAAGACCCAACATACTGGCTCAACATATGTAAACGTCGCATGGTATTGAGAACAGTGAACTTTAGTCAACATCAATTGTCTTTCAGCTTAGCCCGGCTAATAAGCGATAACGCTAACAATAAGCTAACAGTGATAAAAAGTGCTGAGTACGAGTAAAACTCCGAGAAGTTATTACCTTGAATGAAGGACGCTGAGCCATCAGGACGGGAGAGTAAACTTTGCTCACAGCCAAATTCTCTGAGAGAAACCGTGGGAGAACAACACTCCACCATCGTGCCGAGATATCTGTTGGTCACGGGAAAGTGATGTCATACTTGTTTATTGTTTGCTTGGCGCACGCTCATGACGTCACAGGACGGCTCCCGACTGTTGTGCGACGTTCACGTACATTTGGTAGAAAGCAGAGAATCAGAATCAGCTTTGTTGACCAAGTGCTTATACAAACAATGAATACACAAAACAAATAAAATGATGAAAATAGATACAGATTCTTTATAACATTGTTTGTTTGTAAGAAGAAACAAATGTATACAGATTGTTTGTAACATTGTGCCATCTTAATTTGTTATACACTGTTACGTCACGCATATAGAGTGTAGTTGCAGTTGTAAAGTGTATTGAATTCCATGTAATGTTAAGGCGAAACAACGCAGAAAAAAGACATCTGAGCAAACGCTGTGATTTATACCAGTGGTACTTAACCTTTTTGACGTCCTATTTACAGAGCCGTACTTGATGAAGTCAGGATTGTATTAATGTAAAAATGTAGTCTTTTAGGGGGGGCTGGCACCACTTTTGTCTTCATTTTTTCGTTTTAAAAACTTCTCCATTGCTAGTTGAATGTCTTATTCTGATCTTCTGTGCGCTTGTTAAACAACTGACCGACACATTACCGCCACCATCTGGTTGGAAGCTACACTGTACGTGAGCGTCTCATACAGTAGCATAGCGACTAGCTGGCTAGCTCTCTGGCGTCTTCAGTTGATAACCTACTACGCAGTCCCACGGCCCTCGCTGCCCACTGGTGCAAAATTGTTTTGTTTTTGTTTTTGCGGTCCTATAGGTGGCGCCTGAGGGCCAAGTTTGGGCCGCGGCCCTATTGTTAAGAATCGCTGATTTATACAACGAACATACCGGAAGTTGACAATTCTGTGTCTTCCGTGAAATATAAATCATAGCAATGCACAATGATATGAATGGCTATCTTTTAAAGGAAAACAATATCGAAAAATTACAAAATATTACATTTGTAAATATGATTTTATTAAAATTATGTGATTAAAATTAAGCCAATGTGTTTTATTTTTAAGGTTTCTTTGACTTCCGTTGTCGTACACGTCTCTAAGATCTGGTTTGAAGTGTTTGACTTTTCTGATTGCGAGGTGAAAAGTGCTAACCCTCGCCCTGGTCGGGTTTCAAATATTTTAATCACTAGCGCGGAACGCCTTTGACAAGCGAGCGGACGACAAAACAGCGTGGGGACGGTGGCAACATGAACAAAATGTATCGGCTGTGTTTCCACGCTGCGCGACAAGCGGCGGGACTTAAAGCGTCGAGGCTGCTTCAACACAGAACCTTTAGAGTCAACGTAAGTACGACTAAATTTTGTGTTGATTATTTGTAGCGTCGCTTTGCTTGTACCGTCGAAGGTCGTGTTAGCGTGGAGATCCGCGAATGCTGTGATGCGGGGCTAGAATGACAGATTCACACCATCGAAACATTTGATTATTGAATATATTACTATTCCATGAAGTCATTATGTAATCAAGGTCGAGATTAAGATGCAGAAATGTGGTTTTTCATTGACACTTGACAAATCGCGTTGCTTGACGTATTCAGGTCTCGCGATGCTTCGTGGTCCGGCTGGTTTAGCGACAACCTTGCACAAGGCAAACGCGTTTTAAACAACACGTTTGGCTGGCATTGGGGCAAAACAGACACGTTTAACATTTTAGGAGAGCATACACATTTGATAGTTTGATAGGGAGATGTACATTTTTTTGTTTTTGCTTTGTTGTGCTGTTTTGGGAGCTAGGTGGCTAGCTTAGCATGCGAGCTTATGATTGGTGGGATGAAGGGGGCGTCGGGCGAGAGAGTCCAAATAACGCAGCTTGACAACTGAATGCAGGGCAATGTGGCGCCAAAGCACTTTTAAACGCACTTTATTAGTCGGAAAATATAATAATATAATGTGTGTACGCTCACTAGCCACAACATTAGGTACACAACACTTTATATTGTGTGGAACTGACTAATGGAGTCTATCTCCTATTATCCTAACATGCATATTTTGGGGTTGTGGGAGGAAGCCAGAGTACCCGGACCGCACAAACTCCACAGGTGCTTGATAACGGATCCCCTGTTAAAAAAACACAGCCACAAAGAGAAATACTTGTGTGACTTTGTCTGTCATGTCAGTTGTCCTTCATTCCTTCAGGCCGTACAAAGACAGCAGCCTTTCGACTCGACACTGGAGAAGCCTCAGTTTCCCGGAGCCTCTGCAGAGTTTGTGGATCATCTGGAGTTCATCGAGCCCAACGTCATCTCAGGCATCCCCGTGTACCGCGTGATGGACCGCCAGGGCAACATCATCAACCCTTCACAGGACCCTCAGGTATAACCCGCCTCCTAAAAGACTTTAAAGTTACATCAAGATGAAATAAAGATGTTTTCGCTCCTTCGCAGCTCTCCAAAGAAACGGTCCTCAACTTTTACCAGAAGATGACGATGCTGAACACCATGGACCGTATTCTGTACGAGTCTCAGAGACAGGTACGTCCCGCTTGTCACGTCCTGTGACATTGTTGGAGAGGTGGTTGATCATTTGTGGTTACCGCCAGGGGAGGATTTCCTTTTACATGACAAACTACGGCGAGGAGGGGACGCACATTGGGAGCGCTGCGGCTCTCGACCCCAACGACATGGTCTTTGGTCAATACAGAGAAGCTGGTCAGTCTTAACGTCACGTCAACATGCAGCAGAATGGTTGGAAAAAAATGTTTTGTGCCCCCGCAGGCGTGCTGATGTATCGCGGCTTCCCCCTGGACTCCTTCATGGCCCAGTGCTACGCCAACGCAGACGACCTGGGCAAAGGTCGGCAGATGCCCGTCCACTACGGCTCGCGGGACCTCAACTTTGTCACCATCTCGTCTCCGCTGGCTACGCAGATCCCGCAAGGTGAGCTCGGCGGCTCGTAATGCACAACGCTGATGCACGACCCCTCCCGTCTGATTTCCTTTCCCCCAGCGGTGGGAGCGGCGTACGCCTTCAAGAGAGAGAACATCAACCGAGCAGTGATTTGCTACTTTGGCGAGGGGGCCGCCAGTGAAGGCGACGCCCACGCCGGCTTCAACTTCTCGGCCACGCTCGAGTGCCCGATCATATTCTTCTGCCGCAACAACGGCTACGCCATCTCCACCCCCACCAACGAGCAGTACAGAGGAGACGGCATCGGTAGGAAACATCCACACTTTGCCTTTCTTTCTTCTCACCTAGGTTCCATCCATCTTTCCATCCAGCCGCTCGTGGGCCGGGCTACGGCATGCTGTCCATCCGCGTGGACGGCAACGACGTCTTCGCCGTGTACAACGCCACCAAGGAAGCTCGGCGCAGAGCAGTGGCGGAGAACCAGCCCTTCCTCATTGAGGCAATGACGTACAGGTGAGACTTGGCTGTGCAGGAGACAACATTTCAGTCCAGAGTAGCGTTTCTAATCACAATACTGTAAATAAACTTGGGTATACCTTAGAGTAGTCAATGTGCAGCTTGTGTAGCAGTATAGATTTACCGTCTACACACAACCATTATTATCTGAATAACTAGCAAAGGTGGCGGAGTGCTACTGCCACTGGGGGAGCCGTGGTTCAATGAGGGGAAAGGTGAATTCTATCATTCATATTGTGCATGCGCACGATCGCCTCCCTTTTTCTTGAGTTTCATTATCATGCATTGTCAAGCACACTTTGTTCCTTGATATTGGTCTTAGGTGAGAATATTGTGTCAAGCATGTCAGGGCTGCACGAGTGCTGCCGACACAAAAGAAATGCTTGCTTTTGTCAGCTACTGTGCGTTCATACTTGCAATAAGAGTGTGATGGGCATGCCTCCCGCAGGATCGGCCACCACAGCACGAGCGACGACAGCTCGGCATATCGCTCGGTGGACGAGGTCAACTACTGGGACAAGCAGGATCACCCCATCTCGCGGCTCCGGCACTACATGACGACACGCGGCTGGTGGAGCGAGGACGACGAGCGGAGCTGGCGCAAGCAGTCGCGCAAGACGGTCATGGAGGTCTTCGAGCGGGCCGAGAAGCGCCTCAAACCCAACCCGGAGCTGCTCTTCACCGACGTGTACGAGGAGATTCCGCCCGCCCTGAGCAAGCAGCGGGAGGAGCTCTTCAGGCACGTGCAGCAGTACAAGGAGCACTATCCGCTGGACCTCTACGATAAATAGAACGTGTTACATCCAAGCCCGTTTGGTGCCTTAACACTTCCTGTCAGGTCACACTAATGTAAACGCTGACTTCACATGTAAACTCTTTTGTGGTGTTTTGGGTTTTCTTTGTCTGTTCTGGTTCAAGTAGGTCGTGGTGGTCACGCTCACCTTGTAGGAGGGCGTTACGTTGCTCATCCATGTGCAGTGGAGCCTCCGTTTTCGCCATCAATCTGCTCCAAACGGTCCCTATGAAAACCATACACATTTTCCCCATAATCTATATAGTTGGAGTTTACATGTTAAAAACAAAGAAATACATAGGTGAGGAATAAAATGACCTTTTATTGAAGACTTGTTGACCTGTGATGAGGCTGCTGACGCGGTTTCATGCTAGTTCGTTACAAACTTAACGTAAAAGAGTAGACTGTTAGAGCTGCATACTTGCTCACTTCAACTTCAGCAGCAAGTACAATTGTCACACATACTGTGGCCTAACTCATTTTCTGTTATGCGTCTCCCTTAAACCATTCCCCCTGGAAACTAGGAGCCTTTCTTTACATTGCAATCCTATTGTAGCACACTACAAAAGCTCCGCCTTTTTTTGTATTTGCAACTCTTTCGTGAAGATATTTTGACAAAAAAAAAAAAAGCACAGATTCATCTCACGCTGAGAAATACGCAGCGTGCTTGAACGCCTCAGCAGCCATCTCTTCACTATGCTTATTAGTGCTGTTGTGGTCATTTTCGGCGAAAACCGAGGTTTCATTCTTGCTCCTTTCATGCTCTGTGTTTTGTGGACAATAAATAGGATCGAGTTGCATCCCCGTGTGTGTGTGTGTGAACGACACCCTTTGAAAGCATATTTTAGAAGCTTTTTGTGAAATCTAAGCTGATAAAAACAGAAAATAACCTATGTATGCATCCCAGTAAATGGCATTTTGTTTTGTAATAGTTAAATCACATAATGTCACAAAAGCTCTTTAAAAGTATATTTTAGAAGCTTTTTGTTTAAATCTACGATGGTAAAAGGCGGTAAACAGTTTTGTTTTTGAATATTTTAGTTATGTCACCAATTGTGTCATAAAAACGCTTTTAATATTTGGTGGTAAACGTAGGCATGTACAAATAAATTATTTGAGTTATCTCAAGACAAACGTATAACGCCAAAAGTATATTTTACAAGCCTTTTGTGGTGAACATAAGAATATTAAAAGTAACTATTCAACCCAACTATTTTGTTTTGGAATGTTTGAATCATGCCATAATACACTACGTCAATAAAGGTCATTAAAAGTATATTTTGCAAGCTTTTTGTGAAATCTTAGCTTGTGAAAATAGTGGCATATAAAAATAACCTACATAGTCCACCCAGTAGAGGGCATTTTGTTTTTGTAATATTTGAATTACATCAACAAATAAGTCACAAACGCTTTTAAAAATATATTTTACAATTTTTTTGTGAAATTTAAGATGGTTATTAAAAAATATACATATTCATACCAGCAGATGGTATTTTGGTTTGGCATGTTTGAGTTACATCAGCAAATATATTAAATAAAAGTATATTTAAGAAGCTTTTTGGGACACCTAAGATGGTAAATATAAGAAAATAAAACAGCTTAAGAAGTCAACCCAGCAGACAATACTTTTGGAATATTTAAAATATGTCACACTAAGCTGGAAAAATTATTAAATCAATTAATAATAATAATGAATTATTAAATAAATTAATAAAAACAATTACTTGTTAATTTAATTAATAACAATTACTTAATTTAATTAATAACAATTACTTGTTGAATTAATTATTATTATATTAATTAAATATTAAATTACTATTATTACTAAAATATTAAGTATTCAAATCAACATTTGGGTGTGAAATATTTGAGTTACATGACATAACGTCACAAAAACTTTTTAAAGCATGTTATAGATGCTTTTTATCAAATATAATATGGTAAAAAAAAAAATAGAAGGACTTGAGGCCTCTTTCCTTTTTAATTCACATAGCATTCTTAGATTTTGGGAAACGTCTACAGCATCTTGACAGCTTTCTATTTCAAAAAGGGGACCGCCTCAATTCATGCACTAAAACTGCTGGCGTTAACGCAAAAAATGGAGCTCCATGCGTGTTTGTCCACGTGTTGGCTAGCAGGCTGGAGGACGGGTTGGGTTGGCGAACAGCGATGAAACAATCTGCCTCAAACTGTGCCCTTAGTGCCTTTCCTCTGCAAAGTTTCATGGAAATCTGATTTTTGCATGATCCTGCAAGCTAACCAGAAAATATCAACGTAAAACTCTTCCTCCTGCCTTGGCAGAGGTGAAAAGAATAGGTGAAAAAAATAGTTGTGCTTTGATGCTTCTTGCGGAGACAGCAGTTTGTCACTAAATCCAGAAATAAAAGGAGTTTCTTCAGGGTGTGATCCAATATTGAAGGGATTTGGTGTAAATTCAGCTGTGTCGCTGTGGCGTGATCCTTGCCCACAGAAAACAGTATCCTGTCGGTGGTCATGTGACAAGAGTGCGGCCGATGCTGCAGATTCAAGTACCCCGACTCAACAAGTCAACAGCGGACTCTGCATGCCCCTCCAGATCTTCTTCACCTGCTGCGGGGAGCGCCGGTGGACCAGGATCAGACTTCTGTAGGCGCACATGTTGTCTCGATCCTTCTTGCGGATGTCGAAGGTGTGAAAGCCGCCGTGGTCCTCGGGGGAAACCTGCAGAGCGCTGAAGCACATCCCGATGTAGACGTCGTCGATGGGGAAGAAGGGGATTGCGTTGCAGGCGGAGTAGAGAGGCCGCAGTAACGCTCCAGAGACCAGGAATCCGCCGCCGCCCACATAGATGGGGTAGCGTCCGTCGTAGTAGGTCAGAGGGATGAAGTATTTGCTTCTGGGGTCCCTGAGGGGGCTGGCTGTCTTGATAACTTGGCCCATGTACAAACGAGCGGCCTTGGAACCGTCCAGAGAGTCCAGGTAGCTCAGCAAGGCCTGCGTGTTAACGATGACGTCATCGTCCCCGCTGAAGACGAATGACACCCGAGGACACCTCACCAGTGTCCACTGGAGGAAGGCGTTCATCTTCAGCGTGAGGTTGAAGAGAGACTCGTGGAAGTCGGCCTGCAGGATGTCCCTGTAATGCCCGGCTTCGAAGGCCAGCAGCGGGCCCAAGTCGGGGTCGTCCGTGGAGGGGCCGCCCAGAAGGAACACCGTGCGTACGCTCAAGCGCCCCTTGTGAAGCTGCTCCCGCCCCCACGTGTCCCGCACCGCCTGCCTCTGCTCGAAGTTGGCCGGCTTGGATTTGATGGCAAAGAGCAGGAAGGTGGCGTTGGACCCCTTCGCCTCCTCGCACTTGGCGGGCTGATCAATAAGGAGCGGGGGCGAGCGACACTTCATCCCCTGCAAAAAGTTGCGTAAGTGGAGCGGGTAGGAAGCCACATCGGGCACGTTGGTCTCCAGCAGCTCCTGATTGGTCTCCCTGCAGCTTTGCCACGGCGCCTCATGGCCGAGAGGCTCCAGACGCCTGAGACCCGAGTGCAGCAGGCGGTTCCAGTAGGCGCCGTTCTCTGGGACGGAGCTCCTGAAGCTTGCAGAGATGGACACATTGAGGACGGCGGGAAGACGGGAGGGGGAGGTGGCCCACTTAATGCTTGAGGACTTGGTGACATTTGCAGGCTGTGTGCCGCCCTGCTTGAGGGGGCCTCGTGGTCGAGACTTGTGTGTGTCGACCAGCACCTCCTTATGGAAGCTGGAGTAGAGGAAGATGAGGAACAAGGTGGACAGGAGAAGCATGGCTTTGAACATCTGAACGGGTCTCATGAGGGAGTCAGAAGTGGACCATCTTTTAGGAGCTAACTGCTGCCAGGAGAGGAACAGGAAGTGCCTGGAGGGAAAACAAGCCGAACCGTTGATCATACAACCATAAAGACTATTCATCATCATCACTCTTTTCTTGTTGACGATGCCCTAATATTCATTTAGAAGAACAATTTGACATAGTTTTTGCCTGTGAGGCATTCAAAGATGATGTGAATACTACAGTAGTAGTGGTACTGTAGTATTACACACTGGGCGCTATGGTTCGATACTTTTACGATACAAAAAATAAGAGCTTCCCTTTTTTAATTGGAATTTTAGTTTTTAGCATGGTATGAATGCGGTAGGGCGGCACGGCGGTCTAGTGGTTAGCACGCACAGCTAGGAGACCAGAGTTCAATTCCACCCTCGGCCATCTCTGTGTGGAGTTTGCATGTTCTCCCCGTGCATGCGTGGGTTTTCTCCGGGTACTCCGGTTTCCTCCCACATTCCAAAAACATGCTAGGTTAATTGGCGACTCCAAATTGTCCATAGGTATGAATGTGAGTGTGAATGGTTGTTTGTCTATATGTGCCCTGTGATTGGCTGGCGACCAGTCCAGGGTGTACCCCGCCTCTCGCCCGAAGACAGCTGGGATAGGCTCCAGCACCCCCCGCAACCCTCGTGAGGATAAGCGGTAGAAAATTAATTTATGAATGTGGTAGGCGGAGCTAAGAGGCTCTGTGCTCTGTACAACCTAAGTCAGGAGTAATCGATTGCAGATAGCAGCGTCAGAGGTTGATGAAATAAATGTAAAACTCAGTATTGATCGATACAGGGGTCTCGATTCGATACAAATACACGTATTGTTGCACGCCTCGTTGCTAGGTGTCAGTAGAGTTACAGTGATGAGACCAAAGCCAAAGCAGGAAGCGCTGTATAGACTTTGTCTGATTATGCCTACACTCAAAAAATAAATGTTTAGCCTCAACAAAAAAAAACAACGCAACAATTTCCATTAGTCTTTCTTAGTTATGACAACTTAATTTGAAATTGCTTTGAACCAACAAACAATATTGCATTGCACAAATTAGCTTTTCCTCTTCACTCAAAGCTCATTTTAAGTCATGCTTACTGAATAATTGTTGTCATAGGGACAAGTTTTTAAGTTTGTAACTCAAAGAAATATGTTAAGTCAACTGACTTAGTCATTTTATTCAAAGTAGTTTAATTTGTTGTCTACTTATGCACACAGCTTTTTAAGTAGCAGTAACTTAATATATATATATATATATATATATATGTGTGTGTGTGTGTGTGTGTGTGTGTTACCAAGCAAATGTTATTAAGTCATGGCAACTTGAATTTTGTTTTAAGCTTACCAACAATAAAATTTGAGTGTATATGACATGCTAAATTAAGTTCATGTAATAGCCAACATTATTATTTGAACATAACTTAATAAAAGTTAACAACTTAGAAAGTTTATCTAAATCAATTAATTACATTTTTACATTGCATTTATGTATTAAATCAAGTGGTGTCAAGAGATACTCTGAATTACTTTTTAGAGTGTACTCTATTAGGTAATAGGCATGTAAAGGTGACTATAGGGGTGTTGTTCCATGTCTAGAGGGCTCTAATAATGTTAAAAAAGTGTATTTAGAAGGTTGTAAACACGTTTTCTGTGCTATATTCCATTTATGAATAAGGAAATTCACTTATCACAGCTATTTTGGGATGGATCTACATGATCACAAGTCATATTTATTGCATTATATACCTTATTTTTACTTATGTCTACTATGTCGGAGTGTAAAGGTGATTATAGGGGTGTTATTTCATGTCTAGAGGTCTCTTTTTTACTGAATATATATTAGTCATGTGATTCAAATAAATACTCACAAATATATATTTTTAAATAATGTATACAAATAGTAACAGTAATAGTAAGTGTCTTTTTCATTAGCATTATTTCCAGGCTTTCGTGGTCCACATGAAACCATTTAAGAGGCCCAATCTGACCCCCAAGCCTTGAGTTTGATACTAGTGCTGCAGAAAAAGCGGAACGCAGAAAAGTTCACGCCCCTCCCCATTTGCTCCAAATTATTATTATTATTATTATTATTATTATGTTCCAAATTAAATCAAAACAGTCCCAATGACTGACTTCGTTCAATGACTTTTCCACCGGTAGAGGGCGCCAAATAAATTGCCCATTCATTTTCAATGAGTACATTCTCACAGAAAACATGAAATGCCAGTTAAACAGGGAAATTTGTGTAAAGTCCTATCCTGGATAGCCAGCCTGTCCTAAATGAGTTGAACTTTAGTTTGTAGGGGTAGAGAAATGACTCAGTGGATTAAAATGATGTTATTGCTAACACGTCAGCTGTGTTGGGAGCTATACCCAAAGCCAGGGGCGCCAACTGCGGTCCCAGCCCAGCCCCCCGAGGGCAGGCAAACATCTATAAGTGGCGTTATGCAAAGAGGGCCCGTGTAAATTTGGACGTTTCTGTCAGTTTTTGCTGCTCTATTTGTTCGTTTCACAACAGGATTGCCGACAACCGAGAAGGATCAAAATAGCAACATGGGTTCAAAAGCAGAAGAGTGTGCGGATGAGCACGGAGCTCCGGGTTACGAGTCTCCAAGGGTGCGCACACTCCGCTTTAATTAAACACACAGCAGCCGTACCCAATTAACAGGGGACTTGGCGATTAGGAGGCAACAAGCAGAAAGCAGCTGTCTTTCGAAGCCAACAGCGTCTAAATTTGCTGCATATGAGGCGTGAAAATGCAAGAAATAAGTGAAAAAGCAACTTACAGGCGGTTCAGCAGGTGACGCTGGTACGGTTGCTGCTGTTTGGAAAGGGGGAGCGTGGAAGGTAGTCACGTGACAGGTTACCTGGTAAGAAGTAAGCCACGCCCACGACGCCCCACCTTCTCGCCATGAGCGTTTATTCCAAATGACATCATCCACAATGAAGGGTTCGTTATGAGCACAGTGTTGGAGATCAATAAAGCTTTTTTCCAAGAGGAATATTATTCATAATGTATTGCATCCTGTGCAGGACTCCTTTTTTGTAATATGACAAAGGCCTGCTTGGTTAAGACAAAATGACACAAATGAGGCACACACACACACACAGATACACACAAAGACAACTTGGAAAGAAAATAAAGAGTGGAGAAGCGCTACTTTATGGCTCTCATGCAAATATGCGGCATAAAAGCAAAGAAAAGGCCTTTTTGCAAATGTGAGGGATTTAGCGTCCTGAGGAGCTCAGCAGCTGAGACGAAGTCCTGTTGGATTATTAAGACGATGGCAGTAACCATTCGTCGTTTCTGTCTTTTGTCTCTCGTCCGTTTTCTAAGAAGGGGAAAGAGGATGCGGAGCGGGACGACTGACGACGTGATTTCAGGATAGCGTTCACACCAGGAGAGTCAGATACTGCAGACCGTGTGAACGGGAGCAAATAAGGGCTAAGTAATAATTCAAGTTCAGAAAGATGGGAGCGAGAGACTGGAGGCAACTAAAGAAGAAAAAAAAAACACGATGTAGAGGGAAATCAGCGCAGGTCGCTCTCATCCTCCTGTATGGTCTTCTTGATGCGCAGGAGCATGGTGGTCAGCCACTGGTCCAGTCGTGAGATGGTGTCGTACTCCTTCACCTGAGGGACACGCACACCTTTAGTCTACGAGGGCTGGGGTGTTCATGGGTGCACACGTTTGGTTACATGGTCACACACATGAAAGACCTCATTTTTGCTTCAATGAAGCATTTCAGCATTCAGAAGATGCGTTAAGAAAGAAAAACGTTATATGTTTAACGTGATATGTAGTATTGTATACTGGTCACTAGGTGTCAGTAATGAGAAACACAAGCACCAGACTCGATAGCCGGCTTTTTTGCAGGTTTGAATGATCTTGCAACAGGTATAATAATACTTAACACAGGCTACTATTGCAGCTGTAACCCACGCCAAGCTAAAACTCAACTCTGAACGTCACTTCCTGTCCGTTCGTCCCCCCACTCTGTTCCCCTGCCACCGGAACACATTTACAGAAACACACAAGTCTTATTTTTTCTTATTATGTCTAATATAGTGGTTAGTGCGCAGGTCACACAACTAGGAGACCCAAGTTCGATTCCACACTTGGCCATCTCTGTGTGGAGGTTGCATGTTCTCCCCGCGTGTGTGTGGGTTTCCTCCCACATGTCCATAGGTATGAATGTGAGTGTGAATGGTTGTTTGTCTATATGTGCCCTGTGATTGGCTGGCCACCAGTCCAGGGTGTACCCCGCCTCTCGCCCGAAGACAGCTGGGATAGGCTCCAGCACGCCCGCGACCCTAGTGTGGATAAGCGGTAGAAAATGAATAAATGAATGTCTAATATATTGAGTAACAGGAGTGTAAATGTGACTATAGGGGTGTTATTTCACGTCCACGGGGCTCTAATGTTAAATAAAACAGGTTTTCTATGGGTTACTATGAAAATATTCCATTCATAAAAAAGGAATTCTACTTTGAGGGAATTAACTTATCACAGTCGGGTCTGTAACCAATTAGCCGTGCTCAATGAGTGATTACTGTATTACCTCAACAGCTCCTAGCTTGTGAGTTATATATCTAGTGAGCTAAACAGTTAGCCTCAAATTTATTTCTTCTAAACTTCAGAAGTCAAGACATTACCACTACCACACGGTATTAGAGGAGAACTTTTTTTCATTCGATCATGTCAAACATGCCATGGCTGACCTCATGACTGGATACAGCGTTAAGGTAATGTCATGTAAGCTAATGTGTTAATCCATCCATCTATCTTCTACCTCTTATCAGAGGTTGGGTCGTGGGGGCAGCAGCCTAAGCAGGGAAGCCCCAGACATCCCTCTCCCCGGCCACTTCGTCCAGCTCCTGAGGCAACCCCAGGCCAGTTGGGAGACAGTCCCTTCAATGTGTCCTGGGTCTTCCCCAAGGCCTCCTACCGGTCGGACATGCCTTGAACAGGAGGCATCCCTGAGGCATCCTGACCAAATAGATGCTCAAACCACCTAATGTGGTTCCTCTCAGTGTGGAGGAGTTGCGGTTATGCTGTCTCTCTCAGGTGACTTCTCAATTTATCTGTAACGGAAAGCCCAGCCACCCCACGATGAAAACTCATTTTGGCCGCTCATGACCGTAGGTGAGGGTGGGAACGTAGATCGCCTGGGAAATTGAGAGCTTTTTTTTTTATGTAGAGTCTGCATCACTGCAGACTCCGCACCAATTGGCCTGTCAATCTCACGTTCCATCCTCCCGTCACTCGTGAACAACACCCAGACTCCACTTGGGGCAAGATGTCATCCCCGACCCGGAGATGGCACTCCACTCTTTTCCGGGCAAGAGCCATAGAGCATCGGACTGCTGATTCTTATCCCGGTTATTAGTCTATAATAGACTATAGAAATTACATAGCGAGGGAGCGATAATCGAACTGCGGTGTTGCAAAGTGCGGCTGTATAAGTATAAGAGAAGTGAAAAATATCCATTTCAACACACTAGTATTCATGCGATATCGCTATGACTCGGGTGTCTGTATTATTGATATTTGGGTCCATCCGCCCACCTCCACTAAAAAGCCAATTGCGGGCCATAAATGGCCCCTGGGCCTGGAGTTTGGACACCCCGCTTCTCTGGAACACTTCTCTAGAAGACGTGCACTCACCGAGTCAGTGTAGGCGTCCACGTTCTGCTCTTCGTATGCGTCTAGAAGTTTCTGGCGGAAAAGAAACAGCAAAGAAATATGAGATCCTGCAACAGGGTCTTGTCAGACAAAAATGACCAATAAAAGTGTCACAAAATGTATAAAAATATTAAATACTTGAGTAAGAATGTAAAAAATAATAAAAATGGCTTCAATAAATGCGGAAAAAGTAACCCAAAAAAAAAAAAAAAAGTAGGGCTGCAACAATTATTCGAATAATTCAAGTACCTTGATAACAAAAAATATTTGGGAGGGTGACAAGGACGTAAAAGTTAAGGATGACCAGACAGAGCGAGGGACTGTATCGGAGAATGTAAACGTGGATGTACTTTAGAGGGGTCAGTGTACAGCAGTGTGCAGCTCTGGGGCTGCATGAGTGCTGCTGGCAGCAGGGGAGACGCAGTTCATTGTAAGTCCCTGTGCGTTTTGATTGCTGTTGCGGTATAGGGAAACTTCCGGCCACCTCCAAAAACAGACAGAACCTACCTTCAACAGTTTGCACTCTCGAGAGTCTGAAAAGGCCGGGAACATTTCTTCGTACTTCTCCACAGCCAGCTAGGGGGTGAGAGAATTCATTCATATTATCACAAGCATCACTGAAGCTGACATATGCGCTGCTGGGACTCACTTTGGCGTTCAGCATGTCCACACAGAAGTGGCACAGAGCCGCCTTGAAGAAGTGGTCCTTGGCGCTGTACTTCAGCAGCGTGCTGTCCATCGCATGAGTGCCCACCTTCAAAAACACAACACTGGCGTTAGAGTGGAACGTCGTACCATTTGGAGTTGCAGCAGTGCAGAGTCAAAAGTGGGAAGAGATGAAGAATTAGTTCCAGACCTGACCCGGGATCAGTGAATTCATTCATTCATTCATTCTATACCGCTTATCCTCACCAGGGGCGTGGGCGCCTCATCCCAGCTGTCTTGGGGCGAGAGGCGGGGTACACTCTGGACTGGTGGCCAGCCAATCACAGGGCACATATAGACAAACAACCATTCACACTCACATTCATACCTATGGACAAGCCTTTACGGTGGCCACAGTGTGACCCTGGAACACATTGTTTCCTCTCTATTCCAACCCGACCTGCTCGTAGATCTCGATGGCTTTGGGGTACTGCTCCAGCTGAGCGGTGTAGGTGGCCACCTTCAGAAGGCACTTGTTGGCTGAACTGAAAAGTCAAGCAGTTCCGAGATCAGGATTGAAGACATGGAATGCTATGAAATAGGATGAGGTTTTCATGAACTACTCACCTGGTGGATTCTTCACCTTTGTAATAATCTGCTGCTTGTTCATAGTGAGCAATGGCCTGCCAGGTGAAGACATTTTCATGCTTTAAACAGGTTCCTTATTATGCTAAAGTGACCTATGAGCAGTTCCCTGATTTATAGGATACAAAGTCTTACATGGGACATTTCATATAATCGGTGAAACAATGTGGAGGTAGCAGCTCACCTTCTCGATGTCCACCATCTCTGTCTCGTAGATCTCAGCGATTGTGATGTGATGTTTGGCCGCGATGGTGAAGCGGCCCTGTGGTCAGACACAGCCAAAAAAAAACAAAACAAAAAGAAGACAAGCTCAATACATGATACAATTCGTAAATAAAACCTGACAAATAATAAAAAGAAACTCACCATATCTGTGTATATCTCAATAGCTCGATTCAGACAGTTTATGGCCTCTGTGGAAACAAACCATTCGGTACAGATTGTTGGTTCCAAGCATAACAATAAACATATAGTTGAATGCACACATCTCCGACCTTGTGGATCTGCTTTCTTGAAGGCGTTCCCTGCATCGATGAAGTTCATCGCTGCGTCGTGTTTGCTCTGCATCTGCAGGTGGAGGCGGGCCGCCTGGGAGAAGGCGTTTCCTGCGGCTGCAATCAGGATGTTTTGTATCAAAAGAGTCAAAGAGCATCTCCAAACCTTGTGCAACCTTCTCAACAAAAACAGACATCTCACCACACCAGTTCTTGGCCATCTTGAACATGTTAGCGGCCCGTACGTACATGTCGCAGGCCTCTTCCTGCTTAGAGGAACCCCTGTGGTCAACATAAGGTAACAAATATATTTTTTTAATGATTGGACTTATGCACAAACGAGATATTACTGGAAAAAGTACTATTGAAGTGCTTCGCAGGACTATTTTTGCAGTGCATACGATTTAGTTGAACATTGTAACAACACAGCTGAGGTTCACTTGTATTGTAAACAACCTTCCACCAGTAGATGGCGCAATTTAAGGTACAGTGCATAGTGTAAAGCATGTATTACATCTTTCAACTGTCCTTTACACGGTACAACAGAGCTGTCTTTTAAAACGCAAGGAGCCTGACAGCAGGCAAGGCCACCATGTTGTTTATGTTACTGCTACGTTTATGCTTCAATGCATTTTTAATTCTCTTTTCGACTACATTGACAATGTTACACCTAACTCTCCGCACACATCAAAACTCCGTCAGTGCGAGTGATTATTCGTGTTTTTATTCCGTCTTCCGTCAGTTGAGGTTGTCAAGTCTGGCTAGCTACCTTCCGTCTAGTTGGCCCTCAGCTAGCATGACAGCTAGCATACAATGCGACACTCACCCGAAAAGAGCTCCGAAAAACGACTGAGAGGATTTTAACTTCTTTTCCGCCTCGGCCATCAGTGCCGTGGCTTCCTTCTCCTTGCCGCTGTTGTCCATCTCGGTGTCGAGTGTGTGATTTGGGAGGGGAGGGATAAAAGGTGAAAGTCAACAAAAACTTGGTGAGCAGTTGAAGCAGCGAGAAGCAGCAGCGGTTGATTTGTCACCAGTCAGCAGCACAGCAGCTCCCCTGTCACGTGACATCGGTACGCCGGAACCACTGCCTGGTGCGTTCACGGGCTGTTTGGAAACTTTGATGCCAACAAACTTGTCACTTGGACATTTTTCAAGACCAATAAGTATAAATACAACCACATAATACAATGTAACTGTATAATCAAAATAATACGGGCATTATTATCATTATTATTATTATTTTATTACATCACATTGTTTGAGCACTATGTTTCTGTGTCCTATAACTTATTCCCTGAGTTTGTACAATAATATTTCAATATATTAATAAACAATATATTTATATGACTTTATATATGACTTCTCTACTGGCCTACAGCACTAGCAGAAGCACTGACCTACGTTTACAACTTAGAATCTAATATTTGTTACAATAAATTGTATTGATTTACTCCTGACAGTCTACGATCTTCATTTAATAGTAAGTGTCACTGCTTCCAGTATGTGTGTTGTCCAGTCAGATTTTAGCTTTTATGTGTTGCCAAAGCAACACCAACCGGCGGGTACTGTAATCCCTTGTTTGTTGAAGGATTCTTTATTTATAAATTGAATATTTTCATAGTTAGGGCATAAAAAACCTGCCTACAACCTTCTAAATACAGTTTTAACATTATTAGAGCCCTCTAGACATGTAATAACACCCCTATAGTTGCCTCTACACTTGTATTACCCAATATTTTAGACATAATCAGACAAAATAAGATATATTAAACATAAATCAGACTTGCGTTTATGTGTGTTGCAATACATGTGTCCCAAAGAAGGGACATCTGAAGTTCAGAGCTGAGTGTATTACGGTTGCAATGGTAGACAGTGTTATTATTGTGATGATTATTGTGCCTGTTGTAACATATGTCAAACCTGCAATAAAATGCTGTTGTTCAGGCAATCGAGTCTGGGGTTTGTGTGTCTCACCAACCACTACAGTAATATTACTGACACTGAGTGACCAGTGTAGAATACTACAACTAACATACTGTACATATACTGTAGATATTTGTATTTTAGTCCATTTAGGTATTTTTTTATTTTGTCATCCATTCCCTTTAATCGTCTCCTTTATCCTGTCCTTCTCGTCTTCATATTCTATACAACTGTTGATAAAATGTCATGTTATTTCTAACCCCTTTATTTCTAGCAAACTACTGTATTAACAATAAATACTTAGCAATATAGCATGCGATGTTCTGAAGCATTTGTTTTGTTGTGTTTGTGTATTTTGTTACCACTGTACAGTATGCATGTATTGCCATTCTGTAAGCAAGAAATTTGTGTAGGTTTTCTTTTCGAAATGTATAACTTGTATCAGCATAATTATATCCTGGGGAAAATGAATTCGTTCCAAAAGCGCGAGTGAAAGGATTACAGATTTCCATCAGGCATAGCGGAAGTCACCTAAGCTTCCTGCCTGTAGTTGGGTCCTGTGCAGCAGCCCGTGCGAGGCTGTCCTGGAGACCCCGCGCTGCCTGCACCTCTATCGTCTCGGGTGAGTTTGTTACAATGTAGCAATTTGTCTATTAATGCCAATAACTGCAACTAAGCTGCATTATTCCACCACTGCACCGGCATCGCCGAGTGCACAGCGAGCGCCGTCGAAGCGCAACGCCACCGAACGGGCTCGTTTTGCCAGCGAATTCCCAAGCATACCCCCCTCATCCAAGAGTATTCCAACATTAACTCATATTTTGCTCGCAAGGGGACATAGATGGCTCGCTGCGCATTTTGTCTCCTCCGCTTGCACGCCAGCAGCGAGACCAGCCAGGGCTGAATACAGCGTGGCGGGGCAGCAGGGCTCTTAAAAACGCCTCTCATGGCGGTTTGTTTTGAATGTCAAAGGCTCAAGCTAGCGATACGTCTGCATATTGTTGATAGCATAACAGGCTAGCCAGGCTAACTAGCTTGACTAGCCGAAATCGAGCCCAGATGTAGCACAGCCATGGCGTTACAGCTGAAGGTTGGTGGTTTTGTTCATCGTATCGCCGCCTTCAGTCGCTCTTGTGATTGTTATTTCAAGCGGAACATACCGGATAGTGTTGTTTGGTAGGTGTAGCTGTTTGGGGGAAACGCTAGCTAGCAAGTAGCTATTAGCGTCTCCATTCATATCCTGCGCAGTGGCGCTGCTAATGGCTACGATCTGCTGCCTTTGTAGAGCGGCGAGTGTTCAAACGTTGTCGCCCCGCCGCCACTGTGTCTTGTGTGGACGTCTGAAGGTGTTTATTTGTGTGTGCTCACTGCCACAGACGTCCTAAGAGAGACACGGAGAGACCGCAGTTAAAACCTCCCCCAGGTTGCGTGAAAACCGCGCGTTTTCAGTTTGTTGTCTTTTCACCTTCCACTGCTTGGACGCCGTGCTGCAAACTCTTCCTTCATGGAGCTTCACATAGGATAAACACACCGCGTTGAAGATGCTTATTTTAGTGCTACTATGGTAAAAGCTTATGTCAAGAGTGAAGTAGTTTTTTAATGTACACTTATATTATCACTCTGACTTTCTGACAGCATTAAGGGCTGCACATAAACTCAAGAGAATGCCAATCTCAATCTGATTTCTCGTTGATGGTCATTTTAAAAGGTTTTACTGTTCATTTTACTCAAGGACTTGACTTGTCAACAGTTAGTCTTCACTCTCCACACCTGTCTGCCAACGAGCCAGAGCGAGTTGGCTCCGCTGCCCTGGTTATAATCGCTGACAGGATTCATCAGCAATTAATTGGCTTTTTATTTGAGCTAGCGTGCATTTTTTTTTTTTGACTTGGCAGATTTTCAGTCTTTCTGTTAATTTCTATGAAGGAAGTCAATGGTCTTTCTAGGATCGTCCATGAACAGCGGCAGATATTTAAAGCAGAACAAGGCTATGCAAAGTCTAATAATAATAACATTAGTAATGGCAGTTTATAAAGAAAACCTTTAGAACATAAGCACGGGGCGCTGACCATGACGTTTATGTAACAAACACGCCAATGTGCTGAAATCACTACACAGAGTGAACCCTGAAAACAGACACACATGCACACGGCAATATATTGAGGCCAGAAAAATTAACAGTTATTTTCATTTATCCATCCACTTTCTATGACGCTTATTCTCAATAAGATCGGGGGATACACCCTAGACTGGTCGCACGGCACATATAGACAAAAATCATTAATGTTCATGCCTATGGACGATTTAGAGTCACCAATTAACCTAACATACATATTTTAGAAATGTGGGAGAAAACACACACACAAGGAATATTCATTTTCTACCGCTTTTCCTCACGGGGGTCGCGGGGGTGCTGGAGCCTATCCCAGCTGTCTTTGGGCGAGAGGCGGTGTACACCCTGGACCGGTCGCCAGCCAATCACAGGGCACATATAGACAAACAACCATTCACACTCACATTCATACCTATGGACAATTTGGAGTGGCCAATTAACCTAGCATGTTTTTGGAATGTGGGAGGAAACCGGAGTACCCGGAGAAAACCCACGCATGCACTGGTAAAACATGTAAACTCCACAGAGATGGTGGAATTGAACCCTGGTCTCCTAGCTGTGAGGTCTGCGCGCTAACCAAACGACCGCCGTGCCGCCCCACAAAGAGAACATGCAAACCCAAATATTTCAGATCTGACTGTGTGGCCAACATACTAACCACTTGTGCACCATGCAGCTACTTTCACTGATTGTGTGATCAATTCATTAATAAATGTATCATCCCAAACAATCGTAAGACATATATTTCCGAAACGAGAAATCTTGGCACGTTTTAATCTCTCAAGATCTTGTGACAGCCCTATTGATTATGCAGATTAGATGATGAAATCATCTACTGGAACCTACAACCCACCACCACATATAGATGTCACTCCTGTGGGAAAACTGTATTATGATATTATGACTTGATTCATGTCATTTTCTTTCTTCCCGTCAATGAAAAAGTGCTGTAAACAAATAACACGGCTAATAAGCCATCGATGGGATGGAGCGGGACTCATCTTTGTCATTGTTGTCATCTTTGCCAGTTGTCATGGATGATGAAGACGGCAGGTGCCTTCTAGATGTGATTTGGTAAGTCACGGTTGACAATTTGGATGCAACTATAACTTGGATATGACTCACAATCTGTTCTTTTCCACCAACTGCAGTGACCCAGAAGCTCTCAATGACTTTCTTCATGGATCTGAGACCCATGTGAGTACGACAACAAACAACGAAGCAGGCTTTTGGTAGACTTGGAAATCAAACAGGCGCAACTTTACTTTTTCTTTGGTGTCACCTCCTGTGAGGCCTTCTCAGGCATTGTTGCAGTCTTGTGCCCGTTTTTCACCACATGGTAGCTACTTGGCTTCACACAACAACCCTGGTAAATAAACACATGGTGTCGTTGGCTTACCCCGCTGCTACGTCTTACCTCTGAAGGCGCCACGGTCGCCACTTGGCTGCCCTCAGTCTCCTCTTGGATCAAATGCAGCTCCTTAATGCGACCTTTGGGAGAGAATGTGTGTGTGAGCCAAGCAGGTAGCATGAAGTGTAAAAGCGACAGTAAATGGACCATTTATTCCAACTCGGGGTAAGTTAGCTCAGGCCGGGCTATACTTTGATGCAGCCTGCAGCATCCTCTCTTTGCTTACTCTTTTGTCACTGTTTGCTTTTTGAATGCACTATTTATGGTTTCCTGTCCTTTCCCTTGTTTGTATTTGGGGCTTACTCACCAAATGAGACACTAACGCCTCCCGAGTCTTGCAAATCCCATTGTTTTGCCTCTCTTTCCCTAATCTTTTGGCTGGTTCCTTACGATCTTGGTTCTCTTTTCTATGTTCTGTCCTTTTCCTCTGCCCCCTTGGCCCCTCCCTCCCCCCTCCTCCGATGTTCTGTTTCCCTGTCCTGATGGCTTTTGCCTGCTGGTTTTGGGGTCCTCGGGGGTTCTGTCTGTCCTGTCCTGGGTGGGTGTGTCTGTAGTTGGACACTGACGACCTTTTGGATGGTTCGGGTGACCCCTCCAGCTCGTTCTTCTCTACCACCGGGGTGAGTAAAATCCCCCAATGCCCCCCCCCCCTGTTTTCTATCTGTCTGTGGAGCATGCATGTCCAGAGACCCGCCCCCTGCTCCCCCTTCCACTAACACGCCTACAAGCTTTGATTTTTGCTGTGATGTTTATGGAGTTTTCACGTGTGTACAGTATTAAGATGTGCGTCTGAGTATGCCAGCAAGGCGATGGTCCAGCAATTATGACGACTTTAGATTAGAACATGTTAAAAGTGGACATACTTGGACATCTGAGCGTGAAAGCTAAGGATGCCATTTATCAAAATATTTTAGTATATAGTATATATATAGTATATGCCCTATATACTTTTCTTTCTTTTTTTTTTTTAAAAAACTTCTGTCTTCTGATATCTTTTCACTTTCCCCTCCAGGGACATGTTCCAGAAGTCCAGCCGACGGTCCAGCTCTCGGCCACCGAGGCGGCAGGCCTGCCCAGAGTCAGTGTTGACCTGGACTTCCTGGAGGATGACGACATCCTGGGAGGATCGCCTGATGGGGAAGGCGGCAGCAACGGTATCGGGGCGAACCACGAGCCGTGCGACATCCTCCAGCAGAGCTTGGCCGAGGCCAACATCACAGAGCAGAGTTTACAAGAAGCCGAGGCCGAGCTGGACCTGGGCTCCTTTGGAATCCCAGGCCTCACACAAGTGGTCCAGACGCTGCCCGACACCGGCCTCTCGGGAGCCGGTGGCACCGCCGTCGGCGTAGGCATTGGCGTCGGGGGAGCGGCGACGATCTTTCCCGGGTCGGCCCCAAATGCCACCACAACACCCCCAAACGCCACGGCTGACATGCTGGGGTCCGTACTGGCTCAGCAAGGCCTCCAGCTCCAACCACAGGTCATGAACAAGGCCATCAGCGTTCAGCCTTTTATGCAGCCGGTGGGCCTCGGAAATGTGACACTTCAACCAATTTCGAGTCTTCAAACGCTTCCCAACGGGAGCCAGTCTGGACATTTGGGGATCGGACAGATTCAGGTTGTGGGTCAGCCCACAGTCATGACTATCAATCAGTCTGGGCAGCCCATCTTGGCCAAAGCCATGGGCGGTTACCAGCTGCATCAGTCTGGGCCAGAGGTATCGGGGGCTACTACTCAGACGGGGATCGGGGCTTCAGGCGGCGGACTTCTCATCCAAAGCAACAAAACCTCTTTGGGATCTCCAGCTTTAAACGGACCGGCTGCAGTCGTTAGCAGTACAAACAGTAGCGCCACCATGAGCGCTCCTGCTGGACTTGTGGGCTTTGGAGGGACCCCCCTGAGTTCAGGAATTGCAGCCCAATCTCAATCCCAAGGCCAGATAATGCAGAACGTGATTATCCAGCGCACACCAACACCCATTCAGCCTAAACCCCCTCAGGGGGGAGCCATCCAGCCCAAACTCTTCAAGCCGCAGCAGCAACCACAACAGCAGCAGCAGCAGCAGACACAGCCGGCACCCCAAAACCTGCAAAACGATGCCACCAAGGCTCTCGGGCTGCAGCAAATTCCAGTTTCTGCAGCTCAGAATGTAACTTTCCTGACTGGGAAACCAGGCTCAAACGTTGTACTCAGCACTCAAACGACACAAGCCCCTCAGTTTCAGCAAACCCTGTTCAAGCAGCAAGCCGCGCAACCATCCGGCAAACCCCTCAGTGTCCACTTGTTGAACCAATCAGGCAGCATCGTTATTCCCTCTCAGACGGTTCTACAAGGTCAGAACCACCAGTTCCTTCTGCCACAGTTGCAGGCAGGTGGGCAGATCCTGACCCAACACCCCGGGGGACACATCATCACAAGTCAGGGTCCTGGTGGGCAGCTCATTGCAAACCAGATTTTAACCGCAAATCAGAACATCAATCTGGGTCAAGTGTTGACGTCCCAGGGTCATCCCGGGGCCGCCCACATCCTGTCTGGACCCATTCAGCTCCAGCCTGGCCAGATGGGCACGCCCACCCTCTTTCAGATGCCCGTGTCATTGGCTCAGACAGGCCAGACCCACACCGTCTCAGGACACGCCCCGACAGTCATACAGGGAATGCCTATTCAGAACTCCTTGACTATGCTGGGCCAGGTGGAGGGCTTGAGCCCTGCAGTCAGCCTTCAGCCGGCCTTGCAACCCCAACCGGGCGGAGTCCCCAGCAGCAGCAGCAGTAGCAGCACCGGAGCAGCCACCATGGCGGCGACCATGGTTCAGGGGCAGCCCGGGGAGTGTGTGACGGTGCTGGGTAGCGCCACAGACCAGGCCGCTCAGCCCACCCAGCAGCATGTGGCGCAATCCTCCATCCTCGCCATGCAGCCAGCTCCCTGTGTGGTCACCACGGTTGCTTCCTCCACTCCGTCCATGTCCACGTCTTCGTCTGTGACAGCAGTCGGGCTGGTCCCCCCGCAGGCTCAACACAGTCCAGGGAGGCTTCTGTTCACCAACCAGGGCTCCAGCATGATCCTGAGCCAGGAGTCCCTGCAGATGTTCTTGCAGCAGGTCAGTGTTGTCGTCTTTGAGCGCTCGTCTAAAATGTGCTGCGTTAACATTGTGGCAGAGTGGTACACCCTGCTTTGACCTCTCTGGCTCACCATTCTACTCCCCCCTTTTCATCCAACCCCCTTCCTTCTCTCCTCCCTCACCCTGAAACGGTAAACATGCTCCTATTAGCCGAGGGAGCAGCACCACCAAACGGAGAACCATTCCGCCCCCACCGTGGGGGTCCCGGCATCTGTAATCGTCAACAGCACCGACGTCACAACTCCGGCCCCCGCTGTCCGTGACAGCCTATTAAGTGACTCGTTGGTGGGTCAGAGCCCCTCCCCTGGCCACTCCCACTCGGTAAAGCAGGTAGAAACGCCCTCTACGTTAAGCCCCACCCACTTGCTGCCGCTGCTCCTGTCGCCACTACAACCTTAGTGGAGTTCCCTTTCCCCTTAGTTGTGGTACTATTGTGTATTTTGTAGCGTGTGCTTCCATGTCGCTGCTGTGCAAAGAAAGACTAACCGGCTTGCAGCTTCTGTGTGTTTCTAACAATGCTTTGGTGCGTGTGAGAGCATGATTGGAATCAATTCATCTGTCAAGTGATTTTAGTTTTACAACAATTGGATGCTTTAAAAAACAAATCACGATAGTCCAATTTGGCCAACTCATCTCCATTATGGTCAATGACTAATCCCCAAGCTGCACTAAAGCAAGTCAAGTGTCCCCCCCCGCAACCCGGAGTCAGACCCCTGAACGATACCCAAACCACAAGTTGTCAGAGCTTCCCGACCTCCACCTTGACAATCACCTTGAAGGCACAATCATTGGGCTTTTCCACTTGTTTGCTCTTGTAGTTCTGTTCATTCACTTTGTGTGTGTAGACTGTGTTTGTGTTCATCTTGTTTTCCGTATTTGACACCATTTTTACGCAATGACTGCTTCTGTAAATGTGTAATGAACAGACTATGTTCACCGACCACAACATTAGCTTCACCTGTACAACAACGTGATGCCATCCGATACAGAATTGTTCCTTTACTAAGGTGATGATGTTCAGTTTAAGGGCCGCACGACTTTGCCAAAAATGCAAATCACAATTTTCTTGCTTAAAATTGAGATGGTGATTATCTGGCAGAAGAGCAGACTTAGACTTAGTCATGTTGGCATTGGGAGAGTTCCTTGTTTTTCCCAGTTTTTGTACGGAACTCCAGTGGCATTTGTCTCATCAGTGCAACATTACTGACACCTAGTGACCAGTGTAGAAGACTACGTAAGACTACTCGCGTCTTTGAGTGTGTATTCTGAATGCCATATATTTGTATTTACTGCATTTAGCCATTTTTATGCTTGAACATGCTTCATTGTGGCCAAAACACATAGAATAATCTTGAATATTAATATATCACATAATTAAAATTATTATTTTTTACCAATTTTATCTACACTAATTTATCTTTCCTTTTTTTATTCCATGTTTACACTAAAGGAGCTGCTCTCAATGTCATTGTACATGTGTACAGTGACAAAGGCATTCTATTCTATTGAATAGTGATTTTAAAAAAATAGGCAGTACTCAACCACAACACAGCAGTGAAATACTAATTAGTATATTTTTGGAAAACCGCGTTAGAGAAGCACAAAGTGGCAAGCTATTATTGTACAAAGTCTCACTCGCTGTAAGAACAGAAAAATAAACAGCAAAACACGTAACAGGGTAGCGATTACACAACAACAAACATGTAACTTTAGCTGTTATTTACTTAGTGCCCACAAGGCATGCTTGGTATTCAGTGAGTTCATGTTGCGTTGTGAAATACAGTTTAAAACACGAGATCACGTCACAAATGGTGCAAAACAAAAAGCTGTGTTTTACACACAGTTTTGTGTCATGGCTAATCATGCAAACGAGAGGATGGCGGCCCTGTTTAGTTTTGTGTTGTGTCATTGGATCTTATTGGTGTGCAGATGTACTTAATGTTGTGGACAGTGAGTGTAATTTAGAACTTTAGAAGAGATAGTCATGTGGCCCATCACCCCCAGTCTGTAGGCCTCCGCCCCATCTGCCCCATCTGCCCCATGTCTTCATGTCATCACCGGATCCAAACTACCTTGTTTTAATGCCGTTTTCCACACCCTCAGGTACCCTCCGCTGGGCACCAGCAGCCCCTGAAGATCCAGAGCATGTCCCCCACGCCGGTCCTGACCGGCCACACGGCGGCGCCCCCGGTGTCCGACAGCCCCCAACCCTCCCAGTCCCCGCTGACCCTGAGCCAGCAGATCCAGTCGCCGCACCATCAGCAGTCGCGTCCTCCCTCGCAGCCTCAGCCGCCATCGCAAACGTCGTCCCGCTCGTGCACGCCGTCCTCCCACCCGCCGCTCTTCATCGTCCACAACCAAGTGGCCGAGTCTCCGCAACCCCAGGTGGCTCCGGGCCAGCCCCAGCCGGCTCAGATCCAAGTGCAGCTCCTGCCTCAGCCGCGTCCCGCCTCCCAGCCTGCGCCCTACCAGCCGCCCGAGCAGCCCCCCGTGTCGCAGTCACCCAAGCCCCCGCCCGCTCCGCACCAATTTGCCGCACCTCCCGTCAGCACTTTGGCCTCCGCCGTGTTAAAAGCCCAGCTTCCCGTCCACAGCCTGACGGCGGATCAGCAGCAGCACCTGCAGCTGTTGGGGTCGCAGATCCAGACGCTGTCGGCCATCAGCCAGCCGTCCCTGCAGCAGAAGCAGCTGCTGGAGAAGCTTCACCAGGTACCTGCACCACACATTAACTTGAAGGAGGGCAAAAGAACTGTCGCACACCTCCCAGCCTGAGTGCCGTGTCATCCTGATGTGCTTCCAGATCCAGCAGAGCATCCTCCTGCAGGTCAAGCAGCCCGTTCAGGTCCTGCCTCCACCCAACAGTCAATTTGGTGGCCAGCAAGACGTGCCTGTGGACAAAACGGCCATCGCCTCATCGGCCGGCACCGCCACATCTGCTCAGCTGGCCCCGACGCTGCAGCCCGCGTCAGTGCTCATCACGAGTCCTGCTACAGGTGAGCCTCGGCAGCGCCCTCGCCACGCATTCGCCGCCTTTGAGCCCTCACTCATGCTTTGTCTTGTGTGTAGCCTCAAGTGACTTACAGGTAGTCTCAGGAGTCCAGGGACCAGCTGGAGCCAAGGTGAATCAGACTATCGCTCCTGTGAGCCTTACTCAGCCTGCACAGGTGGGCTGTCTTTTTATGTGGAATCCCGATAGCACGATTTCTTTTTTTTTTTTTTTTGCTAACCTCCCTTCCTTGCGTCATGCTCAGATTCAGCCAAAGCCCGGAGTGATCAGCTCAGTGGGAGGGGTGACTCTGGGTAAAGGTGGCATGCAGATACACGTGTTAGGCGCCAGCGTCACCCAAATGCCTGCTCCACAGCCCCCGGCACCACTGCAACCTCAGGTAACAGTCTAGACAGGAAGTAGTTGTCCGGTGGCAGCATGGCTGACATCCTGTCTGACCTCCTCTCTGCAGACATCAGTGAATATGCCTTTCAGCGCGGAGCCGAGCAAAGAAGCCAGGTGTGTAACCACGCATCCTCAGGTTGCCGTCGCGTTGCATTTAGGTGCGTAACGCTTCTCTCGCCGCCTCCCTGCAGGATGTTGGAGCAGCTAAGGAAGCAGCAAGGCTCGGTGCTTCACCCCAACTACAGCGCTCCTTTCTACTCCTTTGAGGACACGCTGCACAGATTGCTGCCTTACCATCTCTACCAGGGAACTGCCAACTCCTCTCAAGACTACCAGAGAGGTACTTTCAACAATATTGTCTGCCCCCCCCCCCCCCACCCCCACCCCATCCCTTAACCCTCACCATAATTGTCAACAACTCTACCGTGCACAGTGGATGACGAATTTGAGAGCGTCTCCTGCCAGTTGCTGAAGAGGACGCAAGCCATGCTGGATAAATATCGCCACCTGCTCTTCACCGAGTCAAAGGTGAGTCCCCTAAAACCCCGCCCTCCTGTCGTCTGGTGATGTGCTGAACTGACGCTTGACGCTTGTGCTTTGGGCCCCGCAGCAGAGACTCGGACCCTCGGCGGAGATGGTGATGATCGACCGCATGTTCATCCAGGAGGAAAAGCTCGCCATCAGCCAGGACAGGATTCTGGCCAAAGAAAGACCAGGTATGGTTCCATCTTCAAGGGGTGCGTTCACGAAAAAGGTGCGTTCAGTGCTGTCTGGTGACTTGGATTTATGTCATCGAAGGATGCATGAAGTCGTGTGCTTCTGGGTTCCGTGGACCACAAACGCATACGAGTGTAAGGGATCGAACTGGGATCGAACCCCCGATCACACATCCCCACTGATTGAGAGTTAAGCTGAGCAGCGCTAGCCAATGAGCTAAAAGCCTGAGCTGTCAATTTATAATCCAGTGCAGCTCCTAAGGTGTCAGGGAGCGAGGTTTACACAACGTCCAGTCACACAGCCACACCAACTTGGCATCCGATACCCTAGCCGAGCAAACTGACTCGGTTTGTTTTAACCGGACCGAAGAGGAGTGTGTGAACGCACCCCAAAGTTGATGATGTGTTTGGATGTGGAGACTAACCAATCATCATGTCTTTGCAGAGGAGTTTGTGGCAAACGCACGCCTGTTGGAGAGTTTAGCTTCTTCCCAACAGAAGTCACCTAAGCCTGAGCCTGCCTCCGCCATGGCCCCGCCTCCAGCTGCCGTGGCCCCGCCGCCGGCCCCCGCTCCGCCCCCAGAACCTGCGCCTCCCGCTCCTTCCATTCCTTTGCACGTCACCCCAAAACTTCCACCTCCAACCCCCAGCCCAGCACCGGTCCCCGCACCTGTCACCATCGCTGCCGCCCCCCCTCCGACCGCCTCCTTCCCCCCAACAAAACTGGTTATAAAGCAAGGCGGGGGCGGCGCCTCTGTGTCGTGGTCGAGCAGCTGCCCTGCTCCACCAGCGGTGAGCAAGCCAGAGTCCGACCCTGTCACTCAGACCTCCTCCTACACTCGCCCTCCTGCAGCAGCAGCGACATCATCATCATCATCGTTGTTCTCCTCTTCCTCCTCCAAGTCCCAAATTGCAGACGACGACGATGCGCTGCCGCAGAGGACCAGCAAGCCGCCCATCAAGACCTATGAGGCGCGGAGGAGGATCGGCTTGAAGCTGAAGATCAAGCAAGATCAGACTGGTTTCAGCAAGGTGGTCCACAACACAGCCTTAGACCCCGTGCATACCCCGCAGTCCGCATCTCAGCCAGAAACCCCCAAATCCCACCCATTATCCACGCCGCCCCCCAGCGTCATCAGAGCTCAGTCGCCGGTTTTCTCCACTGCCACCTCGTCAGTCGCCACGGCGACCACACAGTCCAACCCGCCGCAGAGAGCCCCGCCCGCCACACCTTCCACACAAATGAACGGCACTTTGGATCACCATGAAGTGGGCGGAGTCAAACACAACCCTGCCTCCACCACGGCACCCCCACAGACCACCTGCCGCCTCCCCCTAAGAAAAACCTACCGGGAAAACGTAAGTCCCAGAGTCAGGCCAGGCGTCCCAGGTGGCGGGGACGACACAGTGTCCTACCCCACGCCCTCGCTGTCCCCCGCCTCACATGAACGTTCCCCCACAGAGCGGACAGTCATAGCCAGCATGAAGGTGGAGAAGAGAGGGCGGGACGGGGGCTCGGGCCAGGTGGGGGGATCGGTGCGGGGCTTGGACGCCGTGGATGAGGTTTTCAACCGCGGTCTCAAGGGCTCGCATCACCACCTCCCACATCACATGGATAGGGAGGGGGTGAAAGGCAGGGGGGAGGAACGCTCGGAGCAGGACGTTGACTTCGCCAAGTACAAGAGGACAAGCGGCAAACACAAACAGCGGCAAGCTGGGACCTTCCGAATGGACCAGCATGCGCCCGGGCCCCCTTCCCCCGAGTTCACGCGGGACTCGTTGCTCCCCGCTAAGCGCTGCAAGTCAGACTCCCCCGACATGGACAACACCAGCTTCTCCAGCGGCAGCCCCCCCGACGATTCCCTCAACAAGCACCTGCAGTGCGCCATCGACAGCATCCTCAACCTGCAGCAGGAGCCCACGCTGCGCGGCCACCACCACAAGGGCGGCAACGGCCGGACGCACCAAAACCCGCGTTCGGGGGGACCCCAGGGTCTGCCCCACCGGCCCTCGGGTCCCCCCTCATCCTCCACCGCTTCCTCGTCATCCTCACTGGCCCCGCACCCTCAGGTCGGCGGCCGCGGTCACAATGGCAGCCTGGTGCCGCAGACTCAGAGCAGATAACAGCCACCCCCCCCCAGCCCCAAACTGGACTGACGGGGGAGATGGGGCGCCCAAGAGACACGCTAGGTGCAGGCGGGGGGGGAGGTTGGTTGGCTGGCACTGTGAACTGTTACTCTGCCAAGATGTGATGTGTGTCCGTGGAATTGAGCAGTCATGTTTGGTTGTCTTGCCCAGCCGGCTCTGTCGTTTTCTTCACCTTCTGTCATGTGACCTCCTCCTTTGACCACATTCCACCAGTGAGGAGCCTGTCTCACATTTAAACGTTGTTTCAAACAGCCACAAAGCAGTCAGTTGTTGTCGCACAAGCTTGGGATTGTGTTCAATGGCCGACACTGCAGAGCACAAGCGTGGAAAAGTAAAAGTGCAAAAGCCTCCATAATCACATGAAAACTCCTCCCTCAACCGTCTTTTTAACAACTAGTCAAACACAAGCTGCCATGATTGCTTTGGGTCAGCAGGGGGCAGCCCAGGCTCATCACTACATGACCCCCGTGTGTTTTCTTTGTATTATTTAAGCCTGGCGGACAAGTCCAACACAGCACACGCATGGAAACGGAGAAGTAAAAGAGAAAAAGGAACAATAATAATGTACAAAAAGACCGCAAGAGAATTTGAAGTATAGTATTACAGATTAATTTTGTATTGTATTTATTGTGTATATGGATACTTTTTAAAACAAAACAAATGTACATTTAGTAAAACTGTAAATTAAACCTTGCTTCTTTTATGAATCCCCGCTGACCTCACCCTCATTTCTTCACCGCGTCAAGTGTAAAAAGAAGTGAACCGCTGACAATGGTAGCAATTAGAAATGATTGACAAGATTCAGGGTCAAACATAAGGCCATTACACACAAGCGTAAAAAGAAGTGAACCATTGCTAACGGAACAAAAAAACACTTCCTAACATCCTGCTGTCTTTCCATTGAAGTACAAAAAGTATTTAACCAATGGTAATAATCTCACTGCTGTTTAAAAGGAAGTGAGTCACAACTGTGATTGCCCTTAAAGTGTAAAAAGAAGGTAAGCAATGTTGATATCCTAACCTAAAACCACTTGTGCCAAACGCGTTTAATCTCCACCAATCTACCACTGTTACCAGTAAAGTGGCAACGCAAAACACTCATCTCACACCATAACCTTCACTGCTGTTAAGGTATCAAACTACACTTGGCAATTGCCATGAAAGTGCAAAAAGAAGTCAACCAGTGTTCATTTGCCGACCTATCAGGACTCCATTATAACCATTAAAGTGAAAAAAGAAGTGAAGCATTAATTAGTAAGAAGATGTTAAGCAATGTTAATATTCTGATCCAAATCAGTTATTCATAACTTTGGCAATAAAGTGCAAAAAGAAGTTACGCAATTATAACATTGTCAACTAAAAACACTCATTTGGCGTTAAAGTGCCAAAGGAAGTCAAGCAATGTCCATATCCTGACCTAAAAACCCGCATTCATAACCTTGCTAATGGCTAGCTAACAATCCCACTGGTCAAGCGTCAAAACAAAACACTGTATCACTTTATAGTTGCCATTTAAGTGTAACAAAAAGTCAAGCAATGTTCATATTCCGACCCAAAACCCCTCATTCTTGGAGGAAAATTGCACTTTTTGTGTTTTGCCCATCATCCGCAATCCTTACATTCTAAAGATATAAAAACAGATAAAAATAGAGGCAGTTAATTAATGCATATAATGGGACACATCTATTGCGCCTAGGAAGCCTGCAACTGGAACGCCTCCAAAATACTCCAACAAGGTTTGATGGTTTTCTATCCAGGTTACGTAGCACGTAGCACATGTTAGCATGTAGTGATGATAAAAAAGGTGCACTTTTCCTTTAACCTTGCTAACTGCTGTTTAGGTGTGAAAAGACGCAAGCCGTTGCTAATGATCTGTAGACACATCTGTGTATATAACTGTAAAAACAAGTCAACCAATGTTCATAAAAACATTCATTAATAACCTGAATTTGCCATTTAAGTGTAAAAAGAAGCGACGGCTGTACATATTGTGTGACTTTAAAAAGTACACGCAGTGAAGGTCAACTGGAAGTTGTCATTAGTTGTCATGTGAGGCCCGCGTGTAAAATGTGTGACAAAGTCATTCGCTGGAGATGCGTATTTTATTATTATTTTTTGCTGCTGGTCGTGGCCCCGCCCCCCCACCACTGGCTGCCTGGAGTGTTTTGTGCTGCCCACAGCGTTGCCAGGCATCCCTGCAGGAGGAGGTCCGTGAAAGGAGGAGGAGGAGGAGAGTGGTCTTTGCAGCGAGCAGAGACGTGAACCACATCAGCTTCAGAGGAAGAAGGAACGACCCCCGCCCCCTCAACTTGCCCCCCCCCACCCCACACTCATCTGACCGAGGGCTCCCATAGGCTGACGCAGGTACACTCGTACAAGTAACAGCAGCTCCTTCTTCTCATCTTGTGTAAAGATTTTCCGAGAGGCCGACGTCTGCTGTGGTAAAACCTCTTCTTCTTTTCACTTTTTAGCGTCTGCTAGTTTTGCTAATGTAAAATGTTGCATTTGTGTACAGTAGGAAAATATGGCGCACCCAGCTACTCTTAAAACTTCGATGGTTTTTTCATGGGCGTTTAGTTTCACCATTTTGACGCTCCCCACACGGGTCTTGTGACGTTTCTTCCCACCCGCCCCCCCCTGCTGAAAATGATGAGAAAATGGAAGCTTTGCTGTTTTTTTTGTGTGAACTTGAAGTCTTTTGGGCCGCTTTTCCTGCCGTGAACAATGCAGTCAGAGGTTGTTCCACTGAGGGGATGAAAGGAATGTCTTACTCACTTCACACTCCCGTCCCAAACTGCTGCCCCGCTCGCACGCAGGGTTTGGTTTGAGAATTTTCCAGCAGCTTTTTCCAGGCATGCACTGACAACGCTAGGCAGCCTCCTGGAGGGCTCAGGAACTTCCCTCCAGATTCCACATCTGCAGCTGCCTGCAGGAGTGAGTGATTGTCTTCTGACCTTCTCGTGTCCACCTTTTCAGCGCTAGGAGACTTGAAAGGACGACAGAGGACAAACAGGAAGCACGAGAAGCAGGAAAGGCATCTTCAGCACCGACATGTCACGCTGGGGGCGAAAGAACGTGAAGAAGGCGCCGGAGGTCATCCGCACCGTCACCGAAGGCCTCAAGTCGCTGTACCGCAAGAAGCTGCTCCCCCTGGAGCAGTACTACGGCTTCCACGACTTCCACTCGCTCAGCCTGGAGGACGCCGACTTTGACAACAAGCCCATGGTGCTGGTGGTGGGCCAGTACTCCACCGGGAAGACCACCTTCATCAAGTGAGTCCCGCCCACGCCCGACGCCACACGGGTCGCTTACCGGTGCGGAATGTAAGTCCTGTGTGTGACTGACAGGTACCTCCTGGAGCAGGAGATCCCGGGGAGCAGGGTGGGACCCGAGCCCACCACCGACTGCTTCACCGCCATCATGCACGGCGAGGTGGAGAGCGTCATCCCCGGGAACGCCCTCATCGTGGACCCCAACAAGCCCTTCCGTAAGCTCAACCCTTTCGGAAACACCTTCCTCAACAGGTGAGTTTTTTGTGGAATTTGGACTCTGGGTGCCAAATGTTGGCCTTATTTGGGGAGGAGTGGAGGGTGGTATCGGGGGGGGGGGGGGGGGTGTCAAGGCAAGAACTCACAATGGACGTCCTGTGCACGCCACCAGCATGTTTTTCCACTGATGTCAATACGGCACGCGTTAGCTAGCTAGCTCCCACAAGGCGCGGTCCAAGAAAACCCCGATGTTGGGACTCCCTCGCTCCCTCGGCAGGAGTGTTTGTCTTTGACTTCCTGCCCAGGGAAGCGTTGGGCTCGTTAAGTTGGCGGTCCACAGGAAGAGGTCTTGTTGTTGGAAGGCACACATCATTAGCCGCCGTATTGTTTGATTCTGGCACCGGTCGTCATTTTCCTTCAGGAAGCGTAGCGCAATGAGAGCCGGGACACAATGGGCCGCCTCTGCTGGGGCGGGGGCCGCGTTTCCATTCCAGTCGAAGTTGATTAGCATCCATGTTTGTGTTTGCTGGGGCAGGTTCCAGTGTGCCCAGATGTCCAATCAGGTGCTGGAGAGCATCAGCATCATTGACACCCCCGGGATCCTGTCGGGGGCCAAGCAGAGAGTCAGCAGAGGTGAGAAGGGTTATAAAGGTGAGGAGAGGGCTACGCCCACAAACCCCCCGCCCCGTCCCTGCGTGTGCTGACGCCCCGTTAGCTAACACGGCTGCTAACTCACCACAGCAACGTCTCCGCCAGAAGCAAAGTGTTGCAAAACCATTCCAAAAGTCATCCTCACTCCAAGTAACATTGTTACACACCACTCTACCACATTACTACTCTATACATTACTCTACCATATATCACTCTACCACATTACTACTCTATACATTACTCTACCATATATCACTCTACCATATTACTACTCTATACATTACTCTACCATATATCACTCTACCACATTACTACTTTATACATTACTCTACCATATATCACTCTACCACATTACTACTTTATACATTACTCTACCATATATCACTCTACCACATTACTACTTTATACATTACTCTACCATATATCACTCTACCACATTACTACTCTATACATTACTCTACCATATATCACTCTACCACGTTACTACTCTATACATTACTCTACCATATATCACTCTACCATGTTACTACTCTACACACCACTCTGCCATATGTCACTCTACCACATTACTACTCTATACATTACTCTACCATATATCAATCTACCACATTACTACTCTATACATTACTCTACCATATATCACTCTACCACATTACTACTCTATACATTACTCTACCATATATCACTCTACCACATTACTACTCTAAACATTACTCTACCATATATCACTCTACCACATTACTACTCTATACATTACTCTACCATATATCACTCTACCACATTACTACTCTATACATTACTCTACCATATATCACTCTACCACATTACTACTCTATACATTACTCTACCATATATCACTCTACCACATTACTACTCTATACATTGCTCTACCATATATCACTCTACCACATTACTACTTTATACATTACTCTACCATATATCACTCTACCACATTACTACTCTAAACATTACTCTACCATATATCACTCTACCACATTACTACTATATACATTGCTCTACCATATATCACTCTACCACATTACTACTCTATACATTGCTCTACCATATATCACTCTACCACATTACTACTCTATACATTGCTCTACCATATATCACTCTACCACATTACTACTCTATACATTGCTCTACCATATATCACTCTACCACATTACTACTCTATACATTACTCTACCATATATCACTCTACCACATTACTACTCTATACATTACTCTACCATATATCACTCTACCACATTACTACTCTATACATTACTCTACCATATATCACTCTACCATGTTACTACTCTACACACCACTCTGCCATATGTCACTCTACCACATTACTACTCTATACATTACTCTACCATATATCACTCTACCACATTACTACTCTATACATTACTCTACCATATATCACTCTACCATATTACTACTCTATACATTACTCTACCATATATCACTCTACCACATTACTACTCTATACATTACTCTACCATATATCACTCTACCACATTACTACTCTATACATTACTCTACCATATACCACTCTACCACATTACTACTCTATACATTACTCTACCATATACCACTCTACCACATTACTACTCTATACATTACTCTACCATATATCACTCTACCACATTACTACTCTAAACATTACTCTACCATATATCACTCTACCACATTACTACTATATACATTGCTCTACCATATATCACTCTACCACATTACTACTCTATACATTGCTCTACCATATATCACTCTACCACATTACTACTCTATACATTGCTCTACCATATATCACTCTACCACATTACTACTCTATACATTGCTCTACCATATATCACTCTACCACATTACTACTTTATACATTACTCTACCATATATCACTCTACCACATTACTACTTTATACATTACTCTACCATATATCACTCTACCACATTACTACTCTATACATTACTCTACCATATATCACTCTACCACATTACTACTCTATACATTGCTCTACCATATATCACTCTACCACATTACTACTCTATACATTACTCTACCATATACCACTCTACCACATTACTACTCTATACATTACTCTACCATATATCACTCTACCACATTACTACTCTATACATTGCTCTACCATATATCACTCTACCATGTTACTACTCTACACACCACTCTACCATATATCACTCTACCACGTTACTACTCTACACATTACTCTAAAACACTTTAGAGTAATGTGTACTACTCAACAACTAACAAATCATCTAATCATCAACAAAACGTCTTAGGAAATGTATACAATAATTATGTATTTGTTTAATATTGTTAGAATAATATTTTCCTAATTGAATAATTATTAAAGCTTCTAATGGAATAATATGATAATGTAATATATGTGAAAAAGACAACATTTGAGTATTTTTAAAATATTGTTTCAATAACATTTGCTATTTTTATTTTTTTAGATTCAATTCTTAAGAATTTTATTAGTATTTATTGCTTTTTTTCATAAATATTTGCTATATTTGAAAAAAAACTTTGAAAAACAATAAAATGTATATATTATAAAATAATCCATATATAAAATACATGTAAATATATAAAATTATAAAATATAATATTTAATATGAAGTATTTTGTATATTATTTCAATAATACTTGGTTAATATCTTCAATTCTCAATGATTTCTGTCTTATTGTCATAGTAGTAGTATTACTTGGGTGGCATTTATTGCTCATATTTCTACTTTGCGTTTTGAAAATTATTTACTATAGCTGTAAAACCTTACATAAATGAAAAACATATTACATAAATACAATTATTAATCAATAAAAATATACATAATACAAAAAATATGTTAATGAATCCAAGTTATTTTTAAAGCATATTTTATTTCTCTGTATTTACTTCTGCTAAAACCATGACACAATATAATATGTCATAATAATTAATTGTACTATAATATTAATACTCATTCATATTAGGAATAGTGGTAGTAGTAGTAGTAGTAGTAGTAGTGTCAACATCTAAGTTGTCCCTCTCCTCTCCCAAATCAAGCTGCTCTTGTCCTAGTCTCTGTGAAGATGTTTGACCCCTGACCTCTGCCCCCTGCCAGGCTACGACTTCCCGGCCGTGTTGCGTTGGTTCGCGGAGCGAGTGGATCGCATCATCTTGCTCTTTGACGCCCACAAGCTGGAGATCTCCGACGAGTTCTCGGAGGCCATCGGGGCACTGAAGGGCAACGAGGACAAGCTGCGGGTGGTCCTCAACAAGGCCGACATGGTGGGCACCCAGCAGCTCATGAGAGTCTACGGCGCCCTCATGTGGTCCCTGGGCAAAGTGTTCGGCACCCCGGAGGTCCTGAGGGTCTACATCGGGTCCTTCTGGTCCGAGCCGCTCATGGTGTCCGACAATCGCAAGCTGTTCGAGCTGGAGGAGGAGGATCTGTTCGCTGATATCCAGAACCTTCCGAGAAACGCGGCTCTGCGCAAGCTCAACGACCTGGTGAAGAGAGCGCGCCTGGTCCGGGTGGGTGTTTGTTTTTGGAGCTTACTCCAAGTATGTGGGAGGAATACGTGGGAGGAACGCCGGGATAAGGAGACTTCTCTGAACCCTAACTGATGATGAATAGCTTCACCCAGGAATTCTCTGTGTCTTCAGGTGCACGCTCACATCATCAGCTACCTGAAGCAGGAGATGCCCTCTGTCTTCAGGAAGGACAACAAGAAGAAGAACCTCATCTACCAGCTGCCCGTCATCTTCTCCAAGATACAACTGCAGCACAACATCTCCGCTGGTGACTTCCCTGACTGTGCCAAGATGCAGGTAGGATGAGTGGATGCACACGGACAAATATGGATGGACGGATGAATAAACGGAAGAATGGATGCATACATACAGTGTTAGATGGATGGATGGATTGGACAGGAAAATGTAAGGATGGATAGTAGCATGAATGGATCGACGGATAAATGAATGAATGAGGAAGAGATGTCTGTATAGATAGATGGATGGATGGATGGCTGGATGAACAAACGGACCCAAATGGATGGTGAATTGGACAGATTGACACATGGATGGATAATTGGATGGATGAATGGATGGTGGCAGAGATGGACAGGTGAATGACTGGATAGATGGATAATTGGGCAGATGAGTGGAAGGGCGGACAGATGGATGGATACAAGGACAGGTGGACAGGTAGTTGGATCAACAGATGGATGACATCTGCACTGATAGAGGGATGGACAGCTGGACAGGATGGATGATAGTTGGACGAAGTAACGGATGGATAAATGGTTTTGGACAGACGGATAGTTGGATGGCCTGATGGACGTATGGTTGGATGGCCTGATGGACGGATAGTTGGATGGATATATGGATGGACAGTTGGATGGACAGATGGATGGATAGTTGGATGGACAGATAGTTGGATGGCCTGATGGATAGATAGTTGGATGGCCTGATGGACAGATAGTTGGATGGCCTGATGGACAGATAGTTGGATGGCCTGATGGACAGATAGTTGGCTGGCCTGATGGACAGATAGTTGGATGGCCTGATGGACAGATAGTTGGATGGACAGATGGCTGGATGGCCTGATGGATGGTTGGATGGACAGATAGTTGGATGGCCTGATGGACGGATAGTTGAATGGCCTGATGGATGGATAGTTGGATGGACAGATAGTTGGATGGCCTGATGGACGGATAGTTGGATGGCCTGATGGACGGATAGTTGGATGGACAGATAGTTGGATGGCCTGATGGACGGATAGTTGGATGGACAGATAGTTGGATGGCCTGATGGATGGACAGATAGTTGGATGGCCTGATGGATGGACAGATAGTTGGATGGCCTGATGGACGGATAGTTGGATGGCCTGATGGATGGACAGATAGTTGGATGGCCTGATGGACGGATAGTTGGATGGCCTGATGGATGGACAGATAGTTGGATGGCCTGATGGACGGATAGTTGGATGGACAGATAGTTGGATGGCCTGATGGACGGATGGTTGGATGGCCTGATGGACGGATGGTTGAATGGCCAGACAGACAGAGAGACGATAGATACATGTTAGATTGTCTGATGGATGAACAGAATGTATAGTCAGTCAGTCCGTACATAAAGGACATTGAAACATCCTACATGTCTGTGATTGTGGTGGATGTCCTTCTTCAGGAACAACTGATGGTACACGACTTCACCAAGTTCAAAACCCTCAAGCCCAACCTGATGGCGGCCCTGGACGAGCTGCTGTCAGTGGACATCGCCAAGCTGATGCCCCTCCTGCGCCAGGAGGAGCTGGAGGCGGGCGAACAGCCCGGCGTGCAGGGCGGGGCTTTCCTGGGCACGCGAGCCGGCCCCTTTGGCGAAGGTGACCCCTTCGGCGAGGAGGAGGGAGAGTGCGCCGAGGAGGAGGAGATGTGGGTGGTGACCAAAGACAAGCCCAAGTACGACGAGATCTTCTACAACCTGGCCCCCAATGAGGGCAAGCTGAGCGGCACCAAGGCCAAGAACTGGATGGTCAGCTCCCGCCTACCCAACTCCGTGCTGGGTCGCATCTGGAAGCTTTCGGATGTGGACCGAGACGGCATGCTGGACGAGGAGGAGTTCGCCTTGGCCAGCCACCTGATCGAGGTCAAACTGGAGGGTCACGGCCTGCCCCCCGAGTTGCCCAGTCGCCTCGTCCCGCCCTCCAAGCGCAGGCAGGCAGGCTCGGACGCGTGAACCGGCGTCCTCTCACACTTCTGTTTGTATGTTTGCTCCTGGCTCTCCTCCATGCACCACATAGTTTGAGGAGGCCCTCTGCTGCAGTCGTGAGGTTAGCACGGTGGAGCGTCCTGGACCAAAGTGTTGCGTCACACATCCCTTCTCACTTTTGGCGCCCTCGTGTTGTTTTTCCACATGACTCACTGGACTCTGCGTTAGGTACACAAGATAACAACATCCAATGCATTCCATCCCAACATGGCCGACAGCGCTAAGCTAGTACGAGTGAATCGACACAGTCCTGACAACCGCAGCTCGTGTTAAACGGCAACTAGTTTCCCAGTTTCCCCTAATGCATTTTTTGTTTGATGGCCACTTCCTGTTTGGTGCATGGCATCAAAGAATGGACAAAGTGTACCACAAATGACAAAATAGTGACTCAAATGGAGGAAAGTGAAAAATCTGGACTGGTGTACCTAATGAAGTGTCCAGTGAGTGTATATATTCCTTGTGTTTGCCGAGCAGGTCCAAAAGTGTATTTATCATAACAAAGCTGTATGTATTAAAGCCATACTTGTTAGCGTTATTAGCATATCCCTTCAGTGCTGCTTCACGCCTTACACTTGATTTTATTTCCACGTCTGCTTGTCTTCCTACGATTGTAACAAAGCCTCCGCAGAGAGCAGACGACTACTACTACTACTGTGCACAGCGCCACCGCCTGTCCTCACGCCCGCTATTACAGCAATAAAGTGACCTGTAGACTGTGTCTGGTCTGACCTTTCAACACTCTCTCGCGTGAACACTGGTCATGTGTTCCTCTGCCAGGCTCGGACAAACACTGACTCAGTCACGGTGGAACGGGCCGAGTCCACGCAGCAGCTTTTTCCACCGTCAGGCACACAAAGTCAAGTCTGTGTGTACACTACCAGGTCGTGAGCGTGTTTGCGTTACTTTTTCCAGCTATTCCTGAAGTGGACGGCGTGGCCACCTCCTCCTTGTTCCACCACTCAGTGGAAAGAGAAGCAAATGAGCAACAGCAGTAATCTGCTGGCTGCTGCCTGCTGCAGTGACTCACATGTGAAGAATGTGGAGGGCTGGCCTGCAGGGTTATTAATATCTCCTTTCCAAGCCTCTGTTAAGTTTCCTTCACAGCATCTACATTTTTTTTTCTTTTTGGCACCGCCCCTCCTTTGAGATTGTACACAGCATGGCTTTTAACACATTCTCAGTTATTTCAGCTTGAGCATACACTGAAACATGTGACCGACACCGGGGGAACCCCAACACCCACTCCCCTGCAGGCTCAACAAAAGCGGGGTCGCCCTAAATGAGTGGGTGTCCACACAGGGAATTCCTCTCTGACATGCAGGAAAAGTATGGTGAGTGACCTCTGGTGGGCTAGATTGCATCAGACGAAGCATTAGGTACACCATCCAATACAATGTTGTTATTTGGACCTCTACATAAGGCTTGGACTGTCCGCTGCAGCGCCCCCTAATGGTCATTAAAACTAAAATTGAGAAAATGATCAGACCAAAAGTTATCACAATGTATTAAAATACATGTTTGGAATGGAGTTGTCTTATTCAACATTTTTCACTTGTTTGATAATTTTAATCGAAATGGGTTTTTTTTTTGTTTTACATAAAATTGTACTCGTTTGTCTTGAATAAAAAGCAATACTAATTATTTGTTCATTCCCAAAGGTATGATGTATAATTTACATTATGACATGAACACAATTTATTTTTATTAAAAATATATATATTATATATATTTTAAAAATAAATATACACACACACATACATACATATTACATTTCTATTCACAAAACCAAAAACCTATTAAGAGTAATCACCAAGGATAATATTTTGCCAAGGTTTGGTCTGCTGCACCGCCCCCAAGTGGCCATTAAACAACGATGCAGATGTAGAAAGGCTTGTTTGGGGGAAAAACCATAAGTCCACAACGTAGAACATTATATAAAAATACTTTTATTACAGCATGTCCATTGTAGAGAACATCAATTTGACTGTAAAAACAACAAAAATACCACAACATTGAAATCAAAACACCTTCACTGGCCCACAAAAAATGAATGTGTGCTATTAGCCGACCTCACGCCAATTACATTTAACATTCATGAATGGGCCGTTTTCTTCATAAGCATAAATGATGCATAAACAAGAGGATATCTACCATAGATAAAGGAAAAATCATATCATCAATATTTGCCTTAACGTTTCCAGGCATGTTGTCCCACCCAAACACGAGACATCCTGGATCTCAGAAAGGGACAGTGGGGTCACCGGCAAACACTAAAACCATTCAGCTCTCATTCACTCTCTCTTGTTTCATCTTGTGGTCGGGAGTGGATGGCTTTTCCCTGCATCACTACAGTAGTACGAATTTTCTTGCAGGATTATTAGGTCAGAGTGAATACATTTCAGCTAGGGAACAGATATGGGAACTGTGTCAATGCTGTGACAAAAGTAGGGTGTACTACTTGTGCATGTCTCTCGAGGGGTCTGAATAATGGAGGTGGCAACACTGCTTCCTCCTGTTGTGTCTCCATATTCTCTGGCAGGACATGTGTGTGATAATGTGTTTATGAGCAAGGGTGAACAGGTAACACCAAATATATTTCTGTTTTTTTATACCGCCATAAATACTCACTCTGGGGAAATGCTGTACATACCCGAAGAGTGCTTCTCCAGTCGGAGAATGATGAACTGGACAAGCTGGTCTGCATGGATAACAATACATTTTTAAGCAAAGCTAAAAAAAATATGCTTTATTATTTTTTTCAATACACAATTTTGATACTTCCAGGGTAAATGCAGTAAATATTACACGTGCTAGTATATAAGTATATAACAATACAACTACACTCTGCACCTGTACGTATATCACACAAAACGTACCATTAATGTTAGCATAGCTACATATGTTAGCTACAGACAGGTTTAAACAGCTACGTCATGCTAGCTTCGAAGGAAAAACAAAAGGTTTCAACTTACGGCAGCCTGGCGGTCATTTTGGCAGGGCTCCAGTCTTTATTTTAAGATGTGTAGCGAAGCGTGCTTTGAATTGCCCCAGGTTAACGGCGAAGTGGTGGGCGTACACATGCAAAACTTTTCGAGGCTTTGCCGGCACGTTGTAGCCGAAAATGGAGACCAGCCACGTGGATTTCATAAAATAAATTTTATGCTGCTTGACACAGCCGAGAACGCACCACCGTCGCCGTCTCGGGCTGTTATGTCCCTACGGCTGTTTACCAAGTGCATGCGGAAGTAAATATTGAGTGGAAACGCTACGGCAACTCCGGTGGGACAATCGCTCCACCGGCGGAAGTGACGTCAAACGAACGCTCCATTCGTTTACAGTGGACCTATTCTACAACTTAGTAGTATTCCAGCCTGTTTTTGTATAATGTAAATTAGCCACCTAGTTATAAATAGAAACCGACGTCAAGGGTAATTCAGGGTAAATTCATGCATGCAAATCACCCGATAAGCTTTTTTTCTCGTTTTACGCTTTGGTGTTTAAATAAGACAATATACCCAAGTAACCACTACAGCAATACAGATATATCGACAAATTGCAATGTAAGAAATACAAGTGACAGCATCGACTTAGAAAGACTGGGCAGCAGAGTTGGCGTCCACATTTGAGCCACGTACAGTCCAATTAGTACTGCGTATGTGTTTTGTCGCCAAATACCTACCGTAAATGTCGTACGTACGTGAGTCAACTTTAGGGCTCCGAATAGCTGTCCGGTGCGAGGCAACAAGTGGAAATGAGGCACCTACCTGCGACTTTTAGCGCCGGCCCAGTGGGCGTAGAAGACCTAAGGCTTGGTGCGGTAATGCTAATGTTTAGCGACATTGCTGCTCTTTGGGCGCCAATAAAGGTTATTTGTGCATTGTCAACCGGCCACCTGTTAATTTACCGCTGCCATGTTTCCAAGATGGCTGTCACAATATACGCATGCGCAGTATTATGGCTAGTTGGAGCATCTGCTTCCGGGACGAAACTCGAAGTAGGCGAAGTGTGGGAGACGACTTTTCTCACGTTTCTTCATCATAACAGAATCTAGGGAAATATGTTATTGTTTGAATATAATTAAAATCCACATTTGTATATGTAATTAAAACATCAATCAGAGGACCACTACAGATGAAAATGGAATCTTATTTTTTTACTACATTTTTAATTGAAGATGCAAACCAAAATAATTTTCGTGTTTCTGACAGGAAGTATAAAGTAAGTATAAAGGTTCATTTCTGACTCAAGTACAAATCTGAGCTTCTCATGGCAATGAGGCAAGACATCTCCTTGACCATCTTCATCATGGACACAATCTGCTGTCCCTGCTCACGCAGGACGTCCTGGACCACCTTCTTCTGCTGAGCGCTGAGCGAGATGGTCGCCCTGGCAGCAGGCACATCCTTGTCCACCTGCGTCTTCTGGTACTCCATCTTCATCTTGACCTGCTTGATGCAGATGTCCAGGTGCTTGAGCTGGTCGCCCATGGCCTGTAGCTCCTTCCTCATGTCCTTCTCGCTGTTGGACAGGACGGGCAAGCTGCTCTGCGTGCTGCCCAGGACCTTCTTCACACGCTCCATGGTGGCCTCCTGGCGGTACTTGGCGTCCTCGTACTTGTCCGCCAGCCTCTCGGCTGCCTCCCGCAGGTTCTTCCTCTCCTGGCGGTACAGCGCCATTTCCTCCAACTGCTTGTTCTTCTGGTCTCGCAGCAACTTAACGCGCTTCTGCAGCTCATCGCGGGCAATGTCCTGCTTCATGACGTACTCCTCATGGAACACCTGCGTGGCGCGGCTCAGCAGCTGCAGGCACTCCTGAGGCGAGGGCGACGCCTCCTTGTCTCCGGCCTTAAGCAGGAGGGGATTGGTGGAGCTCCGGGCTAGGATGTTGCGAATGTGCTGCTCGAAGGAGTTCCCCGCCACTCCCCGCAGCGGTGAGCTGGACGAGCGTGGTCCGGACTGTGTGCACAGCAGGGGAGGCGAGGGTGGGCGTATGGCACTGAGCAGGGGCAGAAGGATGCACTCATAGGTGTTGGTGATGCAGATCATGGTGGCCCCCAGGGTGAAGTCCGACAAGATCAAGAAGCCTTGAATGGGAGCAGACTGGCTGGAGGGGAGGGGCCGCGTGCACACGATGTGCTCCACGATGCAACGCCTCTCCGCCGCCAACTCCGGCAGACTGTCCTTGTCCTCATCGCCAGCGTGGAGAAACATCTGCAGCTTGCTCACCCAGATGAGGCCCACGCTGTGCACCCCCGCCTCATGGGTGCAGTGGTAGCGCTGCTTACACAGGGGGTCCCGATGCAGTCGGATGGGGCAGGTGAAGTCCAACTCCTGGGGCTCATCATCCTCCCCTGTGGCCACCTTGAGGGTGAGCTCCAGCTCGACACATTCGAAAACGTAGAGGGCCGGCATGGTGCCCCTGCCTGGTGCCCACTTTGGCGTCTCGTCCTCCTCCTCCAGCACGACGCAGTGATACAGTGTGCCTGTCTCCGTGGCGATGACGAGGATGCTGGGCACGCAGGGCAGGCAGAGGATGGCGCAAGCGTCATAGCCGTAGTTGTCCTCTGCTGCGGGGTACATGGGGAGAGGACCCATGCGCTTGCTCACGCTCACGCCATTCATCTGGCTTGTGTAGCACAGGTACGTCTCCCCGTTCTCATAGAGGATGTACAGAGGGTGGTAGGACCTCTCTTTGGCGATAGAGACTGGGCCAAAGTCAAAGCCCACCGCTATTTCACCAAGGGATGCTGCGTAGGAGCGAGTAGGGGCACGCACACTGCAGTCGTCATCACATTGGGACACAGGCACCACTTTGACAGGAGACTGGGGGGACGTTAAGTTGTAAAAGCGAATGGTGTTGTCTGATGTGAGCAGGACCAGCAACGGCTCCTCGGTCTCGCTCGGGTACCATGCCGCCTGCCGCAGACTCACAGACGGCGAGCTGGTGAAAAAGCGCTCGGCCACCGGGGTGGTCTTGCAGTTGATACGGCTGCATCCGCCCTCGAATTCTGACCTCTTGCCCCACCGCTGAGGGAGCTCCAGCACCGAAACGCCTCGCTGGCCCACCAGGGCGACGTGGTTCTGAAGTGGACTCAGCAGCAGCTGGCACACTGGGAAGCGGGGCGGGTTGATACACAGGAACGTCTGGTAGCCGCCGCTGTGATCCTCTGTTGTGTTTAACTGTCGCAAGCTAGTCGTGTAAAACACGCGGTCCACGTCGTCCCACACGAAAAAGTCCCCGCCTAAACTAAAAGCTAGGTTTTTAGCGACCACTTTTTCCTTTTCTTTAGGTTCCGAATCTAGCTTTTCTCTTATTTTCTTGAAGATTTCATGATTTGGTAAGCCACTCAGCCAGCGGTCTGTTCCAAATGCCGCCATCTCGACCCGTCTCCAAGAGGAAACACTTCCTGGTTACTCTGCCGTTTTACGACAGACGTTTGCCGTATTACGGTGACCGGTGTCGTGTTGTAATTTGCAGAATCACCATGGCGTTGCGGGAGACGGCGGGGCTCTACGAGACACTGAAAGCCGAGTGGAACAAAAAGAACCCTAATCTGAACAAATGCGGCGAACTCCTAAGTAAACTTAAGGTAGACTCGCACATCTTGGATGTTGCTTCCGTCTTTGTGAGTCCATCTAGGAACGCCTGCTTTTTAACCGCTGCAAACTGGCTAGCTCTGTTAGCTAGCGGAGCTAAGCGTGCTAACGTTAGCTAGCGACGGCAACGCTGTCGGTGTGCTGTTTTTCCATTTGAACGCGAATATAGTCATGCCTCAAGACTGACCGTCAAAATGTTCAAAATGTCACAAATTTGTATTTTATAGTCCGTGCGAGAGTTAGCATGTAAATGATCACAACCAACACAGCTAACGTCTGCTAAAGGGCTGTTTACATGAGTACCTGTCACCCAAAACATTATTCTAAGGTTTTTATGTTCAATTGTTTTGTTGAGAATCTTTAGTATTTTCTCAGTTTCATTTAATATGTTCATTCATGAATGGATTTGTCTCCCTTAGTTTTTATACTTTAGTGGTGAAACTGTAGCTACTGTATCAGTGTGTGTCAGATAGTTTGGATTAGACTTGGATTAAGTTAATATTGTCATTTCTTGTCACAGGTATCGTTACTGGAGCTCAACTTTCTGCCAACAAGTGGCTCTGCGTTCACAAAGCAGCAGCTTATATTAGCTCGTGAGTACTTTAAAAAAAAATATCAGTATCATACAGTTGCATTGTTACATGTTGGTTTTTTTTAGGCGATGTCCTTGAAATCGGAGCCTTGTGGAGTATCCTCAAAAAGGACATCCCCTCCTTTGAGAGATACATGGCGCAGCTGAAGTGCTACTACTTTGACTACAAGTAATGTTTGACGATTAAGCGTTTGAGTTTACCTTCAAGAGCTGTGTGTATACGTCTCAATCCCTGTCGCCTTTTTCCAGGGATGAGCTGCCGGAAGCAGCCTACATGCACCAGATCCTGGGTCTCAACCTCCTGTTCCTGCTGTCACAGAATCGCGTGTCTGAGTTTCACACAGAGCTGGAACGACTGAGCGCACGCGACATTCAGACTAACGTGTACATCAGGCATCCGGTGTCCTTAGAGCAGGTAAAGCACATCGCTGTACACTTCCTGGTCCAAAAGAACGTCACGCATTCGCACATTCCCAGAGCTTCTGCAATGTCTCAACATTCACTTCTTCTGCTCCTTCCTGCCGATGACTTCTTCAGTATTTAATGGAGGGAAGCTACAACAAAGTGTTCCTCGCCAAAGGCAACATCCCCGCTGAGAGCTACACCTTTTTTATCGACATCCTGCTAGACACTATACGGTAAGGACGGCGAAAATACCTTGATGTGGAAGCCTTGATGTGTGCTAACAGCATTAGCATTACTATTAGTGACATGTTCAAATGTAATATGTCCAATTACCTGGTTGACAAAGGTCCAGCGATGACGCTTTTCTGACTTGCAGGGACGAGATCGCAGGCTGCATAGAGAAAGCCTACGAGCAGATCCAGTTCACAGAGGCCACACGCGTGCTTTTCTTCACCTCCCCTAAAAAGATGACAGACTACGCTAAGAAGGTATGTTGACTTAGGTTTTTGCCAGTGGAGAACAGTCAGTTCCAGTATGTAACGTGTACGGTGACGCTGGAGTCACGCGCTTTAACTGTGCTTACGTCACGTAAATTCCTTCCTCCATATTCTTCTTCTCTTGACACCCATCATTGACGCCTGCAGCGGGGGTGGAGTTTGAACGCAGACAGCTGCTACTCCTTCAGCAGTCAGCAGCAGCGCACGGAGGAGGTCAACATCCCCTCCACGGAGCTTGCCCAGCAGGTCATCGAGTATGCACGACAGCTGGAAATGATTGTGTAACACACACAGTTTCCCCATTCTGCTCATTGTTACCATTTTCTTAAACCCAGAAAAGACTTTTTGTGACCCACATGTCATTGCGTTCAGTCCACTTGGTGGTTCTGACTGAAGACCACAGTGCAAAACCTTTTTGAGCACAACACCACTAACACACGCAGCAAACGTTGTTGCCCCTTCTTGGTATCCTGGCAACCGACAAGAGCCAAACTTTGCGTTTCTCCCCAATACCCTTCCATTCCTGTATGCTTTGTTAGCCACAGTGTAAATTGGAAAAAAATAAACTTTTGATGACATTTTGTGTTCGTATTGATTCCTTTGCTCTGTCTTTAAACCCAACCCTTGAGTTTTATGGTAAAAATCAAATACATAGCAACATGCACATCTCTACTTAAATGGCACCTGTTATGCTTTTTCCACTTTTGACCTATAAATGAAGTTAGAATGACCCTCCCCCCCCCCAAAGTTTGGTTCTGTTTACATTGTTAGCATTGGCTCACAGGAAGTGTTTCTTACAGTGTAAGGGAAACTTACATTTGTTTACCATTCCCAATGACGGTTGGAGTTCCTGATTCCCTACCTGAAAAAGATTTTACTGCGTCAACGGCATTTCACACTGGACTGTCATGAACATGGGCCAGTATGAAGCTAGACTAGCCCACAAACTGTTGCTGAAGCCTTACGCCTTTCCAATGTTACTTAGTCGTGTGGAACAGTCAGAAGGGCAAGCAGTAAGTAACAGTTTATCAGTGTCCTGACTGTTTATTATGTGTAAGTCATGGAGCAAAAGCACTTGTCTGTGTAGCATTATAGAGTGTGCATACAGGGAGCAGGGTTGCTAATAGCCATTTCCCACAACAATTAGTGGCTTTACCCGACTTTTTTAACACTGGTAGTCCCGCAAAAAAACTGTAATGACCACATTAGCCGTTACCCACGCTGTAGAAAACCTAATGCTAAAGTTACTTACCATTGAGAGATGTCTTGAAGTAACCTCTTTCCTTGAGAAACCTCGGACCACCCAGTCTTTACTTCTGGATCTGATTTGGGATCAACACATGGCTATATGTTAAAAGCCCACATTTTCATTCATTCATTCATTCATTCATTCATTTTCTACCACATATCCTCACGAGGGTCGGGGGTGCTGGAGCCTATCCCAGCTGTCTTCCAGCGAGAGACAGGGTACACCCTGGACTGGTCTATAATGTTGGGGTGGACAGCTAGCAGACAACACCGGAAGTGTGACCAACCACAGTGGAGTGGGCATGCCTGGAGGCGGGCTGTGGGTGGAATAAATTAAAACAGACGTTTTTTGCGGGAACCACGAAATCCAAGGAAATCCAGCTGGAATAGGTGCAGATTCTGGAAGATCTAGAAAGCTTTCTGTGCTGGTTATGAATACAAAGTGAAGGACCCAAAAATGTGCATAGCAGGTCCCCTTTAATTATGGGAATGTAAAGTAAGGATGAAAAAGCCACCTGGTAGTAACTCCAGTATTGCTAGTTTCATACTTCATGCTACTTGTGCATGAAGGTCCATTTTTCTGCACTTAAGGGAGGGGGGGGTGCTTGCTGGTTGCTCTCCGTGGTGCTGAAAGCAACCTCGTGCTTTTTTTTGACAGCAGCAGTCACATGCTCAAGAGGAAGGCGGGAAAAAGCCTTAAAACGATGCAGGGATATTTCCGTTGCATACAACGCACACTACATTCCCATCACATGGCCGCGCCGCGTGTACGAGCCTGTCAATGATTAGCGCAGGTAGAGAGAGGATGCGATGCGAGCGAGGACGGTGACGACGGCGGGAGGGGAGGGGGCGGGGGGAGGGATGGAGGGAGGGAGGATGCTGCCAGCGGAAAATGGCTGCTGCAACCTCGAGCCTGTCCTGATCCACCGAGACGACACCGAGGTGGGCTGAGCCAGGCCGAGCCGAGCCGGGCCGGGCCGGGTCGGGCGAGGGGGGGACTGAGACGAAGACGACGAGGAGGAGGAGGAGGAGGAGGAGAGAGCGGGGCGAGAGGAGCGCGGATGCGGGGAGAATGTGAGCCACATCGGCGTGCGTTTGCTGACAGGAGGCTGACAAGAGAGCGAGGTGAGCCCGGGGTGGGCTCCTGCTGCAAGCGGCGGGCGACGGCCAGCCATGGAGGGCGAGTAAGTCCTGACATTTTATTCTCCTCCCCGTCACCATCATCACTAACATGCACGCCAGCAGTGATGGACGCTGACCAGCCAGTGGTGCACCATCACCACCATCATCAACGTTAAAGCCTCCTAACACGTGACTGCTCCATTAATAACATTAAACGTCATGAAAGCGCAGCAGCGGCGGCGGCAGATGAGCTACGTGAACCGCAATCTGCTGTGGCAAATGCATGTATGTGTTCAAAAAAAGACAAAATATGGCGAGTTAGGAGGAGGGGAGGGGGGAGGAAGTGGGGGGGCAGCATCGCGCCATTCAAGACGAGGCGTCGTGATTTTTATCAACGTGTCTCAGGCTTTCATTATGATTTTTTAAAGGCAAACTTTATGAATGAAATGTGATTTTTTTTCCTCCCTCTTCAGCCCTCCTCCTTCCTTTTCTCCCTCATAGGACCCCCCCTCCCCCCCATCAACCCACCCTCCCTGCTTCATCCTCACCCACTTACGCGTCTTCATCCCATTGCGTTATTATATTTGTCGTTGGAACCAAAGTGTGCTCATGTGAGGCCATCGAACCCCGCCTGGTTCCATCCCATTCATAAAAAACAACATATATGTCTGCTGGTGTTAATGGGGCGGGATGGAGAGAGAGAGAAGGCGGGAGGGAGGGGGGGGGGGACGTCGTCTGGTGGAATTATCGCGATGTTTGAGTGTGCACATTGGCCAAAACGTGCACGCGAATGGACGGGCGCGTTCATTGATGTGTGGGAACGGCTCATTCTTCCTCCTCCTCCTCTTCTGTTTAATCTCTTCTCTTTTTTTCCCCTCACACCAAGCGAGGATGTTTTTTTTTTTTCTTCCACGCACGTTGATCCACCCCCTCACGCACGCTAACGTGGTTCTCCTTTTTCTTCATCTTCCTTCCCGCGCCAGCGTGCGTGTTCGCGCGGTGGTGATGACACGTGACGACTCCAGCGGCGGTTGGGTGCCACTCGGGGGTGGCGGCCTCAGTCACGTGGTCATATGCAAGGGGCGGAGCAACAACGGCCGGGGGCGGAGAGAGCACGTCATACGCGGGGAGCGGCTGCGAGACCGGGCGGTGAGTGGAAGAAAATGTCTGGGTGGTTTTACTTACTTGGGGGTGGCAGGGATGGGCGGGAGGTGGGGGGTCACGATAGCACCGCTACTTGTCAACTCACTCCCGGTGCGGCACGGGGGTCTCGTTGTGTCTCCAGCCGGTACTGGAGTGCGCCGTCCAGAGGGGGCTGGTCTACAACAAGGTCAACCCCATCTTTCATCACTGGCGAGTGGACGAACGCAAGTTTGGCCTCACCTTCCAGAGTCCCGCTGATGCCATCTCCTTTGAGAAGGGTCTGCAGGCCATCCTGGACAAGCTGGACCGAGGTGCGCAGGAAAATCTCTTGTGGAGTACAAGTAGGACGGCCTAAATGTTCCCCTCTGATGTCTTTCAGGCTCCGACTCGCCTTCGTCGTCCACGCCGGAGGAGGCAGACACTGAAGATGACGGCCAAGCTGTGAGTGCACCTGTTTGTGATTCAACCTAGTGGTCAGTTTCCGTCCCGGTCTCTTGGCCTCGAGGGAAACTGTACCACTTCCAGTGGTAAAGTCAAGTGGAAAAGTCAATGTACAAAAGGTAACGGCCCAGCAACACGGTTTTGGATCTTGAAACGGGAGTGTGCCAGGAGTCTCAGGCCGTGGTCCCCACAACTCCAATATAACCATTGGTCATTTTTAAGGTAAAAAAAGACACCAAGATGTTTCCAAACTGTAAAAATATCAAGGGTATAAAAGTCATAGTCATAGTCCAGCATAATGGATGGGGTATACAAGTAGAATATTCAAAGCTAGCAACCCAGGGACCAGGTTTTGGACCTAAAATGAAACACAAGAGAGTCACTAACTGACCCTTAAAGTGGATCTATATATACTTTCCCCACTTTTCTGACTTATTAATGTAGTTAGAATGATGTGTTCTCGTGTTAAACGATGCCAAAGTTTCAGATAAAGAGATTTGTGCATTTGGAAGTGAGCCCTGAAAGAAGTTTGGGATGGCTCAAAACGCTCGGTTTCAAAAGGCGTGGTAAAACTGACCCTTTGTGATGTCACAGAGCGACATACTTCCTTATATATAATCTCTCTGCCTTTCCCCCAAGTGCTGCTCCGCTGTTTACTTGCTGGCAATGCCTTGAAAGGGAAAGCCACATTTGTTTACAATTCCTAAAGATTCCACCATCAGGAACAAGTGGTTGGAGTTCCTGATTCCCTACCAGAAAAAGAAATGCATTTTAATCTGTCAATGGACTTTCAGACTGGACTGTTTTGTGAACATGGGACAGTATCCAGCTGGACTAGCCCATAAACGCCTTTCCAACGTTACTTGGTCGTGTAGAAAAGTCAGAAGAGCACGTAACAGTTTATCCGTGTCCTAACTGTGTTTATTTTGTGTAAGTCACCAAGCAAAAGCGCTTGTCTGTGTAGCATTATAGCATACAGGAAGCTGGGTTGCTAATAGCCTTTTCCCACCACAGTTAGTGGCTCTAACCTGACTTACACACTGGGAGTCCCACAAAACACATTTCACGTGACTGATGCTGTAGAAAACCTAACACTAAAATGCTAAAGCTACTTACCATTGAGAGATGGCTTGAAGTAACCTCTTTTCTTGAGAAACTTTGGACTGTCCAGTTTCTACTTCCAGGTCAGGTTCAGGATCCCACACACATACAGTATGGCTGTGTGTTAAAAGCAGACATTTCAAAAAGATAAATCAACGTTTATTATCAACTCTTATTATATATATAAGTTAGCGGCACAAACCGGAACTCTTTCTATGCACTCGGGAGCGTGACCAACCACAGAAGAGTGGCTGGTGCCCGGGTGGAATACATTCAAACAGACCGTTTTCACAGGAACCACAAAATCCAAAGAAATACAGCTGAATAGGTGCAGATTCTGGAAGAACATTCTGTGCTGGTTATTGTGTGTAGCTGCTCTATAGGAGTCCACAACTCAATGTAAAGGGCAGAAAAATGAGCAGAATATGTCCTCTTTCAGGTAATCGGTGGCTAAATACGAGACTCTAAGGTAACTGTTCCCATGTCCAAAAAGACACTGGTATGTTCCCAAACTTTACCTCATTTTACCCCTAAAGGTACAACAAGAATCAATGCCTATCCCGGTACAACTACATTATGTAGCATCGCAAGTAAAAACGTTGACCTTTTCGAGGTACAACACGTTCACAAAAACAGTCAAATGTTAATGGTGTTGAAGTAAAACATTCAAAAGAAATCAACTCAGGGACAGGGTTTAAGACCTTGTACAATTGAAAAGAGGACTACTAGGTGTCAAGTCTTTGTTAATGTACCGCAGAGGGCTAAATATTGGACTCCGGTGGTACCGTTTTGACTTGTTTCATGGCTAAAAAACCAATGGGTATGTTCAAAAAATATGTTCAAAACCGTAAAAACCCATAAAAAGGAACAAGCAGCAACAAGTCAGTTCATATCCTGGTATAACTACACTTAAGTATTCCATGTACAAAAGGCAGCAACCCGGAGACAGGGTTTTGGATCTTGTACTAGGACACTACTAGGAGTACTAGGAGTACTAGGAGTCTATCCCGACCAAACACAGGGCCGTGGCACCAACAAGGAACAGACATGTTCCCAAACTGTCATATGGTACGGTACAACAAGCCATTGAATGCCTGAGATTGTGGACTGTCGAATCACGGTTAATGATCTGCGGCCTCTGCCAGTCCCATACAGGAAGTGAGTCGTCATCCAACAGCAGGAAGGAGATGCTCCCCAAACCCATCACCATAGTGACTAGCGAGTCATCCGCCACCTGCTTCGTGCGGACTGAGGAGTTCAGTTTCGGATCCGGCGGAACCACGCAGACGCCTGCTCAGGTGCGATAATGTTTGAGTGGTCAAAGTCGGGTTTGGATTGGTTGGCTGGTGCCCCAACGAAGGGGGCTAAAAAGGGGTATTGTTTAAATGGCGACTTTCGCTGCATTTGCCGCTTTTGACAATAGAAGTACAAAGAAATCTTGCCCAGTACTGAAATGAGCATGGTGGGAACCGATTTAAGGGTCGGGATCTGTCTTGTATGAGTCCTTCCCACGTTAAAGTCTTTAGTCCGCTTGTTCAGGAAGTCAAATTAAGATGAAAGTGACCTCTGCTTGGATGAAATTTGAGATGTGAAATAAAAGTCGGGCTCAGCGGGACATGCCGTTCCTGACTCTGTAACTCTACACCGTCTCTGCAGATCCACACCAGGCCGGGACAGCACCAGCTCTCGCAAATGACCACCCCGGCAAATGTTTTGAACACCCCAGCGCCACCACCCCCACCACCTGCTCCACCATCCCCTCCAGCGGGCCCCCCGACCTCGTCGCCTCTGTCCCCCCTCTCGCCCACCATCTCCTTGTTGGAAGAGGGGGACCTACGCAGCGTAGATCCCTGCAAGGACCTGTGGGGGTCCAGAGGGTACGAGGACTATCGGAGAGCCGGAGCCACCAGGACTATGGTCGGTGGGCTGACCGGGGGCGTGGTGGTGGGCGGTGGGGTAAGTCACCAGGACAAGTCAGAGCTGTGCGTGGTCCGCTTTGAGAAGGAGCTGTCCAGTGTGGGGACGGCCGGCTGCGACGTCACCGTAAGTTTGGACAGCAAGGCCGCCCAGCGTCTGTCCTCATCCTCGCCCACCTGCATGTCCATCCCCAATGCTGTGTCCGGCGTGTCCTCAGGGGCCGGCTCCCCCCAGGAGACCGGCAAAGGCTCCCCGTCGCCCTGCTGCATACACACTTCCCTGGCAACGCCTCGATCGCGGACTCGTAAAAGGGGAGGAGGGTCCGGAGTGGACTCAGGGGCCATCTCCCCCGATGACGACAGCCCATGTCCTCAGGCGTCATCATCGTGCTCGTCCCGCTGTGTGTACTGCCGCTCTGTGTTCAGCGCCTCGGAAAACGGGCGGGGCCGCTGCAGGGATGCCCCGGACCCGGCCCTGCACTGCCTGCGCCAGTGGACCTGTGTGTGGTGTGCAGAGAGCCTGCTCTACCACTGCATGTCGGACTCTGAGGGGGAGTTCTGGGAGCCGTGCTCGTGTGATGACTCCATGGGGGGCAACCCGCACCCCCTCTGCTGTGCCCGCTGGTTGGCCCTCGTGGCCCTGTCGCTCTTCGTGCCCTGCATGTGCTGCTACCTGCCTCTGCGCGCCTGCCTGCGCTGCGGTGAGAGGTGTGGCTGCTGCGGGGGGAAGCACAAGGCGGTCCGATGAGACCAGGCTCGGGCCGGGAGGGCTCTCTCAGAGAGGGGCGGAGCCTGGAAGACCCTCCGAAGCCCTCACAGCCTTCCAACTGCATTCCGCTCTTTCTCTTTTCAACCCGGGGCCTTCTGGACTTGTCCACGCCCGTTGAAGAGGCTCCAGGACCAGGTTCTGTGGCACCGCATGGAGCCTTCATTGTGGATTCCCCGCTAATGTAGAGTTAGCGAGCAGAGACTTCATGCAAAGAACGAGGGTGGGTAACCATGATGTGTTTGAAATGTCCGTTTAGAAAGAAAAAGACAAAAAAAGAGATTGTTGAGGTGATTTTAATTGGTCTATTTTACTACATGTCAGACACACGCTACCACACACTCACTGGAGGGGAAAACGTTAACTGTTTAGTGTTAGCCTGCGTCATCCGTGGTCAGATGAGCAGACATCACCCTTTACCTCCAAACTTTACCTCACGCGCCGCCCCGCCACACGTCCGCTAGCTAAAGGAGGGACGAGAGAGAGCGGCCTCGGAGACTACGTCTCCACCAAACGCAAAGGGACAATTATCAGTAAGGGAAGTTGCAATGACAACCACTAGACTTGACGTGATGGTGCTTTGTAACTGTAGGGAAGTTCAAGGAATGGAGAATTAACAACTTCACATCCTTTCATCACCCCCCCCCCCACACCCCCATCACAACCCCCAAAGAAAAACAAATCTGACTAACTAATCTATGGAGGAAAGTGCAATGAACAATGTATTTAAAGAGTATTTTTGTATGTCAACGTTAGGCTCATCTAAGGTGATGACTAAGTGAATGCTGTTGTCTTACTGGGAGCAGGAGCAAAGCGCAACATTAGGTACGCCTGCCCAATCTAATGTCATCTGAAACGAAAGATATTCATCTTTAAAAGTGAGCATCATCATCTTCCATACAGCTGTGGCTACACATTCTGCAGGCGTACCCGACAAAGCGGCTGGCAAATAGAGGCGGTGGCGGCGGCAGCGTGCTCGTGGGGAAACGTGAACTAGAAAGCGAAAGAGACTTAAAGCTGCTGCTTTAAATTTCAAATCCTCCCTCCTGAGGATTTTTTTTTTTAAACCGCCACCCTTCACATTTTGCTGAGTCGTAACATTCCTGGCTATTCTTGCGTGATGATTTTCTGTTTTTAATGGCAAACACGGTTTTTGTTGTTGGAATCGGAATCCTTCAACCGCCCCGTCTTAAGTATAGCTTAATAACAACAAAATTCAAGACTTTTCGCCGGCTCCTCCCCAAAATACAACAGAGCCATGACCTGTCAAAAGTTTGGAGACATTTTTCGATGCTTTTCAATGAGAAAGCGTCTCCAATGGTTTGACTGGTAGTGTATATTTACTGTAGGGTTCAGATCAGTTAATATCTGCGCTAGCTTCTTTAACAACACGACATCATAGCGTAATATGTAATAAGAAGACCAAGCAGGACCAGTGTTGCCAAGCTAACAACTTTGTTGCAATTCGGTAATCCCTAGTTTATCACGGGCAATTGGTTCCAGATCCACCTGCAAATTTCCGTGAATATCAATAAACAGAATATTTCCAAAGTTAGAGCATAGAAAACCTGTTTATGGCGTTCTAAATACAGGTTTTAACATTATTAGAGCCCTGTAGTCATGAAATAACACCCCTACAGTCACTTTTCACTCATTATTATTTTTTTTACATCACATTGTGCAGGCTACAGGACCACTGCATGGACAAATCTAACTAGTTATCCTCTCCAATTGACTTATTATAAAGTCTTTCAAATGGGGTTGGGGAAGAAGGACCACTTCCACACAGAATGAGAGGAGAAACCTTGTTTTCAGCTCGATAACAGCCACGGCGTGCCCGTCTCAGGCATGTCGGCTAGGGCTCGGCTGACTCAGTAGCCAGTCTCCATGCAGTGTGAACAGTACTGTCACCAAACCTCATGTCTAAGATGACTGATGCTTAGTGACAATACTACTACATATAATTTGTCTTTCAATATTTTTGACTCATAATAGGCCATAGTCCCCCACAAAACAGCCATAATAATAATGATATTATTATTATTATAACGAGGGAGATGTTCCAACCGTGATATAACAAGGGATGACTGTATTTAGCGAGTAATCCGACCTCTATGGATTTTTTGTAGTCGTGAGTGCTCCTGCGGCCCCCGTCCCATCTAAAAGCACTCACAGTCAGCTCCGTCTTGTTTGTAACATTGACAAAAAATTAAGAAATGTGCATAACCTTTTATGCAAATTTGCATATGTATCCCCACGACTGCCACAAATAGATTGCAGCCCTGTAGGGAAACACAGGATTATATGATAAAAATGTAATCCCCCGTCCCGTACTTTAAAAATGGCATTTTTTTGTACAACCAATTACATTCTGACATGTAAGTTGCAAGATAACGTCTAGCTCCACCCTCCGCAAGAGAGTTCTCTCGCCAAATTGTGAGCCGCCGTGGCATTGGATGGAATCCTAACATGAACGAACCAGACAAGGTTAAAGATGGACACGTGAAGGAAGTTATGATTCAAGTCCGTTTTCCTCTCAGTATCGTGTCCAATTAGGCCACGCCCCCCCCCCCCAACTCTACCATCACGAGGTTGTTCCAGGAATCGAAAACTGCCATTCCCCATCCTCGCGCTCCTAACACACACACACACACGTGCGCACACACACACACACACACACGCTGACTTGAAGATGCAGATGGACCAAAGCAGTAAAGCCATCGTGCACACGTTTGTTACTTCCTTCCTTCCTTCCTTCCTTGCGCTCCGCTGATGGTGTTCCAGGCCCCCCCACCCCTCCCCCATTCTTCTTACATCTTAATAAATGTGCCTTTTTATTTGAGTAATCAATCCCTTTTTGATTTTCAAGTAACTCTGTATTCACTACTTTTTCATTTCTGCCAATGTGCATATTTTCAAATGTACGTATTTATTATTATGATTATGAGTTTCAAAGTAATTAATGAGATATGACCTGTTTATTTATTTATAAAGATATTTATTCTGATGATCTTTATTTTGGTGTTATTTTGGTTAGTTTTTTTTCCCTTGAGGCAGGTTTTTAAATCTTCCGTGCTGTCTTACTTCTGACTTTGTGCCAATGTGCTGCTTTGAGGTGTTACATATCGTGGGTTTGTATCATTATTAAACCCTCTCTCTATATTTTATACACTGCTGTCATTTTTGCGCTTATGGGAGGAGGGAAGTGTCAGGCTATATGACAAAAATAATGCTTTATTGCGAGACTGGTAATCATAATAATAAGAGTGGTTTACTTAGCAGAGTACATGTGCTGCCTTTTGTGCTTGAGGATCTCCGTGGACGTGAGGATCAGGTCTTCGTTGCAGACGTCGCAGTGGTAAACTCTGCTTAGGCTGGAACGGGAGGACGACGACGAGACTGGCTTTCCGCCATCTTCCCCTAAAAATACCAACCAAAACAATCAAGTCAAAATATGAGGGAAAAGTCGTATTCATTCATTCATTCATTTTCTACCGCTTTTTCCTCACGAGGGTCGCGGGGGGTGCTGGAGCCTATCCCAGCTGTCTTCGGGCGTAAGGCGAGGTACACCCTGGACTGGTGGCCAGCCAATCACAGGGCACATATAGACAAACAACCATTCACACTCACATTCATACCTATGGACAATTTGGAGTCGCCAATTAACCTAGCATGTTTTTTGGAATGTGGGAGGAAACCGGAGTACCCGGAGAAAACCCACGCATGCACGGGGAGAACATGCAAACTCCACACAGAGATGCCCGAGGGTGGAATTGAACCCTGGTCTCCTAGCTGTGAGGTCTGCGCGCTAACCACTAGACCACCGTGCCGCCCTATTTTATTATATTTTAAGGAAAAATGATTCTACATTTTACTCCGGTTTCCTCCCACATTCCAAAAACATGCTAGGTTAATTGGCGACTCCAAATTGTCCATAGGTATGAATGTGAGTGTGAATGGTTGTTTGTCTATATGTGCCCTGTGATTGGCTGGCAACCAGTCCAGGGTGTACCCTGCCTCTTGCCCGAAGACACCTGGGATAGTCTCCAGCACCCCCGCGACCCTCGTGAGGAAAAGCGGTAGAAAATGAATGAATTAATTAATGATGGCATTTTTGTACGATGGAGTTGATTATTATTGTAGCTGGCTTTTTTGTGCAAAATTAGGTTGGGGGAAAATTTATAATATCAGATTAAAGTCAAAATAATAAAAAATAATAATAATAAAAAAAAAATAACTTATTATTATTAACTTAAAATATTTGGATCAATATTCATACTTTGAAAATGCAACTACAAAAATGGGGGGAAAGAGCCAAGACGAAATTTTTCACTATGTTAGAAAGTTAGGACACCCTTGACGTAAGATAAAGCATGTGTGCTGACGCCGAGACAAGACATCAGAAAAAAATAGAGGCTCCCCACCTTCGTCCTGCTGTTCTCCTGCCGGCCTGCAGGTGGTCTCATGCTGCATGCGCTCCAGAGGGGTCAGTGGCATGTGGAGGTCACAGTGAGGACAGTTCCAGAAGGTCCGCAGGCACTCGCTGTACAGGTCCCTGGAGTCCTGGAAACGCCAGCATCACACTTGATTGACTTTTTATACTCCCTTTACTGATAACGCTGGAACCATGTGGAAATAATCTGTTCCGGGGTCAAACTGTGGCCAAACTTTTTCCAAGATACTGTTTCCCATACGTTTGTTTACCAACAGAGATACATTTGGCGCTTGGTCATAAACACATTCTAACGGGAACATCTGTGAACGCAGTCCGTCGTTCCAACTCCATACAATAGAGGGCACCATAACTCTGCTTCATGACACAATGCACACTCTGGTGTGCCAGAGAATAATAACATGTAGCAGGAGAGATCCGTGTTGCCAACTTAACGAGTTGGACAATACAAAACAAGCTTTGGCTAAAAATGGCCCCCAGCCCACACTTTGGACACCCCTGCTCCACCATTTTCACATTTTCTGCTGAAACTTGAGGAGGGGCATTACATGTGTGATCAGTCCACTCACGGCCAAACAGTTGTAGGTGAAGAAGCTGGTGACACGCAGGCCTCCCTTCACAGGGTCAGGCTTGGCTTCAGTACCCGGAAACAGCGGGTTGACGGCCGCCGCTGTGCCGAGACACGCATCCGACTCGGCCTGAGGTCCGACGTACAGGTTCTGGGTCTGGAGGGCGGAGAGCCTCTGCAGGCTGTAGCTGATCTGAAGATGACAAACATAAAAAGCTCGGCATCGTTTAAACAGGAAGCATCCAGTCTGCGTTGATACCTCGTTGTAGAGCAGGAAGCGGACCAGACGCTCGCCTAGCTTGCCCGTGGCTTTGTGAGACACGCCGGTGGGGCTCTGCCCCAGCTGGGCCAGCAGGAGGCGCTCCCATTCAGCCCTGAGATTGAGAGCGTTGGAGAGCACCTTGAGAGCCTCCTCCGGCTCCTTCAGCTGCAGCTCCAGCCAGCCGTCCACCACCAGCCGGGAGCAGTCAGCGTTGGTGTCCACCGTGTTGGCCACCAGCAGCAGAGCCTGGGGGGGGGGGGGGGGGGGGGGGGGGGGACATCGGACGTCACAACACGCTCGACTTCCTCTTTGCTGTCCTCCTGACATGATGGGACTCACCTGCAGCGCAGGAACACGCACGCAGTTGGAGAGGTAGGGCCTGTTGGTCTCCAGCAAGGTGACGAAGGCCAGCAGCTGATGTTTGCTGCTGTCTCGTCTGTCTGGTCCTGCATGCGCCACAATGATGAGACACTTTGTAGTACATCACATTGCATACCAGGGCTATCCAATGTGCAGCCCGCGGCTCTTTTTTTATTGGCCCATTGCACATTCTAAATATATCACTTAAGAAAAAAACTAAAAACAACAGCAAAAATGGAATAAAGAATAAAGTCAAAATAAAAATAATAAGAGGAAAAAATAATGAGTTAAAGTCGTAATTTATGATAATAATATTGAGCAAAATTGCAATCATTTTGGTCGCATAAAGTTGACGTTTTTTAAAGCCATTAAATTATGAAAAACAAACAAAACACCTCATGAAGTTGTCATTCTTGCAAAAATACATTGCAGGAAAAGTTGTGATGTTATAAGAATAAAGTCAAAATATTATGGGAATAAAGTAAGGATGTCCGATAATTATCAGTACAGATAATCAGTCACATTGGTATCAGATTGTTTTCCAATCATGAAAAATGCTGTATAAAACATATACAATATGTCTTCATTCCACCACAGGAGAAAAGGCATGTTATGCATATGGGTATCGTCTGATATCGGTATCAGAAAATGAGAGCTGGACAATATCGGTTTTAGTCAAAAAGCCAATATCGGACACCCCTAGAATAAAGTTGTAGTATTAACAGAAAAAGGTTGTATTCTAACGAGACAAAAAGTCACAAAAATGTCTAATATTACGAGGAAACATAGACTTAGTCTCATAAAGAAAAATAAAATATTTTTAAAAGTTGTGATATTATGAAAAACAAAACAGAAATAGAATAAAGAATAAAGTTGTCATTTTGGGAATATTAGTTTGGGGAAACTAAAGGGAACAATGTCTAAATATTACAAAAAGTTTACAAAGGTTGTGAATAAAGTTGAAATATTTGGAGAATCGACCAGTCTATGGGACAGCTGGTGGGGGATAAGTGGCATAGAAAATAGATGGATGGAAGAATGGATATTTGGAAAATGTAACAAACAGCAACAATGAATTAAACAGCTGAAATGCTGTGAGAATAAAGTAATATTTTCAGAAAAAAAACAAGTAATTTTCGTAGCCTAGAGTTGAAATATTAAAGAAAGAAAATGCTATTTTTAAAAAGTTGTTATATTATGAGAAACAAACGAAACTAAAAAACTTTGTCATTTTTGGAACATGAAGCAGGGAAAAAAATTAAATTATAAGGATAAAGTCAAAACATGATGGGAATAAAGTCATAATATTACAAAAAAGACAATGTACAAAGATTATTACATTATCACATTGAAAAAACAACAGTAAAAAAAAGCTTGGCTTTTTCAGCTTCAGTATATGACAAAGCTGAGTTGTTTCTTGTAATACATTCCACTTCCTAGCACAGGGGTCGGCAACCTTTACTATGAAAAGAGCCATTTCACCCACTTGCCCACTAAAGAAAAATAGCCTGGAGCCGCAAAACGTTGTATGTTTAAAACAACATTGGAGGGGAAAAAAAGACGAGTTGGAGTACTCTTGCTAGTACTGGAGATAAACTTTTGTTTTTAAATGAGCTCTAATTTATTTTTTAGAATCGTCAAATAACTCATTAATAATAATTAATAACTCAAATAACTCAAAGTATTACTCATTTCCCTTCATGTTAACCTGTCAGAGAGAACTGGATAGCATCCTGTCTGCTCATTCAGTCACCAGTCAGAACTCAGTCAGGATGCATTCATGGTCTCACACAAAGTTGGATTTTTGTAAACTCATAACAAAGACGTGCATTTTCACCACACGGGTGCTAAAAAATATTCAAGCATTGCAAAGGGAGCCGCAACAAAGAGGCTGGAGAGCCACATGCGGCTCTGGAGCCGCGGGTTGCTGACCCCTGTCCTAGCATATCTACTGTACATGTGTTGCTTAACAAACTGTTTACCAAACTGTGTAGGCGGGAAGCTGACCAACACAGCGGACCAGGTTGTGTATTATTATTTAGTGGTGTTATTTTATTTTGGACATGTTCCTTACCCACGTCCCGGACGTCATCCTGAGGCACATGCAACACCTCAGGGTCGCTGGCAAACACGCTGGTGGGATGGATGACGATTCCATGCTTATTCTTGGTATGGAAAACCTGCGTGTAGATGCAAGATGACGTCATTGCTTGGACAGTTAATGGAATGGCGGCCGGGCGGGCGTGGGAACCTGCTCGGTGTCCTTGCGGGTGGCGTTGTGCTCGTCCGGCAGAGCCAGCTGCGGGTAGAGCCCCCGACACAGCAGCAGCTTGAGGAGCGCTTGTTGGCGGGACGACAGGTCCTGACTGGCACTGACTGCGTCACGAAGCTCCGACACGTTGTGACGCAGCTTGAATTTCACTTCCTGTGGCGGGGGGCACGGGAAAAATGTGGAATCTTTGCCGCTCACAGGCGAGGTTATATGAAAACCTGTCTCACCTGGATGTCTACGTTGGCGCCAGACTCCTCTTTGGTCTTCTTCCTGCTTCTCCGTCTCCCCGTCTCCTCCGTGTCGGATCCAGAGGAAAACTCTCCTTCCTGGCCCTCTTCCATCCGAAGGACTTTCCGCTTGGTGCCCTCTTGCTGCTCGTGGTCCCTCTTCATCTGATGAAGCTTCCGCCTCTCCTTCAGATGCTCACGACGCTGCTGGCGGTCACCGCCCTCCGAGGCGCCGCCATCATCGTCGCCTTCCAGCAGGCCGTGGCTCCTCAGCAGCTCCTGGTCGACACAAAGGTACAGTATGAAACATGCCGGCCAATCAGAATGCTTCAAGCTCATCAGAGGCTTACCTTGAATTGTCGGCGCAGGTTGACCATCTCGTATAGACGCTGCTCCTCCAGGCCTCGCCTCCGGCACCACTTCCTGGAACCGCCGCCTCGCTCGCCCTTCACCTGTTTAAGCGCAGGTCGTTTCAGTAGGTACGACTGAGTAGAACTCACTTTCTTTACACTGTGGTTGTCGTGGAACCAAAGCCATGTGGTAAAAAGTTCCAGACAAACAATCTGTCCGTGTTTTCCCATCAATTACGGTACATTCCCAACAATTTCACTTCATTTTTGTGGAAAATTGCCATTATTTTTCCAAACCCCAATGGCAACATATTGAGATGTTATTACCTCAAAACTGACATGATGACCTGATTTTGTTCCTAATTAGATAATGCAGGTGTTTTTATATGTTATATTGGTATCCGGATACCTCCACCCAGGCGTTGAAGGTGTTGAGCAGCGTGAAGGGGTCTCCCTGGTTGCAGTGTAGGGGCTGGCGAGCGGTGGTGCAGTCAGGGTTGTGCTGGGAGCTGCGGAGGAATGGTGACTGGACGCTGAGGGCGGCGGCCACCGTCAACACGGGTTCCACCAGGTTGAACAAGGAGCCCAGCACGAGCATCTTCCCTGAGGGACACACACTCAAGTCTCCATCACGTGTGTCCAGGATATTGATCACACCCTAAACTTGACATTCCGGAAGAATACCGATGACGACGTCGACCGGCAGCTGAGCCAGCAGAGTACCGATAGAGGTCAGCTCGCAGCGGTGGTCCAGTGCCCCCTGCTCCTTGAGGTAGGTAATTGCGGTCTGAATGCTGGCAGCGGGAGGAGGATCGATGAAGATGAAAGAAAGCGGATCTCCGAGTCCCATGCTCTTCATCTGCGGGAGCAAAGCGTGTCGGCGGACTCAGGTAAAAAAGGTGCGACCACAGCGCTGCTGTACTCTCCACACACCTGCAGGACCAGCGAGTCCAGCGCCACCCGGTGGATCTCGGGGACGGGGTAGGAAGCAAAGGCATCGTAGTCGGACTCGGCGTAGAGACGGTAGCACACACCGGGACCCGTGCGGCCGGCACGACCTTTCCTTTGCTCTGAGCTGGCTCGGCTGATCCAGAACTCCTGCAGGCGCTGCATCTTGGCCTTGGGGTCAAAACTCATCTCCTTCACCTTGCCTGGGAAAAACACACCACAAAAATACACCACATTTTCATTTTTAAAAGTCAAGTCTTTTTAACTAGTAAAGTAAAAACTATAATAATACTAAGTAAAAACTATAATAATAAATCATGCATATCTATGAACTGGATTTGGTATATTTGGTAATTACTGATAATATAATGATACGACAAGTATGATATCATATAATAATTATTATTATTATTACTATTGCTGCACGGCAGCAACTCCAAATTGTCCATAGGTATGAATGTGAGTGTGAATGGTTGTTTGTCTATATGTGCCCTGTGATTGGCTGGCCACCAGTCCAGGGTGTACACCGCCTCTCGCCCGAAGACAGCTGGGATAGGCTCCAGCACCACCGCGTGAGGATAAGCGGTAGAAAATGAATGAATGAATATGGTGAAATCATTAAGACTGTTGTTTGGTGATTTATTCCGAACAATACTCAAAAACAGCAGATGTTATATAGGTTACATTAATTTCAATATTAATACAATTCATCAATAGGAATTTTATAATAAATAAAAAGTAAATATATAAAAGCAAATAATAAAGTAAATACAAATAAAAAATTGTATACTCTATAATAAAATATATAAAATAAATTAAAAAATAAAACTATGCATTTTTACATTCATAATACTGTTATTGACATTTTATAATATTTAAAGATTCTAATTTTTAATATTCAAACAGCTCACATATAACGTTTACTATACAGGCAATTTTATGATGAAATTAATGAAATGTATTTATGCATTCATCCATTTTCTATGCCGCTTATCCTCACAAGGGTCATGGGCATGCGGGAGCCTTTCCTAGCTGTCTTTGGGCGAGAGGCAGGGTACACTCTGGACTGGTGGCCAGCCAATCACAGGGCACATATAGACAAACAACCATTCACACTCACATTCATACCTATGGACAATTTGGAGTTGCTGCCATGCAGCAATAATAATAACTATTATGATATGATATCATACTTGTCGTATCATTATATTATCAGTAGTACCTATGGATAATTTGGAGTCACCAATTAACCTAGCATGTTTTTGGGAGGAAACCGGAGTACCCGGAGAAAACCCACGCATGCACGGGTAGAACATGCAAACTCCACACAGAGATGCCAAGCGGAAAATCAAACAGAGAATCGAACCCAAGTCTTCCCAATCTCCAGACTGTGTGGCGTACGTGAAAACCTCTCAACCACCGTGCTGCCCGCAATGTATTTATCAATTCATTCATTTTCTACCGCTTATCCTCACGAGGGTCGCGGGGGTGCTGGAGCCTATCCCAGCTGTCTTCGGGCGAGAGGCGGGGTACACCCTGGACTGGTTGCCAGCCAATCACACGGCAGCAATGTATTTATAACATTTAGTATTCAATAACAGTAAGAATACACTCAATGCTTAAAAAAAATAAAATGACTACTACTTGTAACATTGAGTAATGAAAGCTAAATATCCCAAAACAAATCCCATGTGAATGAGTCTAAAAATGTACTAGTGTGTATTTTTTCTTACCCGAGTCGACAACAAAGCGTACTCCATCGATGGTGACTGAGGTCTCGGCGATGTTGGTAGAGATGATACACTTCCTGACGCCGGGTGGCGCTATGTCGAACACCTATCCATGATGTCAGGACACACGTTTAACGGAGCTCCACTATCATGTTTCATAGCTGCACGAGTGCTACCTTGTCCTGCTGAGCCAGGGAAAGCGTGCTGTGCAGCGGCAGCACGATCCAGCGCCGTGTGTGAGTGGCATAAACTTGACACGCCTCCTGGATGGTGCCGATCTCGGCCACGCCGCTGAGAAAAACGAGTAGGTCGCCGCGCTCCTCCGGCGGGTAGCGCTGATCGATGCCCTGCAGGATGCGCAGGTAAGGCCGAGGGTCCATCTTCTCCGAGCGGGACGGCTGCTCCTCCTGGGGGATGGGCTGATAAATCACCTGAGAGGGTCATTTGAAAAGACGAGTCATTATAGATACACAGGTATAGAGGATGATACCGTTTGAGCCCCCTCCCCCATGCCTCTGGTGTGCCCACCTGTATGGGGAAGAGCCTTCCTGGCACCTGCAGCACAGGAGCGCCGCCAAAATAGTCGGAGAAGAGGTTGATGTTGATGGTGGCCGACATGAGGATGAGGCGCAAGTCGGAGCGCTCGGCCAGCAGGGTGCGCAGGACGCCCAACAGGAAGTCACAGTGGAGGTGTCGCTCGTGCACCTCGTCCACAATCAGCACCTGGTACTGCTCCAGCGTCTTCTCCTGCTGGATCTGCCTGAGGAGCAGGCCCTCGGTCAGGAAGATCAGCTTGGTGGCGGTGGTCCGCGTGGTCTCAAAGCGGATCTGGTAGCCCACCTGGCAAAACATTGACTCATGTTTAGACTGGAAATGCAATGACTGAAGAATAACATGAAGAAATGTTATGAATATATATAAATATGCAGTATATAATCATAAAGGTATAGTGTGACAAGTTAAAGTGGAAAAGTGTAATGCTAACCATAGAAAATAAAAAGTTTAACAATGACTATTACAAGTAAAAAAAAGGACTTGGTGGTCCGGGACAAACCTTTGAGCCATACTGGTTGAGACTTTCATAGCTGACCCTCTTGGCCAGGGAAATGCAGGCAATACGCCGGGGCTGGGTGCAGGCTATGTTTGTGAATCCGGCAGAGAGGAGATACTGGGGTACCTGAGTGGACTTCCCGCATCCTGTGTCCCCAGCCACCACCACCACCGGGTGCCGCCTCACCATCTCCACTATGCGGTCTCGGTACTGGTAGATGGGTAGGTTCTTCTGCTCCCGGCGCAGCTTGGCCAGCTTGCTGAAGCTCTGCCTCTGGCTGAAGTCCAGGAAATGCAGGAGTGCCAGCCGGAAGTCTGAGATGTGCTGACGACCTGGACCTGATGGGTCTCGCTTGTGGTTTGGATGAGATCTTCCAAGTCGCTCCTCGATGTCTTTGGTGCACACGGACACGTTGATACGGTAGCGTGCGTCATACTCCTTAGGGAGGTCCAAAGACCCAGACTGGACTCTGCCTCTGCTGTCTTCAGGGCTGGGACCGGGTCCACACATGTCTCTCTTTACCTTAAACCTCTGGAAGCGGTCAAAAAAGGCCCAGAAGTCTTTATGTTCTGGGCTGCCAGCTTGGATGTAGTCGTTCGGGCGGAAGAAGATGTCATCCAGTTGTGCTCGGCAGTGCGGACTGTCCCAGTCCCAAGACCGACTATAGACCCTCCCATTTACATCCATGGTCCTGGTTTCTTTCCGCCGAAAGATACCTTAAACGTGTCGACTGCCTTCACTTCAAATCCTTAAACAGCCGCATAATAACAACAAAGTTCACCTTCATTTTAAAGATGGTTGACATGAGCAAAAACGTCCAGGAGGTTGAATTAATATTATATTTTATCTGAATTAAATATATGTGAAGCAACAATGACGGCTGTACTGCACAGAAGTTGTTTTAACGTGCACGGGAACCATTTACAGTAGGACTAGCTTCCGGTCCGTTCCTAAACACGTCCAACAGACAGAGGTGTCGGAGAAGGGTTCCGAGATAAACCGACATAAACATGACGTACAGGGAGCACGTCATGTTGATAATTGTTGTAATAAAATGTCGAAAATGCAGTGCATAAATCCAACTATATTACACTTATATATGTATTATATATTTATAAAAACTCAAACAATATGTTAGGAAGGTCGAGTAGTTAGCATGCTGGCCACACAGTCAGGAGATGGGGAAAACTTGGGTAGGTCCGATTCTCAGCTTGGCCATCTCTGTGTGGAGTTTGCATGTTCTCCCCGTGCATGCGTGGGTTTTCTCCGGGTACTCCGGTTTCCTCCCACATTACAAAAACATGCTAGGTTAATTAGCGACTCCAAATTGTCCATAGGTATGAATGAGAGTGTGAGTAGTTGTTTGACTATATATGCCCTGTGATTGGCTGGCGACCAGTCCAGGGTGTACCCCGCCTCATGCCCGAAGTTAGCTGGGATAGGCTCCAACATACCCCCGTGACCCCTTGTGAGGATAAGCGGCATACAAAATATGTTAGGAATATGTTAGGAAATACAAATACTGCAACATCAGTAACGTGTAAGAAATGTGTAGGAAATATAAATATTGGCAATATGTGAGGAAATTTTAATAATGGCAGGAATGTATTAGGAAAAACAAAGAAATTGCATTGTTAAGGTTTTTTAAAAGACAGAGAATTGGCAATACAAAAAAACAAGACACATAGCAATATATGCAATACGGAACTTATATTAGAAATAGTTTATTTAAAACATCTGCTAAAAAACAACTTGAAACAGAATAAAATGGACATATTCCAGTACTATATGTGTTGAGTTCAAAACATTAAAATACCCTCCTCAACGCCTCGAGTCAAAATAAAATCGACATATATATATATACACGACTATTGAGTTAAAAACAATTCTTACAAAGCCTTCTTTGTACTGATGACATTGCTGTTGTTGTTCAGTATTTAAAAGCAAACGATGCATTCAGAGACCTCAGTTGACCGAAGAGTCACAGTTAAAGGTGTATGGCGCCATAGGAGGTAGGGTGGATTGAGATTAAAGGTTGCTTTTTTTTTTTACTATAGAAGAGGTGACATGGAAAAGAACATCGATAGTCCACTTCAAATCTGTTGTGTGTGTTCCTGATCCAAATATGCTAAAAAAAAAAAAAAGAAATCAGCAACACATACAGAAAATAAAACATATTTACAATTCATCAAGCCGACTAGAATAAAATCACAGTGGAGACATTGCTGCTTCCTGTGAAGGATTCAGCGTATGTGGAGGCTGGAGAGTCCACCATCCTCACTGCGGTCCCTGTCTTAGTCCATGTCCCACGGCCGGGGGAGGCCCTTTGTTCTACACTCCCGTATTCTGTTTGATCCATCCGCGGAATTTGGTGACCGTCGTGTAGATGCCGGGTTTGTTCCTGCGGGCACAGCCGTCGCCCCAGCTGACCACGCCGCCAAGGAACATGCGGTTACCTGAGGGAATGGAGAGCGGCCCGCCGGAGTCCCCCTGACCGAGACAAATGCAGCCTTAAGCTTAAGTCGGTGGACAATGGACATACTTCCTAAGGAAGAATAACTGAGGAGGAAGCAGACAGGAAGTGATGTTACCTGACAGGCGTCGACTCCTCCGCTCAGCACGCCAGCACACATCATCCTGCTGGTGAGCTGCCCCCCCATCAGACCGTCACACACGCTGTAGTTGATGATGCGAACCTGCGCTTTCTGCAGCACCGTGGCGGCAAAGCCTGAAGGACACACGGGAAGATGTTGAAGACGCAAACGTCAAGCGCTGTAATGCTCCACTCTCATCCGAGACTCACCCCCCTCCCGAGTGGCGCCCCACCCCGTGATCCAAACGGTGCTCCCGACCGGAAAGTCGTGTTGTGCGGACGGCAAGCAGATGGGCTGGATGTGGCCGCTGTATTCGAGTGGGCTGTCCAGCTCCATCAGGGCGATGTCGTTGTCAAAGGTGAAGTCGTTGTAGTTTGGGTGTGGGATCACCCTCTTGATGTTCCTCTTCACCACTGTGTTCCCCATGTTGCGCTGCTGGTGGAGACCCATGTACGCCTCCCATGTGCCGGGCTGGGAAAACCTGGGAAGGGTTTTTAAAAATAATAGTCAGCTGACATGGATGGTGCAACAGGAAGGGGGTGGAGCTATGCAAGAAGGGAGGGAGTAGCTAAGCAGAGAGGGCGGAGCAAGAGGGCAAAGATGGGACAGGCAGGACTAAAATGAAGGAGGGCTGAACAGAAACCGTGGTGAGGGTGGGGCTTAACAGGTGAGGGCGGGGCTAAGAGGTTCATACTCAGCGTAAGGCCGCTCAGCAGTGAGTCAAGGTGGAACTGAAAGAATGGCGCTTGGAGAAGGTGGGGCTAAGAAGGGTTAGCGCTCAGCCCTATGGTTAAGGGCTGGGAAGATGTCGATGGAGCAACACACAGCAATGCTAACCCTCGTCAGTGAGGGGGCGGGGCTATGAAATAGGGTGGAGCTATTCATCAAGGTTGGTGCTAAGCAGTGAGGGCGGAGCTAGGAAGTAAGGATGGAGTTAATATGATGCTAGAGCTCCAAGGATGGTGCTTGGAGAAGGTGGGGCTAAAAAGTGAGGGTGGGTGTGGCCAATAAGGTGTGGGTGGCACAATTAATGTGGGTGGGGCAACAGAGCAATGTTAGTGACAGGCAATGAGGGAGGCGCTAAGCCGTAAGGGGGCGGGGATAAGAAATAGGGCGGAGCTCTATTCATCAAGGTTTGTGCTAAACAGTGAGGGCGGAGCTAGGAAGTAAGTGTTAAGTTTAAGTACTGCTTGGAGAAGGTGGGGCTAAAAAAATATGGGCGGGGCTACACATAAGCAATCAGGCCTGCAAGGTGCTTACAGAAGGTTGAGGCCAGGCAATGAGGATGGTGATTGGCTACAAGTGGCCATGTGGTGATGCAGTGAGGGTGGAGTTAAGCTTTGCAGGGGAACGGTACCTCGTCTTGCCGTCATCTTGCACACAGTGAGCGGCGGTGACCAGCCAACGACTACTGATGAGGGACGCTCCGCACACGTGGCCGTAGCTCTTCACGTGGAGGCTGACCTGCCACGGGAACTCGCCGGGCTCTGCGTCCTGACCGCCAACGATGCGCGTCGCTTTAAATTTGCTCCTCCCGCAGTCTGAAAAGGCCGACACGGTCAGGGAGGTCAAGCCGAGCCCGCAAGGAGGTGCAGGCTTTTTAAGTCGACTCACCGCAGTTCTCCTCGTCAGAGCCGTCCTCGCAGTCTTGGGTGCCGTCGCATTCCGGGTTGACCTTGCTAATGCATTTGTTGTTCTTGCATTTGTATGTCAAGTCAGTGCACCTCACGGTGGAGGGACCTGCAGGGGGAGCAAAGAAGGGAGGGGTGTTCACCTCTTAGCTAAATGAGCAAGCTAAATATTCAAAAAGTCAGCTTAAAAACGTCTCCTTCACCTCGCGCGCAGTCGAGCTCGTCAGATCCATCGCCGCAGTCGTCCCGTCCGTCACAGCGACACTTCTCTGAGACGCATTTGCTGTTCTTACAGGTGAGCTGGCCGGAAGAACAGCGACCTGTCAGACAGGAAGCAAACAATTTAGAGACCCTTTTGTTTTAAAAGCTATTGTGCTGGCAAAAAGGTCCTACCGCAGTTCTGCTCATCCGTGCCGTCGCCGCAATCATCGACACCGTCACACTTCCAGAACATGGGCTTGCACAGGCCGTTCTTGCAGCTGATGTGGTCCGAGCTGCACTCTGGAGGGGGCAAGGAGGCGTTAGCTCACGGCACCACTGCAAGGGTGGCCAAAGTGCAGCCTAGGGGCAGTTTGTGGCTTGTGGTTGTTTTTTCATTGGCTCTCAGCATGTTAATTAAACCAAAAAAAACCCCCCCACAACAACAAAGATGGAAAAATCTGCAGTAGTTTTGGCAAAATATTAAGGGAAATAAATTTGTAATCTATTAATTTTTACGAGAATAGTGTTGTAATATTATGAAGAAAAATAAGCATGAAGGTGAAATATTAAAAAAATTGGTAATTATGACAAACAAAACAAATAAAGTTGTCATTTTGGAAAATTAGGTTGTGGAAAGACATATAATGTTATGAGAATAAAGTCAAAATTTATGGGAATGAAGTCATAATTCCCAAAAAAGTACAATATGAAGGTCATTTGGCCTTACCTGTAACATTTTAGGTGTTAGCATGCTAATGTCAGCACGATAGCGTTACTAGCATTTTAAGCTATTTTCATGTGTAGACACATAAACACCTAGCATTGTCATGTTCAGCGTTGACATATGCCAACATTTGCACATTAGCATTGCTAGCATGCTAACATTAGCATCATAGCATTTTTTTATCCATTTTAGAGCTAGACACATTTATAAACACTTGGAGCGATTATGCTATGCATTAGCATGTTAATGTTAGCATTTCTAGCATGCTAACATTAACAATGTAATATGTAGATAAAATAAATGTATGAGTACTATTTATGTTATTAATTACAATGTGGGGGAACTATGGTGCTTAGCAGAGGTCTGCTTTTCTAATTCACTATGTGGCTCTTGCTGGGAAAGTTTCAGCTCGTATGCTGGAACGGAGTTGAGAGCTTTTGGCTTGTTAGCTCAGTGAGGAACCGTGGACGTGGTTTCAAGCCCTGGTAGGACCAGATGTGTTAGAAAAGCAGCAAAGACTCCTTACTGCAGTTCAGTTCGTCACTCATGTCGCCGCAGTCGTTCCAGCCGTCACACTTGAGCTCCGACTTCACACAGCGCTGGTTCGTGCACTGGAACTGCTTGGGACAGGCTGCCAGTGACACGGTCATGCGGTCAGGTGAAGGAAAGGATTAGAAATGACCAGAAATCAAACGCTGATGCTCCCGCTTACGGTCTGCGATGTCCACGGCCTCGAACACGGCAGTGAAGCCTCGGTCCACGTAGGAACCGTCAGAGAAAAACACAACATTCATTTTGTTGCCACTGCTGGTCTGCGTGACCGAACCGTCCAGCTGTTCGCCGCAAAACCTGAAAGACAAGAATACAGGACTGTGTGAGGCATCGGCTCAAATGGAGCGTCTTTGTCTGGGTTGAAGCTGTTCCTGGGGACTCACTTCTTCCCATTGAGCTCCACGTAGTCTTTGCGGCACGGCTTGCTGCCGTCCTGGCCCGGTTCAGACAGGAGGAACTTTATGAAGGTGACTTTCACAGACTTCCCGGGGGGAACCTTTGACATGGACACACAGAAGTATTTAGACACGTGATCACCGCACCAGCAGGAAGTGAAAACTGAAGCAAGGGTGGAGTTGTGGGAAGACTTTCTGTAAGATTTTAGAGTCTGTCCATTTGTCAGAGATCAGTGATGAAGTTAACTTCTTTTTCCACTTGTATAATGGTTAAGAGTGTGGGTTACTGCCGCAACAGTAGCCACTGTTAGGGATTATTTTGCCTGCTGTGAGATCATTCAAACCTGCAATTATATCTGGTGCTTGTGTGTCTCTCACCCGACCTGACACCCAGTGACCAGTGTAGAATCGTACATCTTTTCAATGTGTCTTGTATTTGTATTTTACTTTATTCAGACATTTTCATGCTTGAACATGCTTCATTTGGGACAAAAATAGGTAAGATTTGCTTACATGTGAAGGACAGGAGTGTCCAAAGTGTGACCTGGGTGTCAATTTCAGCCCACAGCACATTTTTTATTGACCCACGCCAATTGATTTCTTATGAGCTATGTTATTAGCTATGACGCTAATGTACCATATAGTTTAGCATATTTTGATTGGGAACGTTGGACACCCTGGTGCAAGGCTTTTTCCCCGTCACGTCACCTGTATGGACCACTGGCATGAGGTCCGAGGCGGGTAGTAGTTTGGGAAGTTGGGGGAACTGAAGCTGCCTTTGTCGCCCGTCAGCTGGCCGCCGCACGTCGTGCCTGCATGGTGTGGAAAGACAAAGTCAGCCACGCGTCGTCTTCGCCTGCCGTGGAGCTCCAGGCATGCCGAGCGTGGCGTCCTTCATACCTGCGCTGCCGCGCCGCACCTGCGACACCTGCGCCCTGAAACCCGGGTAGTTCTTCCAGTCGTTGGTTGCCATGGTGACCAGCATGACGTTGCTTGAGGACAGGAAGGTGAGGGGCTCGCTGGGCGAGTAGTAGCCGCACATCCTGTGGATAGAGCGTTGTGACGTTAGTCGGGTGTCTGATCCTGGGTTCTAACTTTTTGTCAGCCAACTAGGAAAGCAACTTATGCTTAGATAAGCCTTGGTGGAAGTGTAATGTGCGGCAAAGTAAGCAACACTGCAGGCAGTCAAAAGTTTGGAGACGCTCTGTCATATTTTTGTATGACAAAGAGTTTCCCAACTTTTTGACGGATGGTGTCGCTTTTACCAATTGCATACAAGCATGCCTCCTGCAGGGGGCGCCATAAACCGCGCATCTGGAGAACCCTTCCTGTAGCCCCATGACTCACTCTTGCAGGACGCTGGCCTCGATGGCCACCAGGGAGTTGTAGATCTTCACAAAGTCGTTGCCGCAGTTCTCCTCCAGGTTCAAGGTGTCAAAGTCCAGCTTGATGACGTAGTTGGGGTCGGCCCGCAGCTGCCACTGGATGAAGGTGTTGGGCGGGTAGGGGCTGTCGGGGAAGCCGGGAGACCTGATCTGACCGATGTGGTTGCTCCTGGTGTGCTCGGAGAACCTGAAGAACCCTGAGAAGAGACAGGAGACATGCCGGATTTACACGTCCTTGCATTTTCTCAATGTACGCATTCAAGTTGAATCCAGATTTATCTTGTTGACAGTGCATTTTTTTAATCTACTTTTTTTTTTTTTAACTATTCCTCTAAATCGGTGCCTCAGAAAATAAATAGTATAAATTAACTGAAAAATATGTTTATTAAGCAAGTGTCCTGCAGTGATTTAATTGCATATTTAACAAATACATTTGTTGCCCAACCTTGATTTAAAAAAAAATGATGTAAATTCTTCAGAACTTTGATATATTTTTGTACAATAAAGTAAATATAAATTTATAATATTTTTATTTAATAAAGATGGTTTATATATACATATTATTAGATATAATATGTACTATATATTGTATAATTAATATGATATACAATATTAACACTTGAATTTACGTGTTCTTTTTATTTCTTTATTTAAAAAAGATGTTGGGCAACAGGAGAGTAAAGGCGACCATGGGGGTGTTACAGTATTTCAGAAAGCTCTAATGTTAAAAACCGCATTTACAAAATCATAAACAGATTTTCTATGCTCTAATTACAAAAATATTGCATTAATTAACATTGAACTCTACATCTTATACATATACCCTATAATATATTTAAAACATCCCAAACAAGGTTTCCAGGTTTAATATGTCTTATTTTCTTCTTCTTATACCTACTATGTTGGGTAATATGAGTGTAAAAGTCACTATAGGGCTGTTATTTCTAGAGGGCTCTAATAATGTTAAAAAACATATTTAGAAGGTCATTTAGAAGGTCATAAACAGGGTTTCTACGTCTAATATGTCTTATCTGCTCTTATTATGTCAACTATATTGGGTGATATGAGTGTAAAGGTGACTATAGGGGTGTTATTTCATGCCTAGAGGGCTCTAATGTTAAAAATCGCATTTACTAGGTTGTAAACAGGTTTTCCATGCTCTAACTGAAGAACAAATATTCCATTTATGGAAATTGATTAATCATTTTTCAAATCTGTATTTTTTGTTGAATCACAGTAAAGTGCCTCGTGTCGACATTACTGTAAATGCCATGTGTTTATGATTCATGCATTTGCTAATTATATGCTAAGAAGAGGGGCCAACACACATTTTGATTAGTCTCAATATGTGTACTATCAGATTTAGAGTTGGAAAAGTTGGAAAAAAGTTGGAAAAAGCGGAACAATGAACTGGCCCCTAATAATTGAATATAATATGATTAAAAGTGAGAAGACAGAGGACTTACTGCTGAATTCCGTGGAGAACAATCTGGAATCAAGTTCTAGAGGATGGAAACATACACAGTTGACGAGCAAGTTCTCAATGGAAGGATGGAACTGAGAGGCGCTGGGAATCTAACCCGAGGACACCACGTCTTCTACGAGCAGGGAGTTCCCAGGTCTGTAGACGTTGCGCTGCTCCTTGTCCACCAGTTTGTCCATGGAGGACATGGCACTGTCCACCGCCGCCTCCTGGCCTTTGGGAACGCTGAACTCTGAGATGTAGTAGGCGATGACGCTGCCCTCACTGATGGGAAAAACATCGAAAGATACACGACTCAAACATTATCCAGCCAGGCCAGCCACTGAATGTTCAATCATGTGTACCTGAAAGCCTGAACTGAAGATCCAACATAGTATTTGGACAACTGAGGACTTCTGCTGTAGACAGTTTTCAGCTAGAATACACACACATGATGGAGGTGAGAGTGAAGCGGGAGTCAAAAGCTGATGATGTGGTCCATATGTGGTACCTGCGACTTGACCTGCTTGGCCAGTGCCTTGAACTCGGAGCTGTTGGCGTTCTCGTAGGCGTCCTCAAAGACCTGGTTGGTGATGCGCATGGAACCGCTATACATCTTCTTGACCCGCACATCTTTACGGACTGAAACAAAAGGATGAGGGTACACTGATGCGGTCGGCAGTGGCAATAACAATCCCCATCTGAAAAAGGCTGCACTGTGCACGCCAGGCCCGTAGTTGTCACTGTCGCACAACTCCAAACGTTTGGAAGTCAGGTAATAACGGTAAATCCACAGCTTCTCCGCTGCAGCTTGTTTATTTGCTGCTTTTTCTCCATTCTGACGCATGAAGACAGAAGCCGCGCGAAAGCCCTAAGGATGACTTTGGTGCCGACTGACGCCACTTTCAAGTCTCCTTCCGAAGGCGGCGACTGCGGCTTTTCCGCCGCTTCGTCAAAAAGCAGCTCGGAGAAGACAGCCGAGGGAGTGAGGAGCTCCAAACTTTCCCTGTGATGTATATTTTTATTTCTGTCTCTGCGCCTTCGTTGCGAGCTTGTTAGCATGCAATGTCGTTTCCATATACTGCACATGCAATATTGTATTAAAACTCAACAAAACCCCAAGTTGGACTGTATTAGTTGTAGTTATACATGGATGCTGGTGCATAAGTACTTCAGCTGATATATGTACACTCTTGCAATTCATTGAGTGTATCACAGCGGCTTGCTAGGACTAAGGGAGGAGCTGTTCTGTTTCCAAAACAAAAAAAAAAGTATCTCCAATCGTGTCTTTGTCTACAGGTTCTGACAACGCTTTCACGCAACCTTGCACCTTTTTTCCTCATGATAAAGTCAGCCCAGTGTAACCACAGTATGCATCTGTTAGCATAATACGACATGTTTTTATTTCACATAAAGTACCAAGCATGAAACTTTCAGGAGGGGTGGAGGTAGTATATGTTGGTTACTTTCAATCCGCATAAAGTTGCAGTTTATAATAATCTATATGTAAAATAGTATTAAAACCCTGACATAATAAATAATATTATACAACCTATAGTAATACTAACACCCGCCACCTCAAAAAAAGAAAGAAACATGAGCAGCAACATGCTAACAAAAAAGACACTTACAGTGGAAATGCCAGACCAGCAGGCCGGTCATCAACGCCACCACGGCGGCGAAGATCAGCACTCCGATCACTGCGCCGACCTTGCTGGGACCCTTCTTCTTCTCGAGTTTCTTGTTGTCGGATGCCGGCAGGAACTGAACAGCGGTGTCCCAGTCTTTGTTCTGGAGGACGCATGAGGGACAGACGGTCAGCATGATGAAGCGCTTGCTCGGACAGTCTTGTGGATGCCACTGTGGGCCAGGACTTCCAATCACACCCTTGTGCCCGGGTACCCACTGTAGTGGGACAATCCAAAAGGGGTGGAGCTAGACAAGTATGTAAGTAAGTCCAGACATACTAACCCATAATAATAATATTGATTGATAATCTGATTATACAATGTGTTTAATAATAATGTGAGGCAAATGATAAGGTTTAGAGTGTCACAAATAGTTTTTTTCAGGGCTTTGTCAAGGGCAGGTGGTTTACCAACGGTGTTGGAACACAACTCCCAATCTACTGCGCTGTAACACGCACGCAGACAGTTGGACATTCTGGTTTACAGAGATTTTGGCCATGTAAAGTAACTCCTCTTTTATCGCAGTTAATTGGTTACAGATCAGACGGTTATAAGTACATCTCTGTGGCTCTTCCTGAGTAATAATAATTTTTCATTTCATTGTCACAATGTGCCACCCTCGGACATCTCTGTTTGTATGTTTCTCCGGGTACTCCGGTTTCCTCCCACATTCCAAAAACATGCTAGGTTAATTGGCGACTCCAAATTGTCCATAGGTATGAATGTGAGTGTGAATGGTTGTTTGTCTATATGTGCTCTGTGATTGGCTGGCCACCAGTCCAGGGTGTACACCGCCTCTCGCACAAAGACGAAGAAGAATGAATGAATGTTACAATGTGGGGTAGGCTAATTAAAAACAAGTAGCGGACTCCAAAATGGCCGCCAGGCTGCACTTTGGACACCACGAGATATGACAATGTGTATTCAGAGGTGCGTCCCCAGATGACAACATCGCAACGATGACCAACATTTTGACTTGAAAGAAGCGGCGACTTTCCAGGTCGGATGCGGTCATCCGTGGAAGCTTTGTGTTGCTTGCGTATTCTAGGAATGTCTTTGTCCCTGATGACCTATACAAGCCTCCAAATCTGCTCAGCCCCCTTGCTAGCAAACACTGTAAATATACGCTTCTCACACAGCACACGGAACAGCATCCCTGCACGTTGATGCAATTATAGAAAGGAGCACGTCTATCTGTGGTTGGCTAGGAGGAGAAGGAGGGGGGAGGACAAGGGGGGGAGGGGTTTCACCATGTAAAATCCTGTCAAACCTGCTGGGAAAAAGCCGGTGGCGCATGACAACACAACAACACTCAAGTGTGAGACTTCCTGCTGAAAACACAAGCTGTGCATTTCACTTATAGGCGCTCTGGAACGCAGCGCAACACGTAACTGACACCAGTGGCGCTACCTACAGGTGCATTCCAAAATTGGTGGCGTTTTAATGAAATGCTCTTTAAGCCCATTGAGCTGTGTGAGAAAGATAAGCTCATCATAGCGCCACCGTGTGGCGGATTTGTCAGGGAAGCAATAGCACGGGCAAGGCGGTAGCGGCACAAGCTTCCACAAAGTTTTACCCTTTTGTGTGCTGCGCTTCAGGAGTAGAAGAGTTACAACATGAGGGTGGCCTCATTGTTCCATCACATGACTGACCGTAAATTCCAACTTTTTGTCTTTGTGTGGAAACAAAGTTACAACTCCAGCAGGCATGAACTCCACTTTTATTAAGTTCGTCACTGTTGGTGAAGAGCCAAACCTCACATTCACTGCCGGGAGGGTAACTTTTAATGGAGCAGACTGAAATGAAAGAGAATGGACTTCGATTTAAAACATGTCATAACATGCCATTATTATCTCTGTACTATTAATTATTGGTATTTTAAATTAGATGTCGTACACGCATCACATTAATATTAGTAGTGGCATACAACGTTTTGACTTGAAACAACACTCCTTCATAAACACATTATAATGGGACCGTAAGCTTGTTGCTCCAACACCAGACAGTAAAGGGCATGGGATCGCTCATAGCTCATACACACCCGTCACCGACATAGCCACAAATCTGTTTCTTCGACTTGGACTAACGTGGAAGAACATATTGCTCTTCTCAACGAGCAGCAGGCCCTGCTGTGCATTTGTTTTCTTTTCACATCTTTTTGCCTCTCACAGCAGCCATACATTCATTCATTCATTTTCTACCGCTGGAGCCTATCCCAGCTGTCTTCAGGTGAGAGGCGGGGTACACCCTGGACTGGTCGCCAGCCAATCACAGGGCACATATAGACAAACAACCATTCACACTCACATTCATACCTATGGACAATTAGGAGTCGCCAATTAACCTAGCATGTTTTTGGAATATGGGAGGAAACCGGAATACCCGGAGAAAACCCACACATGCACGGGGAGAACATGCAAACCCCACACAGAGATGGCCGAGGGTGGAATTGAACTTGTATCTCCTAGCTGTGAGGCCTGTGTGCTAAACACTCGTTCGCCGTGCAGCCAGCGTCCATACAAATTATGCTAATTATGCAAATGATACGATGCCGTCATCAACCCGACTACAGATACAGAGGTGTTGTAAAGTGTTAGCCCCCTTCCTGATTTCTTATTTGTCAAATGTTTCATATCATCAAACAAATGGAAATATGAGTTAATGACAACACAACTAAACACAAAATGAAGTTTTTCAATAAAACTTTTTATAAAAGGGCGAAAAAAATCCAAAGTTACATGGCCCTGTGTAAAAAAAAAAAAGTGATTGCTACCAAAGACACACTTTTTGCAACAACTGCAATCAAGCATTTGTGATAACTTGCCATGGAGGAATTTAGCAGAATTGTTGTCATTCAGCCACATGGCTTTTGAAGGTCATGCCACAGCATTTCAATAGGATTCAGGTCTGGACTTTGACCAGGCCACTCCAAAGTCTTCATTTTGTTAGGTGGACTCTCTGGAGTGTTTTGGATCATTGTCCTGCTGCAGAACCCAAGTTGGTTCCAGCTCAAGGTCACCAACAGATGGTCGGACATTCTCCTTCAGCAGAACTCATGCTTCCATTTTCCTACCAGGTCTTGAAGCAGCAAAACAGCCCCAGACCATCAAACTACCACCACCATATTTTACTGTTGCTATGATGTTCTTTTTCTGAAATGCAGTGTTGCTTTTATGCCAGATGTCGTCTGGTCAGACCAGAGAGTATTTTCCCAAAGGTCTTGAGGATCATCAAGGTGTTTTCTGTCAAAATTGAAACTGGCCTTAATGTTCAGCAGTGGTTTTGGTCTTGGAACTCTGTCATGCGGGCCGTTTTTGCCCAGTGTCTTTCTTATGGTGGAGTCATGAACACTGACATTAACTGAGGCCTACACTTCTGAGTCTTCTTCCCATTCTTGGAAAGGTTCACCACTGTTCCATGTTTTCACCATTTGTGGATAATGACTCTCACTGTGGTTTGCTGGAGTCCCAAAGCTTTTACAAATAGCTTTTCTACTTGAATTGTGATAAACCACAGTTAAGTTTTAACAGAGGGCAATCACTTTTTCCACACAGGGCCATGTGGGTTTGGAATTTCTGTCTCCCTTTATAATGCATTTTGTGTTCATTTGTGTTGTCACTGAGTCATATTTATATTTGTTTGATGATCTGAAACATTTAAATGTGACAAACATGCAAAACAAAAAAGAAAGCACTTTTTCACCAAGTGATTTAAAAGTGATATTCAACATTCAGTGTGTCGCCAACGGTAACATCCTCTACTGGGGATGAAACATTACCTGATTAGAGGAAAAAGGTCTTCCTAAAAGTGACAGTGACATATATTTGGAATTAAAGTAGAGTATTTCTCCTCTATGCCAGGTAGGGCTGTACAAAAAAATAGAAAAACAAAATTGCAATATTAATTCACACTAACGTGATCAATTTTTAAAAGTTGCTTAATGAGCTGATTACCAACAAACACGGACAGTTTTTACTCACAGACTCAATGCTGTTTGTGTTAGCACAACGGTCAACACTTTCTACCCTTGCTCCCCATCGGCCAGGGCGAGTTGGCACCGCTGCCCTGGCCAGCAAAGCACACTGCTGGTCGGCTAATCGACGTTTCTTCCTATGTGGATTTATGAATATATTGTGTGGGTAAGCAGGTGTGCCACCTTTTCAGTCTTTCTATTCATTCCTATTAAAACCACTGGAACCTTGGAACAGCAGAAGGACCCTTGGAGGTTTCTTTTTTTGTTCGCAGGACTTGAACAGGTCACAGCTATTCCAACAATTATTTTAAGTGTTTCTAGCTTTTAATGTTGCCGTGGTAGGATGCTAGCAAATAGGAGCAAAAGGATGCCAACAAGTCCCGACAGGGCGGACAACCAGGAGGAATTCAGGCTGGAACCACCAGGACCCTCACTGGGAGAAGGAGGGTTTTCCTTACAACATTCACACTTTAATTCATTGCAATTAAACATAGTATTTCTTCCCAAACTAAATCCTGGTGGACGGTTTTGAGATATGCTAACAGTTGGGAATGTTACCATGGAAACAGATTCACTGATTTTCTGGATTTTCCACATGAGTGACAGCACTTGGGAGGGTCATGTTGTGCTAGCTTGAAGCTAATATTACCAGTGAGGCCACAGAGAAACACTTTATACTCTTTTTTTCGTAAATATGTTCAGTAATATTCATCGTCAGTGTACAAGAAGCGTAGTAATTGCAGATTAAACCTTTTTTCTCAATGTTAACAAGTTTCGAGTCTAATTTCGAGTCCCTGAAGGCCACACTGCTGCTTCGCTTGATGCTATTCGTGACGTCACACTAGGTGAGTTCAATGTCAGCTTTCGTTTAAAGGCACTAAAAACAACAAACACGAACGGTCACAGGATGATCCAACTTACCTGGGTTGGTGTGTACCTCAGGCCGCTGTCCATGTAGTCCATCAAGGAGGGGTCAAAGTGGAACGAGTGCGGAAATGAAGACACCTGAGCTTCACTTCACCGTTCTTTCGCCTCCAATAACAGACTTTCCAATCTCCGAGGTGTACCAAAAGGGGTCCACCCAACAAAAATGAAAGCTGCAAAAACCTTACAAAACCTTCTTGGAAGTATTTTTCCCCACCTCAACAAGTTAAGTTCCACTGTCTATGTGTCGACTGGCTTCCAGGAAGGGAAACGAAAGAACAGAAGAAAAACGTACCGGAAACTTCAGGTATCTGTGGCCTCGACCACGCCTCCGCCTCGCGCAGCAGTTAGCACTTCCTGTTTACCTGCCGCCGCCAGACGAAACAGCATTTGTAATAGCTTTAAAAAACAACAACTAATTTAGTCATCCCAAATACATATACATGATTACACTTCAATGTGTTGGAATACAGTTGTAAAAAAAAGCAAAAAACACAAGACACACACGGCGGACTACTTTTCCGTGCGGATGACTGCATTCCCGACATTTTAATCGATTAAGTTGACAATTGACTTGTTTGTACTGTTTTTGTTGTGCATCGAGTATTGGTTCGGTTGAGGCTGATCTATTTTCAGTATCGGTTATGAGATTTGATCCGAGTTTAGGCATGATTCACCTGTGCTGACTCACCTCCCCCCCCACCGTGACACGCCAGGTTTCAGTTTGGTCACACAGGAAATCCCGAATGTTTGCGGGAGGACTATTATTATTTTCCACATTTTCCAGTCTCATGTTTTCACATAAAAACCTCCAAGCCGTTTGTAGCATGTGGCGACGAGTTTGTTGAATATCTTTATATATTGTTTATCATTGAACCAGCTATCTAACAAGACCATTTTTTTTATTTTTTGGGGATAGTTTAAAGTTAAGAAATAAAAAACCAGATATTGATGAAACAACGCATATTATGTAATATTATTGAGCAGAACCCCACATCACAAAAACATGCATGTTAAGTGTGAATGGTTAGGTTAAAAAAAAACCTGTCACCAGTTTGTCAGATCATCACCATATTAGGTAGACACGTCTGCCACGACAGGGCGCACAAAATAGTCTCAAGAACTCATGTTTGTAAACAAACAGGAAGGCCGCTGTTTTGCTTTGGACTGACCATTTTGGGCCCAAACCAGGGGCCATATCCCAACTAACTCTTGGACTAAAAGGAGGCCAAATCACAATCACTAGACAGATGTATTGTCTTAGCCTAGGATGTAGAATGTAGACGGGGCGGAATTTTGATGGTTGTCAAAAATGTCATCGTTAAAAACTGGACTCCACAAGGTCAGCTCGATCCTAATTGGTGTGTGTGAGGAAGACACACCATTTTTGAGTTGAATGAACTAAATAAGAGTAAATAAGTTGCATTTTTACTCCGGTTTCCTCCCACATTCCAAAAACATGCTAGGTTAATTGGCGACTCCAAATTGTCCATAGGTATGAATGTGAGTGTGAATGGTTGTTTGTCTATATGTGCCCTGTGATTGGCTGGCGACCAGTCCAGGGTGTACCCCGCCTCTCGCCCAAAGACAGCTGGGATAGGCTCCAGCACCCCCTGCGACCCTCGTGAGGAAAAGCGGTAGAAAATGAACGAATGAATGAAGTTGCATTTTTGGAATCATCCATCTGTGAAAAGACGACACGTCCAAGTGGAATTGGTGAGTTTATTGACGTGTATCTTCCTCCATAACCACAAGTCTGCTAAACTTTCATCTTTGATGACTAATATCGGCGTATATTAGTCGTGTATGTATATGTGTGTGTGTTTCTTGTATCTGTCACACAGCAGAGCAGGCCACCACCAGACTGAGAAGCAGTTTGGGTACACCGTGAGACAGTCGACATGTACACAGCTATCGGAAGAAAGCAATAGAAAAAGCAAGGTAAAAATAGATATAGAGCACGTCATTTTATAATCAGAACAAAGCACACCAGCACAGACGGTCCTCCGAAGGTCGAGGAAAGAAAAGCCATGATTGTAACATCGACTATACAAAGACTAGAGAGACAAAAGACCACTTTAGGATTCTTCTTTTCTGCACAGGCCTCCAGCTCATCCAGACCTTATTAGTTCTCCTCCTAAGGTGTGGACTTGACACACGTCTTAAAAAGTATCCAGAAAAGCTGCTGGGGTGAGACGTCGCTTCTAATGCTAAGTGTATATGCTAAGTGTATATTCAGGCGCCAAAAAGGCCGAAATCTGTGTCACAGTTTTTTGAGCGGAGGGGAATTCCAGCTTACATTCAATTTTGCAAGGAAGTTGGAGAATGCCGCCCTTATAGGGCGTGAGAGTCGAGCTGGGGGCCTGTGCACACCCTCCTCTCCGTCGACTGCAAATATATCTCTATATAATAGTATATATAATATGTATAATCTCTTTTCATCCTTGTTAGTTGTGTCACTATACAGTATAATTGGTACAAAGAACTTTCATATACAAGCAACCTATCACAGAGGAAAAAACACCAATTTTGTTTTTTGGAGGAAAAAAAAAACCTCATTAAAAAACGTGAAAAAATAAAAACGAGCTGATTGACTTCTAAAAAAAAAAAAAATGAAGAAAGCTTTTTGGGCGTAAAATAAATGTCATACATCTCCATCCGACAGAGTCCAAAGTCAAATCAAAAGCTCTATGGTACAAGAGAATAGCAGTAGTAGCGCTATGCAACAAATGGGATGTATGCAAATGAGTTGAACAACAGCATCGTTATTATTGGTCAGTAGTATGGTCACAGCCGCCACCCCCACACCCCCCACCTCCCTTCATCATACCCGCCCCACAAACCCCCTTCCGGCTCAGATCTGCATCTGCTCCAGGTATTTGTAGGTGGGGTTCTCGTAGCCGTGGTTCTGCATTTTGCTGAGGTGGCGCTCCTCTGGGGTCAGCATGGGGTCAACCTGGGACACGTGACACAATTTATACATGTATATTTATTAATGAACATGGACATTATGTATTACTACAGTACTCCCTCGTCACTTTGTGCTTCCAATTCTGTGGTTTCACTTTTTTTTTTTTTTCCAAAAATACATTCATTAAAAAATCAAGCTGTTTCGTGGTTGAATATGCCGACTAGCAGTAGCAAATTTGTGTCTTTTTTGGCCTAAATTAAGCATTTAAGCATAAAAAATGTCTAAATGAAGTAAAATAAAAATAAGATATTCAAAAGTTGCATTCAAAGACAGTGTGATGATTTGTAGTTTTCTACACTGGTGAATAGCCATCATATGTCTTATTTTATCTTATTATGTCTACTATGTTGGGCAGTGTGAGTATAAAAGGTGACTATAGGGGTGCTATTCTATGTATAGAGGGCTCTAATAATGTTAAAATATATTTAGATGGTTGTAAGCAGGTTTTCTACATTCTTTGAAATCCATTTTTAAGTAAAATAGAAGATGCATTCAAAGATGTAGTATGGTACGCTGGTCACTGGTCTTCTGCAGTGGGTAATGTGAATGACTATAGGGGTGTTATTTCACCTGTAGAGGGCTCTGATAATGTTAAAAAGCGTATTTATAAAGTCGTAAACAGGTGTTCTATGCAGGTAGAACCTCCTGGTACCTCCACAATGCCGTGGCTGATGGTGCCGTACTGCCTCTTCCTCAGCAGCACCAGGCTGATGACGATGACGGTCGCTATGGCCACCGCGATCACCAGCAGGCCAATCAGAACGCTGCTCCCGAAGCTGAAGTCCTCGCCCAGAGGCCTGTAGGTCTCCTGCTGGGCGCAAACAGACGCACATGGCGAAGGGACGCCACGTTAAACACTACAGTAAACCCGGAGGACATTTTTAGTCTTCATTTTTTTGTGTGTGGGTGTGTCTTTTCAGCCATTCTCGACTGACAATTTATCCTTTTGGATGTTTATACACTACATATCCGTCGTCACAGTTTAGCTGGTTCTTACTAGAAGCCGCTCAACTTCTTTTTACACTTGTATGACAGTTCAGATGTGTTGGAAGTGCCTCTTTCCATTTCCCTTAAAGCTACGCACGCATCCATCGTATTTAGTGTGCTTTATTGTACTACTACAACTTCTTTTTACACTCCACTTATGAGGGCGAAAAAGTGCCGTCTCTCTTTCCATTTCCCCTCATATGCTACTTTCCAAAGCTAAGAGGTTTTTTATTGTGTTTTTGTTGTTGTTAACACAGTTAACGTCTTTTTATACGCTTTCACATATAACTGCTCCAAATGTTCGGTTGCTATCTGTTGCCTTTAATTTTAATTAAACTGTATTTTATTTTATGAAATTTCATTTAGTTATCTGCAAAAACCTTTGCCTTTAATTTAAAGTAAATTAAAATTTATTTTATTTAATTCAATTTTATTTAGGTTTTTATCTGCATATAGTAAAAGTATATTACATTTTAATTGATTTAATTCAATTAAATTTTATTTTGGTTGTTATCTGTTAAATCTGTTAAACTTGATTTTATTTTATTAAATTTGATGTAGTTGTCTGCAAAAAAAACACAGCATTCAATTTATACTCAATTAAATTTTATTGTATTTAATTAAATCTGATATTGGTTATGTGCAAAAATGTTTGCTTTTAATTTAACATAACTTATTCCAAATTAAATGACATTGTATTTTAGTTTCTGAAATTGTATTTAGGTTAACTGCAAAAAACGTTGCCTTTAATTTCACTTCAAATTAAATTGTATTGTATTTGATTTCGGTTTTCTAATGGCCATAGTTTAAAAATAAATGTGATAACTGAAATGAGCTGATTGATCTTTGACCTTTAATGACATAAGCATGTCAATCATGTCAATGAGACTTCACATGAGTGTGTGTGTGTGTGTGTGTGTGTGTGTGAGTGCACCCCACGTTCGTTCCGTGCAAACACTACAAAAGTCACGTGGCACTTGGGTCGGTCATGTGATCCGGCACGTATGACGCTCATGTGGTCATACGTGCGTTGCGTCCATGGCATGAACCGATTCACATGACACACACATGCACACATGCACAACAGGGTGAGATTTGTAGGTTTTGCTTCTACATGTTCTATTTCTGCGGCAGTGGAACCTCTAATGTCAAACGCCCCCATTAGTAGAACAAAAAGGTGTCGTTTGAGGGTTCAGTAATCCATTTTTTGGTTCTTTTTTTTTTTAACGATACCAGTGACAGGTAGGAAAAATGATGATGATAACCACAGAACAGGATATACAATCTATAACCATGCAATCTGAAGTCAATATGTGTTTTAGTATCAATGTGACCCGACCCGTCTTTTTCCTTCCCTTTGCTTGCCGCATCAGTCATCAAAGATGAGTCATTTAACCTTTTCTTATACTGTGGCTCGCTTCTCTTTACACTTGTATGACAGTCAAGCGAGTGTACGCTCAATAAATTTTAAAGCTCATTAAAGATTGCCCCAGCTTGACCCCGGAACGGATTATTTCTATTTCCATAGGGGGGTCCTGGAGCAGACTGGGGTTAACTAACACCTTAGAGGTTCCACTGTGTACCCTCGTTAAAAGTCACACTGGTTAGGCCAGCCCGCTCTGAGCGCTGACCGTAGTTGCTCACAGAGGCCAGCGGAGGGCGCCGCCATACTCACCAGCTCATCATCATGCATTATGCGGACTCGCTCTGCACTGTAAACAACTTCTTTTACATCCAGAGACTCATCAATCACCTGTCAACACAGACAGGGCAGCCCGGGTTACTGTGTGTGTGTGTGTGTGTGTGTGTGTAAGACAGGTGGAGAGCGTGTGCTTTCAATTGGAGGGATTATTAGTGTGTGGGTGATGATTCTGTCTTGTGCAAGCTGTGTGTGTGTGTGTGTGTGTGTGTAAACATCAACAGCACTCCCGGGCACACACACACACATTTCACAGCCGAGCGCACAAACCTGCGGGGAAAGCGCTGCGAGTCGAAGTGCAGAGAGACAGAAGAGCCACGGATGTTGACATGCGCACAAACATTGCCACAAAAACACACACACACACACACACGTGCATGCCAAGACACAGAATTAAAAAAAAAGGCAACAGCTTTGAGCGGCTTGTTAGCATGCAACACACACACACATAAACACACACACACATGAACACATGTAGGAAAGTTGCATGCAATGGCGGACTAACAAAACCTGCAGTTGATCTCAAAACAATTTGATGTGACTGGGCTGTAACCATGGCAACAACATAGCTGCTGGAATGTGTGTGTGTGACGAGACAATGGGGTACCACTTTGTTATAAGCACACTTTGTTTTAAGAAGGTTTGATGAACGGTAGTAAGACCCCCTCGTGGAAAAATCCCAATAGCCAGCCCCCATTCCAATCTATTGCTTTGCTCATCAACGCAAGAGTCACTCATTCAATTCAACATGCTGAAACAATTAGTAACAATTATTCTAGTATATTAATACATATATTTTTTACTTAAGTATGTTTTTCACTACAATTCTGTGTAGAATAAAAACCAATGCCATACACTACATTTGTCTAATTTTTAAAAAAATATTGTGTCCATTATTTGTTTTATTTGCCATATAATACAAATATTACATATATAATACTATAATATCAAATTTATTGTTTTATTTTTACATTTAGTAAACATTTTTTCATGATATTTAATTGCAACATTTTCATTCAATTCAATTTTTGTACATAATTAGACTTATACCGTACATAAAATAAGGTATAATATTAATTATATTTAATTGTGCCATTCTTATTTGAATAATTTGTATTTTCTTGAAATTTAAATATATTTTAATTATACAGTACACATAAGGGTATACTAGTATATTTAAAAACATTTTTTTGAATTTTTGCATCTTAGAAGAATCATGATAATTATCCTGAACAAAACAAGGATACACCAGTTTAATCAATATTTAATTGTAATATGTTTATTTGAATTATGTTAATTTATTTTTATGACTTAAACAAATCATGATAAATATTTTGTACATAGCATCATGATATACAAGTTTAATTAAAATGTTTTCATGATATTTAATTGTCCGACTAATCCGACTTCATTTTCATTGTAATAGTTAAAAACAAATAGCAGTAGTTTATGACATAATTATGAGTTTATTGATTGATTTGAATGAGAAAAATGTACCAATACCCCCATCAATGATATAATTTATTCATGATATCTCTGACAGAGTCATCAATGGCAGACGAGTAAGCTCGCCAAAGAACAGGCTTATAGTAAAGTGGTAGCAAAGGTCATTGTGGCGTCCGTACGGGCAGAAAGACAGCAGAAGGTGGGCGAGGAAGTTCTTACCACGCTGGGACCCATCTTGGGTTTGCCGTTGATGATTCTCTCCTCAGCGCCGATCAGACCGTCCAGCCCGGACATGGCGGAGCCTGCGAGAAGTAGGCGGAGGAGTCAGTGGAGAAATGAAACACCGATGGGAGTCGGCGACGGCAGCGATGGTGGACGGCAGCACGCGCGCGCGCACGCCCCCTCCCCCACCCCCCCGTCCCGCCTCGTCTCCATGGTGGATGAGAATAAAAGCTTTGTTGTGCGCGGCACAGAATGAGGACTGTGGACTTTTACACTAAACACACAAAACACGTCTTCCCATGTGACACCCGACTCATCCTGCCAGGGATGAATACATCACCACCGGGAATGAAAGGGTGGGGGGGGGGGTGTGTGTGGTAGGACAGCTTGGAAGTAAAGAATGAAGGTGAGGAGACAAGGAAGGACACTTGAAGGACACAAGGAGGAGGGGCAGAAAACCAACCTTTCTTGAAGGCTCGTGGAGGACCAGAAAGATCGCCTTGTCGTTACAAACGAGCCACGTAAAAAAAAAACAACAACAAAAAAAGAACAAAGAAGAAGAGAAAAGTTGAGTGAGAGGAGAAAAGACAGTATTTACAACTGAATAAGGGGGGAAACAAACCAAAAAGAGTATAAAAGGAGTATGAGGGACACACTGAATACACATACAATATCCAAGGTATTATTATTACTATGAAATTCAATTCAATTTACAAATTAGAAAGTTTTAAGAAACTTATTCCAGACTTCATTTTTCATAAGCCGTGCCTCTCGGTACCGGCCATGGTTTATACCAAAAGGCAGATTAGATTGTCGTCTTTCATCTACGTTCTTTAGTAATCTCAGCAAAATATCATAAACAACACAAAGAATGGTTGTTTTACATGAAAATATCCATCTGTTTACAAATATTACACTGAGCTATTTACAATTTCCACATTTGGAATTGAACTGTGTCGCGTGCACACATTTGCCTTCAATGCGTAACCTCGTTCATGCTACAATGCGAAATGCCTTTTCACTTCCTGGTTGCTGCTGCTGAGTAGTACTGTATTTCTATGGGGGCCTGTTCTGGGGCCTAAAACCGCACCAAACATGCTCTCTTCGATTGTGCAGTTGCATCATCACTTCTTTGTGACTCTCACAATAAAAAAATCTTGAAAAACATCTTTGGTAGCAAATGACTAGCACAGGGGTGCTCATTAAGTCGATCGCGAGCTACCGGTCGATCGCGGAGGTGGTACTGGTCGATCGCTGGTCGATCGCGGCGTGACATTAAAAAAATATCATCCCAGCATCAATGCCGTCACTTGATTGATATACTGGGCAGCCATTCAGATGACAACTGAATTTTGACCTTTAGGTCACCGCTCATGCGTAAACAACGATGCAAAGTGCTAAGCTAGTCGGCGAATTGCGAGATTTTAAGCCCTCGCTAAAGTTTATGGTCACTAAAATGAGTGAAGGAGCTGGACCAAGTAAAAAGGCAAAAACATATCACTTCCATACGGATATGGAATATTATACGGATATTATGATACGGATATTATCCATGACTGATAAACATTTGGAAGTGTGCTTGAGGCTGGCTATCAGCAGCTACTGTCCGGACTATGCATCCCTGGCTGGTTCAATTCAGTGCAAGTCATCAAAGTAAACTCAGGTAATTACAAAAAATGTTCATAGTTAATTATGTGTGTTTTGCAATATTGGCTCATTTGGTTATGTAAGGTACATCAACATACATTGTACGTACAAATAATCCTCAATACATTTGAAAATAAATAGATGTTTTGCATTTTTGTAGTGGGTAGATCATTTTGACTCGGTCATTTTAAAAGTAGCTCGCATGCTGAAAAAGTGTGAGCACCCCTGGACTAGCATTACCATGCGAGCTAATGCTAACAATACAATTTTTTCCCGTATGTAACTTTATGACTTTACTTTTAATTACATTAAAACTTTATTCTGGTAACTTTAGGAGTTTTTCTTTTCTTTATTCTCATAACATGACGTCTTTTATCTTAATGTTCGCGATGTCTCTATGTCGAGGCTTGAAAGCGCGTGTCGAGTATTCCGCAAAACTCCAGGCGAGGTGTGTTTGGGAGCATGGTTTGATGACGTAAGCGATGACGTTGGAACCTTCCTGAAGCACCGTACCATGTGGCTGATTCAGGAAGTGCTTTGCTGGGTTGGCGTGTGAACCGTGTGTGATTGCGAAAACGCAAATGGAGCCCACCCCCACATCTTGTGTTTGGTTTGGTTGGTCTTTGGTTAGTTATTTGCGAGTGTTTCAAAGATGGAACCAGCGACAACTGTCTTTATTTAATCACAAGCACCAAAGGTGCCTGCCTGTTTCTAATACTGTGTTCTGTACTGGATTGTAGTACATTTCATTGACCTCTTGATGGCGCCATAAATTAAATGAGTCCTAATGAGGTGTGCAACATGGGGCTTCAACTCACCATCACGACTTAACATTCCAACTTTATTCTGGTAACTTTAGCTTCCAATTTCATTCTCTTAACTTTCCTACTTTTATTATCTTTTATTTAGCTGGCTGCGTCGTCTTCGTTATTTCAGAGTCCCGCTGAGAACCAGAACCTAAACTCTTGGCACCCTGAGATGTTTCTACCACTTTCCAGACACCCGGCACACAGTGGGGAGTTTTTAGATGTGTAACTGCGTACCTTCTGGTTCTGGATGGGACCCAAGGGACGTGACCTTGATGGGCCGGTAAGGCTTCACCTCGGGCACGGGCACCTCCACGCTCTCCTCTGAGGACACGGTGACGTCGGGCTGGGACTCGGAAATGGACGACAGGAACTGGTCCATGTCGGCTTTCTGCTCCTGGAGCAACTCATCTGCGAGAAGGAGAGCAGATGAGACACTTAAAAAAACATCCAACTAATACTGTCAACTAATTAGTGCTAGCAAAATGTTGACAAAGGCGGGAGTTGCGCTGTCATGGCTGGTAAGTAGCAATTAGTGTTGTTTTTCTGGGGGAGTCTCCCAGCAGGAAGCAGCAGCTCAAATGTGACCCACTTCTGTCACCAAGCTCGTTACGCTTTCATCTCATCTCTGACACACGCCGGGCGCCGCTCATGGAGGTGGAGACGCTCGCGCTGGTAGAACACTCCACCAAACCCCCACTCAACTTTGGCCTTAGTCTGCTCTACATCAATAAAGTTATGCTTTGATTCATAGTAATAATCCCTGAAAGGATGAGAATGTTTCAAGAACCTTTCTATCAAAACACTCAAAATCAATAGTGTTCTTACTTTCATACAGGATAATATTGCATATATAACATAAAGTGCAGAGATTTATCATTTATCATTGCACTAAAATTTATATATCTGCAATATGTCTGCTCCTGCATATGCTCCTGTGCAATACTATGTGTATGTTTTGGATATCTTGTATATATCTTGTTAACTTGTCTTTTTTACTCTACTTTTATATACTTTTTTTTTTTAAACATGACTACTGCACTGAAAGGAGAAGCTCTCCAATCTTGTTGTACATCTTGTATAATGACAATAAAGGCCATTCCATTCCAGATTGGCTCAAAAGAGCACCAGAATGGAATCATTGCCTTCTAACCTAACCTACCTCACAAATCTGGAATCAATATCCTTAAGATCATTAGGGTTCTTACTTTAATACAGGATCATTATAATCCAAGTATTTGGTTCTAAAGACCCTCAGAATGCAACCAAAACCTCATAAACTAATCCTAACTCAGAAATCTTGGATCAATACCCTTAAAATCAATAGTGTTCTTATTTTAATACAGGGTAATATTCATACACAGTATGAAGAATGACTCAAAAGAGCATCAGTATGCAACCAATGCCTCCTAAACTAATCCTACCTCACAAATCTTGGATCAATGTCCCTCAAATCAGTAGGGTTCTTACTTTAATACAGCATCATTTCCATACAAAGTATGAAGATTGGTTCAAAGGAACATCAGAATACAACCAATGCCTCCAAACCTAAACCTTGAGCCCAGCTACATCACAAATCTTGGATTAGTATCGTTAAAATCAATGGTGTTGTTACTTTAATAGGATAATCTAAAAGGATAATCCTGTAATAAAGTATAAACATTGGCTCAAAAGACCATCAGAATGCAATCGATGCCTCCTAATCTAATCCTACCTCACAAATCTCAGATCAAAATCCCTAAAATCAATAGGGTTCTTAATTTAATACAAGATAATATTCATAAAAAGTATGAAGATTGGTTCATTGGAGCAACATAATGCAACTAAATGTCCTAAAGTAATCTTTGAGCCCAGCTGCATCCCAGATCTTGGATCGACAATCTTAAAATCAATGTTTCTTACTTTAATACGGGATAATCTTTCAGTAAAGTATGAAGATTGGCTCAAAAGAGCACAGAATGCAAGCACTGCCTCCTAATCTAACCCTACCTCACAAATCTTGGATCAATATCCCTAAAATCAATAGGGTTCTTACTTTAATACAGGATAATATCCACACAGAGTATGAAGATTGGTTCAAAAGAGCATCATAATGCAACCAATGCCTGCTAACTTAAACCTTTGATCCCAGCTGCCTCATAAATGCTAGTAATATTCCTACTGGGTATGAAGATTGGCTCAGAAGAACACCATAGCGCAACCAAGGCCACCTAACCTAACCTTTGACCTCAGCGAGCTCAAGAATCTTGGATCAATATATTCAAATTTGATTCTTGCTTTGAAACAGGGAAGATCGGTTGTGATGTTCACCGCCTCAGTTAGCTTACATTCTTGCATCATCAAACATCAGAGACTGGACAGCATTAAAAGCAACAGGGTCCTCGCTTAGTAGGGTCTCCCCTTTGGTGTTTGTCAGAAAACCACCAAAAGGGAGCACAGCACTCACCAATTTCATCCTGAATCTCATCGGCCACATAAGGGACTTTGTAGAGCAGAGACAGGCTCTGGTTCATCCTCTCTTCGATCACACGCAGGTGGGTCATCACCTGACAAGGAAACATGAAAAGACATCACGTGAGACACGCACCAGGTTGACGTGACTCCTTCTCGGCGCCAACACACAGCGACATGAAACACAACGCCGCGTCTAATACTGAAATATGCTCAACATCTGAAGACGATAGACAGCATCCTCGGCCCACCAGGCCTTATTATCATCACACACACACACACACACACACACACACACACACACTGTTCCACACTCATTTGAATGTGTTTGTCAAAGGGAGGAATCCACCACCACGAATAGGAGGCTACAGTGCACCTTTCCGCCTACAGGGGGCGTGCTCACACCTCCCCTTCCTGTTTATGTGTGCACACCGGCCATTCTATTAGGCACACCTGCATTCTCTCATGCTCGGGTATCGAAAGTGCAGCCCACGGAACATTCTGAAAATGTCATTTTATAAGAAAACTATAAATGGTTTGTAATCTAACAAGATTATTTTTAAAACCGGAATAAAGTTATAAAATTATGAGGAAAAATGACAAAGTTGAAATATTAAAGAAAAAAGAAAAATTATATTATTATGAGATCAAAACAAAATAAAGGGTTGGGGGAAAGTTATAATATTATGGGAATAAAGTCAAACAGAATTTGTACAAGAAAAAAGTTGAAATACGTCAGAAAAAAATAACTAATTATACAAAAATAATACAAAAATTTAGTCAAAACATTAAGACAAATGTGAGAGAGAAATGATGAGAGAAAAAGCTGCAATTTTACAGGAATGAACTCATAATATTACCAGGAAAAATAAAGTCATTTTAAAAGAAACACAGGACAAAACAGAGTAAAGTTGTCATTTTTGGAATATTAGGCTGGGGAGTAAGTTAATAATATGGGAATATTGGAATAAAAAACATAATATTACGAGTAGAAAATGCACCAAGATTTAAGAAAAATATGGAAAAAAATATAATATAAATACAGCAAAAATGGAGAAAAGGAGCCAAGAGTGAAGTTGATACCCATGATAAGCTTTTTTGCCCACGATGAGACATGAGTCTCTGTAGTGACTACATATCCTGTAGTCGCTCATTTAGCAACAGGAGTCAAATAATAAAAAATAACTATCTGTGGTGGTGGTGGGTTCTTGCTTGCCTGCATCTGTGAGAACGGGAGCTATGCTACGCCGGTCCGTATACGTCACTTAACACCAACGTGCAGCGAGAGAGAGTTGTGCAGACAGATAATGGAATTTTGGATGAAAGCCGATGGCACAGCCACCGCACAAGTAAACACAATAGACACTAGCTAGCCGCGCACACACACAGTAGCACTGTTATACAAGACCTGCAAGTCTAAGCCTGAGCCTCCTCCCTCAGCCAGACACACCCCCTCATTTCTCCTCGTACACTTTTAGCAGACATCACTACGGCTCCTGTGGATGAGCACCAATACTTTATGAGGACCTTCTAGTCCAGGGGTGCTCACACTTTTTCAGCATGCGAGCTACTTTTAAAATGACCGAGTCAAAATGATCTACCCACTACAAAAATGCAAAACATCTATTTATTTTCAAATGTATTGAGGATTATTTGTACGTACAATGTATGTTGATGTACCTTACATAACCAAATGAGCCAATATTGCAAAACACACATAATTAACTATGAACATTTTTTGTAATTACCTGAGTTTACTTTGATGACTTGCACTGAATTGAACCAGCCAGGGATGCATAGTCCGGACAGTAGCTGCTGATAGCCAGCCTCAAGCACACTTCCAAATGTTTATCAGTCATGGATAATATCCGTATCACAATATCCGTATAATATTCCATATCCGTATGGAAGTGATATGTTTTTGCCTTTTTACTTGGTCCAGTTTTTGCCTTTTTACTTGGTCCAGCTCCTTCACTCATTTTAGTGACCATAAACTTTAGCGAGGGCTTAAAATCTCGCAATTCGCCGACTAGCTTAGCACTTTGCATCGTTGTTTACGCATGAGCGGTGACCTAAAGGTCAAAATTCAGTTGTCATCTGACTGGTTGTCCTGTATGTCAATCAAGTAACGGGGATGGATGATAGGCTGACATGGTAAGTTCTGCTGCACTTAGAGACGTTGTTTGATTTGATTGGTCGCCCGAAGGGCAACATTCAGTTGTCATCTGAATGGCTGCCCTGTATATCAATCAAGCGACGGCATTGATGCTAGGATGATATTTTTTTTATGTCACGCCGCGATCGACCAGCGATCGACCAGTACCACCTCCGCGATCGACCGGTAGCTCGCGATCGACTTAATGAGCACCCCTGTTCTAGAAGCTTCCAAGTGTCTACTTAGAGGACTGCAGATTGTAGAACACGAGAACTGTTTGTTTGGAAGTAGCACAATGACGCCAGACTGAAGAGTGAGTCAGAAGCTAGGAGGTAACTGGGACTTTTCCACAACTTCCTGCGTGACTCTACTTGAACCCCTGCTCTGAATCATGTCCCTAGTCATGCTGGAATCAAATAGTATTAGTAGACAAGATGGTGGATCCAAAGTCTCTCGACAGAGGGCCACATACTGATAAATACAAGGATGCAAAAGTCAACTTTCATATTTGTATATATTTATATATTTGTGCACACGCATGCAGAAGGTTCCGTACGCATTGTAGTGACATTTTAACACGCGGAAGTATGAAAATTATAAATAGTTCATGGTGTTACATTTGTAAATAAATTGTTATTATCACGGAAAACAACCTCTTTTTGTGTTGTTAATGTTGGAATAGTTTAGTTGTTTGGATATTGATATATACTTTTTAGATATATACTTTTGTGTTATTATTCGTTATTAGTATTAACATTCCACCTTTTTGTCTTTACTCAATAAATAAAAAGTGATTAAATGGCCCTTGGGCCGCACTTTGGACACACCTGCTGTAGGTGTTTTGTTATCAAGTTTCGGTAATGTTACATTGCTGACACAAGAACCACCGCAGGACATATGGTATATATAAAAACAGGAAATCACTCGATGCCAACATTTATGCGTCTATTTTATGGCTTATTTAAGACTAAATTACCTTATTGTGGCTACAATATTGAGTAATAGGAGATCAGTAAAGTATGCATTTAGAAGGTCATAAACAGGTTTTCTATGTTTAATAAGTCTTATTTCCTTTAATTACGTCTACTATATTGGGTAATAGGATGTAACAGTGACTATAGGGGTGTTATTTCATGTCTCGAGGGCTCTAATAATGTAAAAACCATATTTAAAAAGGTCATAAACAGCTTTTCTAAGCTCTTGTATGTCTTAATTTCTTTTACGTCTACTAAATTGGGGAATAGGAGCATTACAGTGACTATAGGGGTGTTATTTCATGTCTAGAGGGCTCTCATAATGTTAAAAACTGTATTCAGCCCGAGTGGTTTAGTTCACTCACTGACCTGCGACTTCATCTGAGCAGCCTTCTCGGGGTCCACGGCCAGGACGTGCTGGTAGTGGCGGATGGTGTGCTGGCGGTCCTTGTTCTCGGCACGCACGTAGCGTCTCAGAGCCTGCAGGATGCGGTGAGGCTGCAGAAGAGGAAACATCTGTGAGCATTATGTAACATCAGCCATTAAACTGACTAAAAGACTCCAATTTGTGACAAGCCTGTGTGGTGCAGTGTAGGAGTGCAGGCGTGAGGTGTCGACTGACCCTGGGGGGGTCCGCCTGCAGGGCCGCCAGGTAGTTCTCCAAGGCGAGGCGGCGCCGGTCGTTCAGCATGGCCTCCACCCGGGCCAGGTGGGTCTCCACCAGCTGCTGCTTCTCACTGGCTGCCTCCTCCTCCAGGGACTCCACCATGGCCTGGAAGTGCTGCAAAGGAAGCACACGTCCCGCATATGAAAGTAGTCCCAAAAACAGCAATCGTTGTTGTTATTCTAGCCACCATCTGATAACATATGTTATATGTTGGTCGACAAAATATCAAGGTGTCCCTTTCATTTACAGCAGGGGTCTCAAACATGTGGCCTGCGGGCCACATTAGTTTGAGGCCCCCGCCTTGATATGAAAGTTTAATGTTAGTGCGGCCCGCACAAGTTTGATATGGATGCTGTATGGTATCATGTACCCAGAAAAAATTATTACGTTTGATTCATGTTCATGTTAAAAGTTAAATAACTGTTAATAGTTAACCTCCCTATTCGTGTGGAAGTGGTAAGTTTTTGGCTATTTAAGTTTAAAGGAAATAACTTGAAGGCTACCGTTTAGGTCGCTAGCTCTCCAGTTTGCGAGTTAGCATGTGTCTCAAGACCCTGTAGTTGCGCAATATGTTGTAAATAAAAAAAGTATAAATGTGACTATAGTCGTGTTTTGTCATGTCTACAGGGCTCTAATAATGCTTTGTTCATTTTAATCTGAAAAAAATCATTTGTCTACCCACCAACTATATGTGGTTTATTAAGTTTTTATTATTTGCCGTTTTATTATTATTATTATATTTATTTATTACTGATTGATTGATTTTCTTTATTCTTGATTTGTTTATTTATTTTTCATCTTATTTTGTGCAGAAAAATAAAAATTAAGATATTTGAGAACAGTGGAATGTTTTATCAGAGCTTTTATTGTAGAAAATCAAAACCAAAGCAAAGTTTATTAATTTTTCTGTTTTAAATATATTTTTTTTTTGGGGGGGGGGGGGGGGGGGGGGGGACCTGATGCGGCCCAGTCTCGCCCAGACCCTAGCTCCAGTGGCCCCCGAGTAAATTGAGTTTGAGACCCCTGATTTACAGTATATGGCCTTCCTCCTTGAAGTGTCCACTTAAGATGCTGTAACCATGGCATCCCTATGCTTTTCACAACCACTAGGGGGCGTAGTTACATGAAATCTCTCAATACTTTTTTGGCTAAATACATTTCTAGTCAATTAACATCACATGAAACCCTTGGACTTATTTTATGATGTTAAAAAAGGTGCATTGAGATGGTTGTATAAGCAGCCATGTCTGACCCAACCACAGGAGGGCGCTGTAGACGCACCTGAACCAAAGTCTGCCTCTCAGCCTTGGGGAGGTTCTTGGCCTGGCGGTCGGCCTCTTCCCATTCCTTCCTCACCTGCAGCGATGGAAGAGGGAGAACAGTGATTGATAATGTATACATAATATTAATAATGATAATAATCATCGGTCCTGTGTCTGGTTTTAGTGCAAGCGGGAACTTTTACAAGCGCTCACCCTCTCCATGCGGTTGCGGTGTCTGATCTCCAGCTGCTCCTTGGCCCTCTGGAAGCGACTGTGCTCCTTGTCGTCGGCTGGCGTCTCAAAGTAGATGTCCACGTCGTCGGTGGGCTGAGGGGTGGGGGGCGTGGCTGCAATGGGGAAACAAGTAAAAATGAAGGCAGGGCAAGAGAGGAAGAAATGTGAAGAAGCGAGCGAGAACGTAAGAGGAGCTGACAGTCTTTCCTTTAGCATTCTTTTCATCCTCCCGCTGGCCTTTTGCTGACAGCTCGCATCGCCGACGCTAACAGAAGAAAATCGCCCCCGTTTGACGGCCGGGTCGTGTTCAGACTTCCTGTCACGCAAAAGCAGCCCCCACCGCCTCCCTCACACCGATGCTACTTCTGGCTAGTCAAGAAATAAACAGAGAGAGCGTCGCACTTACTGAGGCGCTTGCACACGGCCATGCAGTACTCCTCCGAGTCAAAGTTGTTGCGGTTGCCGGCGCAGCCTCCGTAGATGAAGCGTACGCACTTCCTCTGGCTCAGGTCGAAGTGCCAGCGAGGCATGGAGGCCCTGCAGGGGCCCGTCTCCGCCTCCAGGGTGCACACGGCTGCGGGCGGAAGCAACAGGTACATCGTTACATAAGGTTGGCACTTGGTACGATGTGGTGAAAAAGCAGAGTCATAATTCAATTGGGGCGGCACGGCGGTCTAGTGGTTAGCGCGCAGACCTCACAGCTAGGAGACCAGGGTTCAATTCCACCCTCGGCTATCTCTGTGTGGAGTTTGCATGTTCTCCCCGTGCATGCGTGGGTTTTCTCCGGGTACTCCGGTTTCCTCCCACATTCCAAAAACATGCTAGGGTAATTGGCGACTCCAAATTGTCCATGGGTATGAATGTGAGTGTGAATGGTTGTTTGTCTATATGTGACCTGTGATTGACTGGCGACCAGTCCAGGGTGTACCCCGCCTCTCGCTCGAAGACAGCTGGGATAGGCTCCAGCACCCCCCGCGACCCTCGTGAGGAAAAAGCGGTAGAAAGTGAATGAATGAATTGGCGACTCCAAATTGTCCATAGGTATGAATGTGAGTGTGAATGGTTGTTTGTCTATATGTGCCCTGTGATTGACTGGCGACCAGTCCAGGGTGTACCCCGCCTCTCGCTCGAAGACAGCTGGGATAGGCTCCAGCACCCCCGCGACCCTCGTGAGGAAAAAGCGGTAGAAAATGAATGAATGAATGAATAATACACATGTGGCTTAGTAGCCGCTTCCTCTGCCGACTCTCCCTGTCCTTCCCCGTGTTCTTGTGGCTGCTTTGCTAACTAAATGTGGCAGCTTTATCACACGTGATTGAATTTGTTTTTCTTGAAAACTTTTGAACCCCTCGTCTCTCTAAGAGGTCGGATAAAAGGACAAGTGGTGCTAAGTGCCATGAGCGTTTCTATCTCAAAGGTTAATCTGAAGCGAGGATGTCATCTTCTCAGACCTTTCACTTCATGGAGGGTCTTGTCCTCCTCTTCACTGTCTGACATTCTGCTGCTCTCTTGCTTGTCGTCATCGTCCTTATCTGCCTCCTCATCCTCATAGACATAGTGGTATTCCTCCTCCTCCTCATCTTCTGCATCTTCATCTTCATCATCCAGCGACTCCTCCTTCCGCGTGGGCTGCTCGTCAGCTGGAGCCTCGCTGACGAGGAGGAAGGGGGGTTGGGTGAGGGGGTGATGGAACGATAAGAGAAGAGGAGTCATTCATCAAAGCAGGAAGAACAGCTGGCTATGGTAACCCCCGCGTTTCCTCTGCTCACCTTTCCTTCAGCTCATCTTCATCATCCAGGTCTGCCTCATCGATCTCCTCGTCCTCTATCTCCTCCTCTTCCTCCTCGTCGTCTTCCTCCTCCTGGGCAGGGGGCGAGGGAGTGTCGGGCTGGCCCGAGCGGGAAGGGGGGCAGCAGACATACTCGGTGCCCTGGAACTTGTCGGTGCCGCATGGGAGCAGCATGCCGTAGCTGTGCAGCACCGTGGAGCTCTTGGAGCACGCCTTGCATAGTATTATGAGGAAGAACAATGTCATGTTAGTAGTATAGAGTTGAAACATGAAAGGAAAAAAAATCGGATTTTTTTTAGAAGTCATAATATCATGAGAAACAACACGAAAAGTCGTAATTTTTGGAAAATGAGGATGGGGAAAGTCCAAATATTATGGGAATAAATTTACAAAAATTCAGAAAGACAAACGTATAAAAACTATTTGATAAAAACACTTAAAAAAAGAAACCCAGCAAAAATTAGAAAAAAACAACACAAAAAGTAATCATTTTTTGAAAATTAGGCTTGGGAAAAAGTCCAAATATTATGGGAATAAATTCCTAAAATTACGAGGAAAATGTAAATTTAATAAGCGCGCACACACAAAAGTGACAGTAAAAATAGGCTTTTTTACCTTATCACAAAGCTAAGATTTATCTTTTTCTTCAGATATATATTGCTTATTAGCATATGTATAGAAAATATCCCAATGGTCCTTGCATTTTTTTTCATTTTTCACTATGTGGCCCTCATTGGAATATCGTTTGGACACTCCTGCCTCAAAGAATGCTTTTTCGCGTGTCATGTCACTGCAGAGGGGTAACCGGTAACGCTGGGAAGAAAGAAAATAATAACCATAGAACAGGAAGGAAGAATGGCGAGGAACATTCATTCATTCATTTTCTACCGCTTTTTCCTCACGAGGGTCGCGGGGGGTGCTGGAGCCTATCCCAGCTGTCTTCGGGCGTAAGGCGGGGTACACCCTGGACTGGTCGCCAGCCAATCACAGGGCACATATAGACAAACAACCATTCACACTCACATTCATACCTATGGACAATTTGGAGTCGCCAATTAACCTAGCATGTTTTTGGAATGTGGGAGGAAACCGGAGTACCCGGAGAAAACCCACGCATGCACGGGGAGAACATGCAAACTCCACACAGAGATGGCCGAGGGTGGAATTGAACCCTGGTCTCCTAGCTGTGAGGTCTGTGCGCTAACCCCTAGACCAGGGGTGGGCAAATATTTTGACTCGTGGGCCACACTGAGTTAACAAAATTGTCCCGGGGGCCAGAACATATATTTGCTTATATATATAATTTTCCTTAAATTATTCATGTAATTTTATCTGTAAAAGTGTTATACTATCAGCTATATGTTTTATTAGGAGCATTTTAATCATCAGACCACATCAAACTATGTCATTTAATTCTACAGTTTTGTTGTTTTTGGGGTTTTTTTTTAATAAAGACATCCGACTTGCAAGTCATGTTGCTAGTTTGTATGTTAAAAGTTGAACTGGCGGGCCGGATTCAAACACTTGGTGGGCCGCATGTGGCCCCCGGGCCGTAGTTTGCCCACCCCTGCCCTAGACCACCGTGCCGCCCGGCGAGGAACATGTCAACTAATAAAATAATCCCTGTAAACTCCAATACCCCCCAAGATGTACAATATGGAATTTGATCTGGGGGAAAAAAAGGCCTCTAAAGTTGCACGAAATTAGAAAACCTCAGCTCAGTAGAGCCCACTGCTGGTACTTTTCTTATTTAGGAGGAAGACATCTCTGCATGGGGAAAAAGTAAAGTATGAGACTGCAGATGTTGGTGGAGAGTGTGATGCAGGAGCTTCTAGAATGACTGCAGTGCCCCCCCCCCCTTCCTCCTCCCTGCTTCAAACTGGGATTAGCAGCATTACATCCATGCTAATCCCTTAAGAAGCTGAGTTTCTTCTTTTTTTTTTTTGCACTCCGTCACTGCAAGCATCTTACCTCTTTGGCCACGCTGTGCCACTGCTGGTGGCTCATACACATGTCCATGCGCTCCTTGTGGAAGAACTGGCACTTCTCCGGAACCAGCAGCACGTCACTCACGAACTCGCCCACTGCAACGTCAAAATAGAGGCGGTGTTAAAGCGACGTCGCGGATTCTGTAACACCGTCACCTGCTGTCAATGTGAATGTTGGGTCGGAGTGGTGAGAAAATGCTGTGATTCACAAGAGTCGTGACAGAATGGTACAAACGGAAGTTGTGATACATCGCTGAATCAATCTATATTTTTATTTATAGACGCTGCTCCCGCTAAGGCAGGGGTCGGGAACCTTTTTGGCTAAGAGAGCCATGAAGACCAGATATTTTAAAATGTGTATCTGTGAGAGCCATATACATTTTTTTAAACATTGAATGCAATAAAATGTGTGCATTTTTATGTAAGACCAACAGTTTTAGATATAATGGGCTCTAATTACGTAGACCAGGCACACTACCCCACGCCAAGGGGGTGTGGCCAGCACACTTTCGTGAGCAGCGCAGTGTCTAATAATAAATCAAATACTTGCTGCCATTAATACAATTTCTGCTGCTGCATAGTTTTGAACCGTATTCAGTACACATATTTCATTATTTTGGCCATCTTCACCAGAAGGGTTGGTTCTGCAGCTTTAGCTATTTGACTAAAGGAGGAAAGTTTACATTTACATGTTTTTTTGACATCTCAATGACCGAGGTAGACTACAGCATTACCCAGTAATAATCAAGTTTTGGTGTTTGACCTGGAAAATATCATCAAGAAAGATAGATATGGTTGGCCGTATTGCAGCAGAATATAGATGGACGAATTAAAATGCATAAGAAAGTTGTTGATTTTGAATATTATTTTTAACAGTCATTTCTGTGATGTTTACTTTAAAATGTTAGCAAAAATACATTTTTATTGTGGTAAGAAATGCTTGAGAGCCAGATACAGTCATCAAAAGAGCCCTACCTGGCTCCCGAGCCATAGGTTCCCTACCTCTGCGCTAAGGAATACACAATATTGTATAAATATGCTGTATGTTCACACGAATAGAATCAAATGGTCTTATTTGGTCTCATTTTCCAATCACCGTTTAAATATCTGTGTTTTTTTTTTTTTTACACTTTGTAGTCATTTCTATGATTTTTGAAACTTTTAACTCCTTTTTATTTATTTGCATTATTTTTGTTTTACACATTTAACATTTTAATTTTATTATACTTTTATTTAAGTTGGTTCATTTTTTCCCAATTTGTTACTTTTTACACTTTTTGTAGTTTGAGTCTTTATATTTTGTATTATTTGTATTACTTATACTTCTTTTTTTGTAATTGTTATTTGTTTTTTTTTACACTTTTTTATTTTAGCCAGTTTTATTTAACTTTTTTAGCCATTTGAATAATTAATAACTAATTTATAAAACCATCCATCCATCTTCTGTGCCGCGTATCCTCACTAGGGTCGCAGAGGTATGCTGGAGCCTATCCCAGCTGACCTCAGACGAGAATTAAATAAAGCAGTGTAAGGTAAATAGATTTTCAGACATGTGGGCCATCTCTTAGTTTGACTGAAATTTAGGCACTGTTAATACATACAAATATACATAATCCTAACCTATAATTAGTCTTTTTTTTAAATAAAAAATATGGTAAAAAATTGGCATTTCAGACATAGTGAGACATGGTGATTAATCATGATTAACTCATTTGAAAAACGTGATTTATCTGATTAAAGGGTTTTATCATTTGACAGCCGGAGTCTTTATTTATGCCTGGCTTTGTTGTTTTCTTTTAAATTTTGTACACTTTTTCGATGAAAGTCAAACCATTCAATTTTCTACTTATCCTCACGAGGGTATGCTGGAGCCTACCCCAGCTGTCTTCGGTGAGAGGCGGGGTACACCCTGGACTGTTGGCCAGCCAATCACAGGGCACAAATAGACAAACAACCATTCACACTCACATTCATACCTACGGACAATTGGAAAGCAAGCTAATGTATTAGTTTGCTAGTTTAGCTGATGAAGCTATTTTGTCAATGAAATGTGGAAGAACATAGTAGCTCGTTCGTTCATTTTCTACCGTTTTTTCCTCACGAGGGTCGCGGGGGGTGCTGGAGCCTATCCCAGCTGTCTTCGGTGAGAGGCAGGGTACACCCTGGACTGGTGGCCAGCCAATCACAGGGCACATAAAGACAAACAACCATTCACACTCACATTCATACCTACGGACAATTGGAAAGCAAGCTAATGTATTAGTTTGCTAGTTTAGCTGATGAAGGTATTTTGTCAATGAAATAGATAGATAAATAGAAATAATGCCCAAATTACAAATGAAATATCAAACCAAATCAGATATTTGACGTGTATCTGTGTAAGGTACATACTGTACACCAAAGAGGAAATGAAATATTTCTCAATTTGACTTGAAAATACGTAGGTGAGACATCAGTTGTATTACATATTTCAGTGTCATTTTTGACTTCGCGAGCCATCAGTTGACAACCATTGTCCCTTTTTTACTTGAAATATACACCTCTTTTTAGCATAACAGCATGTGACCCTCGGAGGTAGAGCACTTTGAGGACACGAGGAAAGGGTCTGCAGGAATTTGTGGAGCTCTCCTATAACAGCTCGTTTGGAGCGTCACGGTTCGCTCTTCCTGTGCCGGGTGGAAAGCAGTGTTTTGGAAAATGAGAGGGTTTAAGATGGAAGGAGGAGGAGGAGAGAGAGAGCTGCAAATAGCAGCGAACTCTGCAGCTGCTCCTCATCTCCGCCCAGGAGGTGCACACCCTCCTCCTACCATCACAGATGACCTCAGAAACAATAAAGGGCAGACACTGAAGTCTATTGGAACGAGGAGATGATCATGTGGAGGAGTTGTGTGTGAGGTGACTTTTATATCTTTTGTGTGAAATGTTCTCTTTAGAAGGAATGTCAGCGCCAGAGCTCCGTGGAGAGAAAGAAATGGGATTCCTCAAACGTGCAGCAGTTGGGAGGGAATTAAATCACGGCAAAAAAGCGACGGTCTGTCAACGACGCCACATGACAGCCCGCAAACTCTTCTCTCTCTCTCTCTCTCTCTCTCGGCAGGCGTGAAGATGTTTCGAAAAAGAAAATAATCCAGCGCTGACTCTCACACACACACACACACACGCACCCGTGCTGCCGTGGAAGATTAGTGCTGGTGCTGACGACAAACATGGCGGCTTTGAGGCTCGGAGATGTTCCACAGTGTGTGCATTATTCACAAGACGCCATTAGCTTGACTCAAATGCTACATATCCTTTTTGAGGGTGGGTGGGGCTTAGCTGTATAATTATAATACATTGACTCAAACCTCACATTTCAGTGGAAGTGTATGCTGTTTCCACATCTGCTTCTATGGTTATCGTCACACTTATTTTATGATATTCCTTAGCTTTTTTGATTCGTGTGTCACCCAAAAATCAATCCAAAGTAGTTGAAGCCATCATACCAACAAGTGCCACATCTCATCTCATATCTCATCCTTGGTTAGAGTTTGTTTTGGTTTGAGTCAGACCTTCTGGAATGGATTCATTATGTTAACCAAGACTTCTTATTCTCTCGCTTTCGGCTTTTACCTTCGGGGTCGCCACAGCAAATCAATCTCCTCCATTCAACCCTGTCTTCTACATCTGTCTCTCTCACACCAACTGCCCTCATGTCCTCCTTCATTGCATCCATAAACCTACTCTCTCTGGTCTTCATCAACGCCTCCTACCTGGCAGCTCTAAATGCAGCATCCTTCTACCAATATATTCACTGTGTCTCCTCTGTGTCGCCTCTCTGACTTTATCTCCAAGACCTCTAACATGTAATGTCCATCTGATGTACTCGTTCCTGATCCTATCCATCCTGGTCACTCCCAATGAGAACCTCAGCATCCTCATCTCTGCTACCTCCGGTTCTGCTTCCAGTCTTTTCCTCGGTGGCACTGTCTCTAGACCAAACGACATGGCTGGTCTCGCCACAGTTTTGTTAACCACGTTAACACCGCTGTCTTGTGAATGTGAATAAAGTCATAATATTAGGGGGGGAAATGTGCAAAAAATATATTTAAAAACGGTGAAATATTTTGGAAAATAAAAACAGCAAAAATGTGCTTTCCAACATAAATACAATTTAAATTTAAACATAATTTTTTTTATTAAACTCATGTTGTGATTTTTAAAGTATTTTTATAGTATTTTTTTTCCTGGGCATTTATGGTTGCACTCAAATTATTCCATTCCAATAATAGTATTATTGCTAAATTTAATATATAATACATATTTTTCTTGGCATTATGGAGGGTTTTCTGTCAGAATTAAATAAATATAATTAAAATATGACTCAAATTGTGAAAATATAAAAAAATGAATTGTGAAATATAATTTCATTTATTGCACATACAATTTATATATATTTTTTTACTTTAAAAAAATTTAATTATTTGACAATATTTATATTTATTTAATGGGCTTTTACAGTTACACTTAAAATGACTCAACTTTAATAACAGTCGCATTGTTATTTAATATATAAAAATATTTTTCTTAGCATTACAGAGGGCTTTTTTTGTTGAAATTAAACAAATATAAAGACAACCGCAGCAGCAAAAAGGGGGAAATAAAGCAAAGTAGGCTTTTTCCACCTATGAAATACATCTACCTCTTAGAATATTTACTAAATATATACATGGGAAAGTTGCATATCCTTTCATTTTTCACTATGCGTCCCTCGCTGGAAAATGTTTAGACACCCCTGCACCAAACATATACTGTGACTTTTGCTTATGAGCATTTTAGTTTTTTATGTTTATATTGCCAGTAAGCATGTCAAAGAAATACTGTAAATGAATGTAATCAGCAATGGATATTGAGAAAGGCTTCTTCCGACTCCTTTTCAGACACGGTGAATCATGCAAATGTTAGCATGTAAATTATTAACAAGAAGTAAGTCTGAAACAAAACAAGTGCCTCACGTTGCCAAGTAAGTCAGTCTGAGCTCCTCTGGATCTGGCGGAGAATAAAATTGCGTCTAAAATGTTCTTCATGGGTATTCTCAGCCTCACCATCCATTGGGGGGGCGGGGGGGGGGGTGTTTACCGTGCGAGCAATCTCCCAAAGCTTCCCCTCCTCCTCCTGTGCCAAAAATGCTCTTGAATTGTCGCCCATTTCACAGTCCAGCGCAAACGCTAATGGCTTTTTCAATCCCGGACAGCCGCACGACTCAATCAGCAAAAAAGGCTTTTGGACCGAGGAAGCGGTAAAGTCGGGTGGGGGTTGATGTTGATATTTTTGAGCCATTGTGTTTGCCAGCTGCAGTGTGTTGTCTTGGTCCAAGGCAAACACAGCAATGAGCTCATAAAGCACACAATGAGCAACATTCACTGCAAGTACGCTGCCACGCCATAAGGACATAAGTATTGGGACACATCAATCAATCAATCCATCCATCAGAGGCTGGTCTCGTTTGGATTTACTGGATAGATATAGTGCCTTTCAGGGGGCCCAAAGGATGCTGAACCATATTTCACTTCATTCCATGCACGTGTACAGTATGCATGCATGTATGTATGTATCTAGGGGCTCTTCTATAAAATCCGATGATTTCATATATAATAAATATTTCAACATTTGTTAAGCATTGTCAAAAATTAAATAGACAATTGAAGTCTGAATGAATTAAAATGTAAAAGATAGACACAAAATGACATTCATTTATGAAATATCATCTTAATATTAACCATTTTTACACCTCCAAATTATATTAGATATTTTTTTAATTAAAGACCTTTTTACTTATTTAACAGCATTTTTATTCATCTAATGGACATTTACATTTGCACTAAAAATTATTTGACTTAATAATACTATTATTGTTATTTATTTATATTTTTCTTTGCATTTTGAAGGTTTTTTCTGTCAAAATTAAATTACTAAAAGGACTAAACTAAAATATTGTGAAATGTAATCTTAACATGCATTCAGTGAATAGATTTGTTACCTTTTAAAATCATTTATTTGTTTTAAAACATGAATTAAATTTAGAAAAAATATATCACATTTCCCAACAAACAATTGAATTGTGAACTATGAAATTTAAATAGTAATTTATTACGCATGAAATATGTATATTTTATAACTACTATATGGACTAAACAAAAATATTGTGAAATGTAATCTTAACATGCATTCAATGAATAGATTTGTTACCTTTTAAAATCATTTATTTGTTTTAAAACATGAATTAAATTTAGAAAAAATATATCACATTTTCCAACAAACAATTAAATTGTGAACTATGAAATGTAAATAGTAATTTATTACACATGAAATATGTATATTTTATAACTTTTAAAAATAATTGAGTCATTATTTGACAGTATTTTATGTACTTAATGGGTATTTACAATTGCACTTAAAATGATTCACCTTTAATAATTGTATTATTGTTATTTAATATGCAATAAATATACAATAAATAAATAATAAATAAAATAAATAAAAATAAATAAATATAATATACAATAAATATTACTATTACTATTATTAAATATTTGAATAATTTCATGATGCTTCGGTGCATTTTGGAGTCTTAGGTGACTTTTGTACAAGTTTTCCCGGAAGAGTGGAAGCTGTTGGAGTTCCAACAAGTCCATAATTTCCCCTCCCTGTCGGTGTCCCGATAGCTAGTATGCACAGCGCGAGGGTGCAAGCCAATAAAGCAGACCTCCAGCTCGCTGACCCGGCATGTCTGTGTGGGTTTATGGCTTCTGTCTGAGCAGGGAAATGAGATTGTGCTTTATTGCTTAACAAGCCTCCCCAGCAATGCCAGCAGCCGCCTGGATTCATGCGGCGTGACACCGTCAGTCTGCAGCTCAGGGCCGGCTTTAAGTCACCTGAATCAAAGTGCAAGATTGCCGCCTGGGGCCACGCGACTCACTCACACACACACACACACACACACACACACGCCCTCAGACTTTGCAACAAAAGCACATCCCGGGCACTTACCGAGGCATTTGTAAGGTACCACGATGTGGGCGTGGCCCTTGCACACCTTCTTCTCCTTTTTGCACCAGTTCTCGATGCGCAGCGGCTGGTTGGCCTCCACCACGTTGGTGATCTGCAGCTCGGGGTACATCTGCATGACAAGTATTCAAATAAGAGGAGGATGGTGGCGGGGGAGAAGCTGTCACAAATGGAGCGTCAGTGACTACGTTTACATGCGCTAAAAACAATCCAGCTCCCCAAATAGTTTCTCCATTTTTCACACGTCTGTGTGAAATATTTCTCATTCCATTGAACGCCTCCCAAACATGAGGAGGCACGGTTTCGCTCCAGTGTGGAGGACTTTCTGAACATGCAACAAGCTAATCGCTAACCCCTACTGGTTAGGTGACAACCTTATAATATTTTCATGTGCCTTTAAATGAATGAGATTTGCTGCTCCCTGTTGGCCCCAGCTCATGAACATTATAATGTAGCTTGTCATTCCAACTCCACACAGCAGATGGCACCCTAACGGCCATATTTAGCCAGTATTCAGACTCCTCTACATTCAGTTTTTTTGCCAAAAAACACAAATACAGCTACTTTTTTTTGTCATATTTGGCCCTTTGGGAAACTAATACGGGCGCACAAGTGTCTCACATAAATGATTGACATTGCCACCAATTTTAGTGATGATCTGTGAAACTGGTGGCAGGGGACGCTACTGAGTTCTGGTGTTCAGGGCCCCTGAAATATCAATTTTCTGTCTTTATTTTCCCTTGTTATGTCTGCTGTATGGGGTAATAGGAGTGGGAATGTGACTATAGGGGTGTTATTTCATATCTAGAGGACTCTAATAATGTTAAAAACTGTATTTAGGTGGTAAGCAGGTTTTGTATGTCTTATCGTCTTCCATTATGTCTACTATGCTGGGTAATAGGAGTGTGAATGTGACTATAGGGGTGTTATTTCATGTCTACAGGACTCTAATAATGTTAAAAACTGTATTTAGGTGATAAGCGGGTTTTGTATGTCTTATTGTCTTCCATTATGTCTACTATGCTGGGTAATAGGAGTGTGAATGTGACTATAGGGGTGTTATTTCATGTCTACAGGACTCTAATAATGTTAAAAACTGTATTTAGGTGGTAAGCAGGTTTTGTATGTCTTATTTTCTTCTATTATGTCTACTAAGTTGGGTAATAGGAGTGGAAAGTTAACTATAGGGGTGTTATTTCGTCTCGAAAGGGCTCTAATGGTGTTAAAAAACATATTTATAAGGTTGTAACTACAAAACTACATAAACTACCTAACTACAAAAAATATTCCGGAAATTTACTTATCATGGAATATATTAACCGCAATAAACAAGGGATTAATGTATGGATAGAGCGGGTTATGTCTCCTATTATGTCTCCTATGTTGGGTAATAGGAGTGTGAATGTGACTATAGGGGTGTTATTTCATATCTAGAGGGCTCTAGTAATGTTAAAAACTGTATAAGGTTGTAAACTGGCTTTGTATGTGTTATTTTCTTCCATTATGTCTACTATATTAGGTAATGAGAGTTTACATGTGACTATAGGGGCTTTATTTCATGTCAAGATGGCTCTAATAATGCTAAAAACTGTATGTAGGTCGTAAACAGGTTTTGCAAGTCTTATTTTCTTCTATTATGTCTACTAAGTTGGGTAATAGGAGTGGAAAGGTAACTATAGGGGTGTTATTTCATGTCTAGAGGACTCTAATAATGTTAAAAACTGTATTTAGGTGGTAAACAGGTTTTGTATGTCTTATTGTCTTCCATTATGTCTACTATGTTGGGTAATAGGAGTGTGAATGTGACTATAGGGGTGTTATTTCATATCTAGAGGGCTCTAATAATGTTAAAAACTGTATAAGGTCGTAAACTGGCTTTGTATGTTATTTTCTTCCATTATGTCTACTATATTAGGTAATGAGAGTTTACATGTGACTATAGGGGCTTCATTTCATGTCAAGATGGCTCTAATGATGCTAAAAACTGTTTGTAGGTCGTAAACAAGTCTTATTTTCTTCTATTATGTCTACTAAGTTGGGTAATAGGAGTGGAAAGTTAACTATAGGGGTGTTATTTCGTGTCTAAAGGGCTCTAATGTTGTTAAAAAAACATATTTATAAGGTTGTAACCATAACTACAAAAATATTCCAGAAATTGACTTATCATGGAATACATTATCATGGATTACTGTATGGATAGAGCGGGTTAACAGATTGTGACGGAAAGTCAAACACGGTCTAATTAAGGTGCTTAGATGGTGTTTTTAAAAGCTGGTTTCATCCAAATTTTGTTGAGTTTAGTGCATGTAGCTTAAATCCCAGCCTTCTCCTCCTCCTCGTCTCCGGATGCCATCTGCTGCACGAAGACAAGAACGGCTGCTTTCGATGCTCTCTCCCCAAAATGTCATTCAAACGCGCAGCTTGAAAGCGATTCATTTCTCTCGCACAGCTGCATAATCAAAGCCGACAGTGGAACCGACAGGGTGAGGGTACGTCGCGAGGGTGTCCGCGTCGCCGGCACGGCCACAAAGAGTCAAGGATGGTGAAGGGAAATGTTAAGAAAAAGCTCTCAATGACAAATCACAGTCAAAAGAAAGCATTACTGCCTCGCATTCACCTTCATTATAAAAATATACATGTCACTTTCATCCATTTATATGAGAAAGCCAAATATATTCTGGATCATAATGAGTCAAACTACTACTTTCCAAGTGCACTTGAATGATAAAATGCAAGCTGTATGTGAGTTGTAAAAGGTGAGGCTAGCGACTAGTTAGCATAGCCTAGCATGAAGCCTGAGTAATGGTGTCAAATCTTAACTTTGGGGGTTTTTTCTCTGTTTTTCATAAGATTACCTTTGCTTTGTCAATGTATGTTTGTTTTTAATAACAGTACTTGGGGGTTATGCTAGGCTTCTGCTATGCTAGTTAGCATGCGCAGATCACATGACTCTGCCATTTGGGGGCCATTAATTCATTCATTTTCTACCGTTTATCCTCAAGAGGGTCGCGGGGGTGCTGGAGCCTATCCCAGCTGTCTTTGGGTCAGCAAAAATGAAAAAAGAAGAAATTTAACTAGAATTAAAAAAATAGAAAAGTAGATAAAATACTTGGAAAATAAAGTAATAGTATTAATGTTTAGTTGTAATATAAAAACACAAAAGAAAGTTGTAATTTTAAAATAAAGGTTGGTAAAAGTTTTAATACGCCCATAATAAAGTCAAAATATAATATTAAAATAAAGACATAATATAGTGAGTAAAATGAATGACAAAAAAAGTTTAAATATTTGTTAAAAAAAATGTGAGAAAAAAAGAGCCGTACATAGCAGAATAAAAGACAAAATATTTGGAGAATGAAGTCATAATATTAATTGGAAAAAATTGCATAAAGTTGAAATATTAAAGAATAAAACTGACATTTAACAGTCCTAATATTATGAGAAATAAAAATCAAGTTTGGGTCAAAGTTATAATAGTATTATGATGATCGTTAAAGTCATTAAAAACATTATAAGCATAAGGACATAATATTCAAATGGGAAAAAAGGTACAAGAAGAAAGTTGAAAAACGAGCCAAAAACATAAGCTAAGCTAAAACATAAGCTAAAGAGGAAATTCCGACTAAAAATAATAATAAACCTGGGTCTACACGGGTTGGTTAAGAAAATGTACAAGTGTATGTGGCCCTCAATAAAATGATATTATATTTTTAGAGAAATAGCTCTGCGTTGAGCGTCTGCCGTGAATGTATTTACGTGTTTTGGGGGCAGAAAATCATTTTACATTTTAGCAACCGGCATGGATCCCCCAATAAATAAAATATAGAATAATTGAAACGTGTTAATATGAATACGCGAACATGGAGGGTGTATTTACAGAGAATGGCCACCAGAACGACACTGAACTAGTGCATTTCTGGCATGGAGACGAGGTGCTTTCAAACAGGGACCCACCTCCTGGCAGTACTGCAGCACACCCTCTTTGGTTCCCACGCAGCTCTTGGTCCCGGATGGGTCAGGCTCCCAGCGGCCGGTCTGGATGTTGACGTGCATGTTGAGCTTGCCGCAGAACATGGCCACCTGTGGCTCGGCCACGGCGAAACCGGTGCCCGCGTTGGCCGCCAGCGCCTAATGGAGGAGGAAACAGATGGAGAGGATGTGGGTGAATGACCTTCACGTGGTGGAGACACTGTTTGGGTTCTTGTAAGTTCTACATTGGGAATGTTCTGTCAGGTTGATGGTTAAACGAGCAGCGTTGGGATTGGATTGATGCATCGGGTTTGGTCACGCATCAGCAACTTTCTTCTTCCAAAGTTAGTCATTAATACCACTCATTTACTCGCTGGTATTTTACTGAATTAAAAAGCAGCTATGACAAGTAAATGTACACGTTAGAGGATTTTAGCCATGCCTGGATAAGGCAGAAAATAGCACATTAACATCACACATAGACAATAAAATGTCATTAACCGGGCCTTGAGGTGTCAAAAATGCCAGCATTTCTTATACATTCATTATTTCTGGCAGACAACCACAAATAAGACCCCTCCAGGCTAAAAAAAAAAACAAAAACAATGGGGGACAGTTGTAGACACATACAGTGTAATGTAGTTTCCATGAGGACACAGTGACGCAGATGCTTATTAGTCTGATATGAGCCACACCGTTCCGCATCTTTTCACCTCCCGGTGTTTTCACAACAGGGGAAACGTGTCGTCTTCCCCTGTGAGCAGCTTCCTGCCTGCGGATATCTGACCTTTTCAACTCGAGAGCGGAGGAAAACACCCACCAAGGTCCAACTCACTGCTGCATACATAGCAACATTTTATTCTCAGTCTAAAATGCATTGCGAGGGCCATGTGGAGCCCGCCACTCTACTTTTATTGGCCCCCAGCACATTCTAAAATCATAATTTAATAAAAACATTGCAAAATAACCAAATAGCAAAAATGGAAACATCAGCCATAATTTTACAAGGAAAGTCAAAAATATTAAGAAAAATCAAAAATCACTCTAACTCACTCTAAATCATATCTAACTTATTGTGTGCAACAACTATAAAAGCAGGCTGCATGGCGAACGAGTGGTTAGCGCACAGACCTCACAGCTAGTTGACCCGAGTTCAATCCCACCCTTGGCCATCTCTGTGTGCAGTTTGCATGTTCGTGCAATCCCAGCTGTCTTCGGGCGAGAGGCGGAGTACAGCCTGGACTGGTCACCAGCCAATCACAGGGCACATATAGACAAACAACCATTCACACTCACATTCATACCTATGGACAATTTGGAGTGGCCAATTAACCTAGCATGTTTTTGGAATGTGGGAGGAAACCGGAGCACCCGGAGAAAACCCACGCATGCACGGGGAGAACATGCAAACTCCACACAGAGATGGCAGAGGGTGGAATTGAACCCTGGTCTCCTAGCTGTGAGGTCTGCGCGCTAACCACTCGACCACCGTGCCGCTGACCAAAGATTATGCCATTGAATAAGAAAGCTCAATATGTGGGATAAACAACATAAAAATGGAAAAAAAGAGCAAAAACTGAAGTTGCTACAAATAAGAAAAAAACTTGAAATTTTTCAGTATGTGGCCCTTGGTGGAAAAAGTTTGGACGCCCCCATGTAACCAATTAATATACTTCCTGCACTGCCATACAAGCTGTACACTGACTACTCTAAAGCATATTCAGCTTTACTTGACATATCGGAAAGACCATTGCCTGAACTGAACTGTACGGTTTGGTGGAAAAGTGCTGCTCAAGGCATCTTCTAATGTGTGTGTGTGTGCCCCGCCCGGGTAGGAGAGCTGCAACAAAACAAATGCTGCGTAATCAGCGACTGGCTGGAGCGCGTGATGATGATCTGCTGCAGAGCTGGACGCAGCTTAGCGCACACACACACACACACACACACACACACAACTTGACACCACACACTAGCAAGCACTACGCACAATAACCAGCATGCACACACCCACATTGACTCATGTTCAAAGGCAAACACACACTCCATGTCTCCTCCTCCACGCACTTGTTTGCGCTCCTCATTCCTTTGAGTGTCACATGGAACCCAGAAGGAGGAAGAGGAGGAAGAGGAGGAGAGACAGCGTGACCACAATGACAACTGGAACAATGTCGGGTCAGCAGGATGAAAATCAACAAAAACAGCCCAGCAGGAAGCTTTCAGGTCTAATAAAATACACAGAAAAAAATACATATGTAAATAAGTACATTGAATATGATGTAAATGTGTATCAATTTTGGAAGTATGGGACATTATTATAATGTAAAAAATAATACAATACAAATTTTGACCGTCTGACAGGAACAACGCGAGTTCTCGGGTCTTATCACCGATGATGACTTTTCGATCCAGAACTTTCTCCTGACAAGACATGGGTCACTTGCGACACTGCCACCTGGGTCGGATCCAAAGATTAGAAGTTAATCCAATCACCCCGAGTGTGTGTGAGAGCCTGGACACACACCGTGAGGCCCTTTGGGAAGCAAAACCAAACACCCGAACATTCTGGATGGAAGTCAACAGGAAGAGAGGAAGCCACAAACTATCACTTCCATTCTGCCCTGCGTGTGAACTTTCCGGGGCGGCCGCGTCCGGCCAGCACCTCATCTAATTTTGGCATAGACCTCCAAGCCGTCTCATTATAAAAAGCGCATCGGTTTAGGACTTTTCCCAGAATGCTTAGGGGCCATGTGACTGCGGAAAAATGCCTGGCATGGTTAATCCGCCTAATCTTCCCCTGTGGTGACTTGACACTTAAGCGGGATAGACACACACACACACACATAAATGAAATATACCTGGGAATAAATGTTCTCCTGCTGTGTGTATTAAAATGCAGTGCTGTAATTTGTGCATTTATTGCTGCAGACGGACGATTACAACTTTTTTTTTAATACCCAATTTGCTGTGTTAATTTTCTGTTTTGTTTCAAGGAGTCATAAAACGGTGGAGAAAATAAAGCAGACATAAAACACTTGTGCAATGACTTTATCTGTGTTAGTTTGCTATTCTGTTTATTATACCTCAATAATACATAAATAAAATGTAAATTATGGCAATGAATGATGCATTTTTGTAGGTTCAGATCCGGAGTTACTGGAATCACCTATTTTAACAATGCCAATGCATGGGTGTTAATGACCACAATGTACTCCACTAAGCATCCTCCTGATTCTTTATGACACAAGGGCGGCCTAACTGATGCTAACCCTCAGGTGTTGTGCATCACGCCGGGCGACTGATGTCTGGGATGCACCTAATGCCCTCAAAGCCTCCTGGGATACGAGAGGAATAAACAAGCTGCCGTCAGGAGTGATCAACGTCGCTGACGAGCGCTCACGTTTTGGCTTAGCGAGCTTAAGGTGACGTCTGACATGGGACGTCAGCTTAGGATGACCTTTTAAGGTGGTTGTTGTTTTTGCAGGAGGAGAAATCTGTTGATTTTGCCTGTTAGCAACACACGCGTGAGATAAAGTGCGAACATTACACTCGCATTTTAATAGCAACATTATGCTAGACCAGGGGTCGGGAACCTTTTTGGCTAAGAGAGCCATGAAGGCCAGATATTTTAAAATGTGTATCTGTGAGAGCCATATAATTTTTTTAAACACTGAATGCAATAAAATGTGTGCATTTGTATGTAAGACCAACAGTTTTAGATATAATGGGCTCTAATTACGTAGACCAGGCACACTACCCCACGCCAAGGGGGTGTGGCCAGCACACTTTCGTGAGCAGCGCAGTGTCCAATAATAAATCAAATACTTGCTGCCATTAATACAACTTCTGCTGCTGCATAGTTTTGAACCTTATTCAGTACACGTATTTCATTCTTTTGGCCATCTTCATCAAAAGGCTTGGTTCTGCAGCTTTAGCTATTTGACTAAAGGAGGAAAGTTTACATTTGCATGTTTTTTTGACATCTTAATGACCGAGGTAGACTACCGCATTACCCAGTAATAATCAAGTTTTGGTGTTTGACCTGGAAAATATCATCAGGAAAGGTCGGCCATATTGCAGTAGAAAATAGATGGACGAATTAAAATGCATAAGAAAGTTTTGATTTTTAATATTATTTTTAACAGTGATTTCTGTGATGTTTACTTTAAAATGTTAGCAAAAATACATTTTTATTGTGGTAAGAAATGCTTGAGAGCCAGATACAGTCATCAAAAGAGCCCTACCTGGCTCCCGAGCCATAGGTTCCCTACCTCTGTGCTAGACTGTTCGCTGAAGAAAAGCAACATGATCAAAGTTTCCGCTCCCACGGATGGTTGGCAGAGAGCCACGTGCCATTTTGGACGTGTAGCGAAGCACACAGTCTTGTTACATAGGCCTGCTTCTGAGTAGCGCCAAGTCTCTTGAAAGACATCAGACGTGCCACCACAATGTACGCCACAAGTATTCAGTTGAGAACCAAAATGTTGCTAACTTGTAAATGAATTCAGTCAGAACCTCGAATGTTGGGACGCAAACGTCAAATACGTTGAAATTCAAACATTTTTGTAAAGCTACGGCAATAAAGTCACATCATTGCTTCAAATTCTTGCCACAAATGAATAACACTGGCAACGCAAGTATACAGTAGCTACGTGATGCTAAAGTGCTAGCATTACATTTTACCAGCGGCAGCATACAAGTTAGCCGATCACTGAAGAATCACAACATGATCAAACTGAGACTTCAGAACAGGTTGCTGTGTGTGTGTGTGTGTGTGTGTGTGTGTGTGTGTAGCTTTAATACTAATGAGATGAGATGTAGTGCAGAGATAGTGACATGCATGTGTGCAGAGTGTGTATCTCCCACAAGTGCTATCACGTACTTGACACTGTAACTCTGCGCTTGCCCAACATAATAGACGCCGCATATCACATACAACAACGTAACACAAAAGTGGGACAGGAACATTAGCAACAGGGGGTATAGCTAGCTTAGCGATGCTAAAATGCCAACATTACACTCACATTTTAACATCATGCTGGCATAGCCTATTCCCTGAAGAAACACAAAATGGCAGGGTGCAAAGGTCAAACAGTGGTCATCAAGTCATGCTGGCCAAACTGCAATGGAGTTCATTTCCAAATGTTAATAACCCAACTGTTTCAGCGCTACAGCTAACTTGTCTTTATGGACAGAAAATCACAATGTTTTTCATTACCGGTTGGATTCTGCAGCACTTGCAAACAAGCTAGCTAAACACACACACACGCACTCGTGATTCACGACCCCAGTGAAGTCGTGGGAAGGCTGAGGCCTGAGACACGGACGCTACACAAACATCACATCCACAACAAGAGGAAGGACACTATTCAGAGACAGACACACACACACACACAGATAGGACAGCCCGTCCCCCTCTGCAAAGGGCGGACAGTAAAAACAGAGTCATAAAAGAACAAAAAAAAGGTGTCATGCTCTGAATCCGAAGGGCAAAACGACGCCGGAATGCAAATAAGCTTCTCTGTCCGAGTGAAACACTCTTTTGTCCTCGCTGGACGCAAGCTCACAAAGGGAGGGAGGAGACTTTTGCAACACAATTTGGACATTCCTGACCACCAGTGTGCATTTTTCCATATCTTTTAGTTTGCTCCCATAGCGACGAGAGAGGGTGTAAATACAGTATAAAGTTCTATAAACTAAATTATTATATGTTTGTCATTGTTATCATAATATTTGACACCGCCAGTGTTAACCCACTCTTCTATTAGATGGAGTGTCCAAAGTGCGGCCCGGGCCCCATTTGAGGACAGCAGGGTGTTTTTTGTTATTGGTCAGAAGCACAATCTGAAAAGATATTGGAACCTTGGTTGGCATCATTGATTTCTTCGAGAAGGTTCGACTCTAACCGAAATGGACCCAATCCATTTTCTCATAAGAAATCATCTAAATCCAAACAATCCGCTCAAGAACACCAAAACTGTTAACACAGAACATGTTTTTTATAGTTTTCACCTGCAGTAAACAATTCAAAATGTACATAAATACAGTTGTAGAGCATCACCTCTCAACAAGAAGAGCAGTTTCAGTGGCAGATTACTATCACGGCCCTGCTCCATGGAAAGACTGAGGAGATCATTCCTCCCAGACAAAAGAGGGGCAGCAACAAAAACACAGGACTGGACTTATTAACTTATGATGTATTAAAAAAGTGAAAAGTTTGGACACTTAACTCACATTTAAGACATTTTTAGCCGATATAATGAAACCTGGGCTGCACAGCTAGGAGACCCGAGTTCAATTCCACCCTCGGCCATCTCTGTGTGGAGTTTGCATGTTCTCCCTGTGCACGCGTGGGTTTTCTCCGGGGACTGCGGCTTCCTCCCACATTCCAAAAACATGCTAAGGTAATTGGCAACTCCAAATTGTCCACATTTATGAATGTGAGTGTGAATGGTTGTTTGTCTATATGTGCCCTGTGATTGGCTGGTCACCAGTCCAGGGTGTACCCCGCCTCTCGCCCAAAGACAGCTGGGATAGGCTCCAGCAGCACCGTGACCCTAAGCGGTAGAAAATGAATGAATGAATGAATGAATAATAAATAATGAAACCGTTCCTTGAGCCTCAGCGCTGACTAAGCAAGAAAATCAAAAAAGGGTGTTGCTTATTCAAGGCGTGTCCCTCAAGGTGCAGACATAATAAAATGATGCCATCATATTTGCACAAAGTTAGCGTTCTATCGCTGTCAGACAGGATGGAACAGGAGCAGGATGGAACAGGAGCAGAATGTTCCGGTCACGGTCACGGGACAAGCAGGTGTCAAGCAGCAGCGCGACGCTGGAGAATTTTTGTGTTTCTTTCCACTCAGTGTTGATTCGACACGCTTGTGCTAACACACTAGCCAGCTAGGGACAAAGCCTTGCGTGACGCAAGCGTGTCCTATATTTGCTTTTCATGTCTCAAGTTAGATGCTGAATCTGGAGGGAGAAGGACTGAACCAGTAGATGTCTCATCAACAGACTTTTCCCTATTTTATACTTCCTGTTTCCTGTCCTCCCATTGGATTTGCATGCAGGGTTCAGAACTCCGCTGAGGTCTCAGCATCTTTCACCTGAACACCCAATGACTAAATTAAATTAAATTATTCTTAATGTTATCTAGGAGCTAAATACCAGAACTTTCATACGACTGCAGCTAATGTGGTTGGAGTTCCTGATTTCCTACCAGCAAAAGAAACACATTTTAATCTGTCAACAGCATTTCACACTGGACTATTTTGTGAACATGGGCCACTATGCAGCTGGACTAGCCCACAAACTTGCTGCCCTACAACTTTCCAATGTTACTTGCGGAAGAGTCAGAAGAGCAAGCAATAAGTAACAGTTTATCAGTGTCCTAACTGTATTTATTTTGTGTGCACTTGTGTGTATAGCATTATAGCATACAGCAAGCTGGGTTGCTAATAGCCTTTTCCCACCACAATTAGTGGATCTACTTCAGTTTTTTTACACACTGGTAGTCCCACAAAACACATTACACCTTACAAATGCTGTAGAAAACCCAACGCTAAATGCTAAAGCTACAAACCATTGAGATACATCTTGAAGTAACCTCTTTTCTTGAAACACTTTGTACTGTACAGTCTATACTTCCGGATGGGATTCAGGCTGTATGTTTAAAAGCAGACATTTTAAAAAGAAAAATCACAGTTTATCAACTCCTATAAAGTTGGCGGCACAAACGGGAAGTCTTTATATGCACTCAGGAGTGTGACCAACCACAGCAGAGTAGGCGTGCCTGGAGGTGGGGCGTGGGTGGAATACATTAAAACAGACCATTTTGGCTGGAAACACAAAATCCAAATAATACAGCTGAATAGGTGCAGATTCTGGAAGCACCAGAACATTTTCTATGTGTTGTCTACAAGTCAATACAAATGGTTGAAAAATGTGCATAATAGGTAAAAACTGCATTTTTAAAAATATATAACCATATAGCAAAATTACGTAAAGTATATAAATAATAATACTAATAATAATAATACTAATAATAAATGCATCTAAAATGCATTTTTATATTATTTATATTATACATTCTGGGCACATATGCCAACATAGACTAGAAACCTCAATAAATATTGAGAATAAATGTGTATAGATGACTTTCGTTTACTGTTTTTGCAACAGAAATGAAATGGTAGCGTCCTGTCGCCCTTCTTCTAACATCTTCACGTCATTTTCCATGAACCAAGAAGTAATTTTATTTTCATGAGCTGGATTTATTTTCTTTGGTAGAATCCTACTTTGGTAGAGTCCAACTGTTCCCCTTGCCCCTGAATGAGTAATGGGGAGGGCCTGCCGTCTTACGTCTTCCCTTGTGAAACAGGAAGTGGTGTGCTAGCTCACACATCAATTGGAAAAACCCCAAAGTGACTTTTCCTAACTTGAGCGTCATTCTGGTCAAAACTGTTTGTGACCCACCTTGAAACAAAGACAAAGCATACAGACGTTTAGAATTAGACAGCGAATGGCTGATGTGGAGAAGAGATGAGACGCCGCTTGGTGTGACAGGGCGAGATAACACGGCTGCGCTTTCTCTTTCTGTCTTAGTGTACAGCAAACAGACCTGAATGATGAGGTGCTCAAATGGCTCGTTGGCATGGAAACGCTCCACAAAGGCATCCCAGCTATTCACAAAGACTGTAGTCAGTGCAGAGGGAGGCGCCCGGGGTGGGGAAAGTGGGGGAGGCAGACCACCGTCACGAAAGATGCAAAACGTCTCATGTCAAATACCGCTGGGGTCGTACAATTTGGAATTCAGCCGAACTTTTCAAAAAGCTATATGCTTCAAAGTCAAATGTTAGCTACACTAGCATGGATGTGCTAGCACTACACTCCCATTTTAACAGCAAACATCATGCTAGCTTAGCCTATTCGCTGAAGAAAAATGCTTAAACTTATAACTTATAGCTGGCAGAGCTCCATTTTGAGATGTGTAGCGAAGACTCAAGTACAGCTGAGGTTGTACCACTTGGAATTCTGCAACCCGAAAATTTTCAAAAACATATACCACAAAGTGAAATGTTAGCCGAAGTGCTAACATTACACTCCCATTTTAACAGCTAGGTTAGCACATTCGCTCAAGAAAAAAAAACAACACAATCAATTATACCGCTGAGGTCATACACAATTTACAATTTACAAACTAAAGGATACGCCCCAAAGTTAAGTGTTAGCAATACTCACATAGCGATGTGAGTTAAAGTGCTAACACTTTTAACTATTTTAACAACAAAACTTTTTTTTATTTATAGTTTTGTATACAAATACGACTGCCGTTGTACAGTTTGAAATCCAGCCAAAATGTATGGAAAGATAAAGATAAAGGGTAAAGATAAAGGCAGATGAAGTCAAATGTTGGCAACACTAGCATGGCTATGCCAGCTAACGTGCTAACATTACACTCCCAGCAAACATCATGTGAGGTTAGCCTATTCACTGAAGAAAAATGACATGACCAAAGTTACAGCTCAAAAGTTTGTAACTGAGAGATAGCTAGCTAGTTTAAGATGTGTAGCAAAGCCTATTTTATAAAATGGTGGGCGTGCACGCTGGGTCACTTCTTGTAACAAGATGGATATGAATGCTTTAAATGTGCTAAGGCAAAGCCCATGGTTTGCAGAGGAGTAATGCTCTCTAGTTTTTTTATTTTTGACCCGCCCAGGATTGCATCAACATAATTATTGTCCATATTTTAGGATGCTACCAACAGCAAATTGTTTCAGAGTTTTTCCGTGGCAAAGTACGCTGCCCGGGGAGGACTGTTAATTGGAGCAAAGCGCTCTCCTTGGTTCCTTCCGCTGGAGAGACAGAGAGAAATCGCGTCTGGACTATTTATAAGCTGTTCCACTCATTGGGCCGACGGGGTCTCGTCTTCCAGCCGACGGAGCATTAACGCGCACACCGGGATTTACTTCTAGCCTTTCACCAAATATTCGTCTTGTAAATTTCCGTCTTAAAAGCTCCTATGGGATAGGTGAGACAAGAGAGGCAGAAGATTCCAGTGTGTTTAAGGTGGAATGCTGCCAGGACTTCCATTAAAAGTGGCTGTGCTTGTACTGGTGATTTCTGCGTAAGACAATGTGCTGAAATGTGAAATCTAATGATGAGTTTACTCACGTACCGCCTAAAAGCTTTAGCGGCAAGACGTCAGGTGGCGCTACCAGTCTTTGGGCTGCTAACCTCGTAAGAACCACACATGAGTTACCGAAGCCAACACCATATATTCATCATGTGCTTCCAAAAGGGGACCAAAAGACAACTACTTCTACAACTACTATGCTATGCGACCTAGCAGCCTCTTAAGTTTGGCTTTTCCCGGTTTACCTTTTACATCGCAAAATATCCAAACAAGCTACGTGTCTGCAAATGGCTACTTGCAAATGGAGGTGTGATCAGGAGGATTTGACATCCCAACAATGTTCCAAACAAGACTAGCCCATCGGGTTTTAGACAACACAGATTCTGTCGCTAGTCTCTAAATTGATTAGCCTCAATTTCACAAGTAACCACTTCAGGGCTCGACAATAACGATGTACCGATGGCCCGGGGCAAGTTAAAATAAAATTTGGGCAAGTAAATCCAATCAGTGATATTCCCGTCGGGCAAGTGCACTTTGGCATGCCATACTGCCAAGAGTTTTTTTTTAAAAGCGGTTCTTGTTGGGTGTTGGTAAAACACGGACTGCGTAATTCCGGTGGTAATTTGCAAACCAATCCTTGCAAATCTTGAAATGGACCAATCAGAATCGTTTATTTAGACCGCGGTCCGCAATCCACAGTCCGCGTTTTACCCACACCCGTTCTTGTTTGCGATCAACCAATCAGCGATGGTTTGACTAGGAAAACATCCATCATGGTGTCCCTGCCAACATTGTCTAATTATTCAATAACTTCAGAAGGAAAACAGCAAAAAGTGATGAAACAGTGCCTCCTAAACAAGTATTTTATTAGCGGCAGCAAATCAAATGATGGCACAGGTGAGTGAATCACATTGCTGTGACAATTTGAAGTGGTCACAATGAAACACCACCCATTAGATCCAATACCAAGTGCTGATTTTGCACAAGCTACAAAATCTAGTGGTTCCATTTCTGTGTATTTTTCTCACCTTTGCTTCAAAAATTATTGTTTGACCATTGAGCGTTTTTTTCTGGATTAAAAACACTTATAATAATGTTTCATTGTGGTGCACAACTTATAAAAGGCAAAGTGCCTAGAAGTCTCTTGACAATCCAAATTTCCATGCAATGTCATGATCTGTGTAGGAAAACAACAACAAGAAATGATAATCATTTCATCTTTATTTGAGATTCTCATGTGATGCCACAAAAATGAGATGATATCATTATGGCAGTCTTTTCATTTTACATGGGGCAAGTTCGGGCAAGTAGTTCTCACCTTAAGGATTCCCCATAGGCAAGTATTTTTTGTTTTTAATGTAGAGCCCTGCACTTTGTTTCAGCTTGATTAATGTATGATTGATCCATTATTATTTCTGGAAAATCTAGTGACAATTCTAGTGACCGTTTGGGGTCTTTTAGGAAAATTTTGTGACCATATATGGAAACTCTACCGACAAATCTAGCAACCCTTTCAGGTCTCTTAAGAAACTCTAGTGACAATTCTTGCGAATTTTTGTCTTTAAGGAAAATCTAACATCCAGGTCTGGTAACTCTAGCAACAAATCTAGTCAATTAGGAAACTCTAGCAATAAATCTAGCGTAGATTTCTATTTTTGTTTTTGTTTGTTTGTTTGTTTTTTTAAAGCTAGCGACAATTCTAGCAACCATTCCTGTTTTTTTTTAGGAAACTCCAGCATCCATTTATTATCTTTTATAAAACTCTATTGACAAATGTAGTGCCTGTTTGGGAAACTCTAGTGACAATTCTACCAACCATTTCTAGTCTTTTTAAGAAGCAATTTCTAGAAACTCTAGCGACCATTCCTGTCTGGTCTTTGAAAAAGCTTTAGTGACCATTTATGGCCTTTTAAAAAACCCTAGCAACTATTCTAGCTATTTAGGAAAATCTAGCATCCATGTTCTATCCCATTTAGGAAACCAGCGACAAATCCAGCATCAGTTTCTCTTTTATTAGAAAAAGCTAATGACAATTCTAATAATGACGTTTTCTGTGATGCCATCTAAACATACCGAGTGATTCTGTAAGGCGCCAACTCAATCGGCCAAACATTAAGTTGAGGTTTTTGCGGAGTGGACCGCCATTTAAGCCAGTAGGTGGAAAGCTGAACAATGAGGATGCGATGCCGAGATAAAGACCTAATTAGAGCGAGGTTGGTTGCTATGATACGCAGGCGTATGATTGCATAAATGATGCACATCAACAACAAGACGTTCCTGCAAAAGGAAGATAATTGCTCCTCATGAACCAGGGAGCATTAGGATGATTTCATGCAGACTTTGCAAGACCGACCTCTCCTCATCTGGGGCAGCTTTCTGCCTCGACCACTTGCCCATGACAGGCCATCAGGGCTTAACTAGGGTCCACGTGGTCTGCAGCGGATTACATTCCTGACGTACCCACACCAGATATTTATACAAAAATAGACCACCTTCCCTGTCGAGTCGCATGGTCCTTCACCCCAAACGAGGCAGCAATTACTCCACCTCTTTTAGCTATCAAGAAGCTGCCGTCTTTAGTAACTCGCTCAAAGCCCCAAATGGACGAGGCTTTGTCTCGTTTACCTCGCCGTCCCCTGCAGCGCGCCCGCCGCGGGGATCCGACAGCCCATAAGCCTCCCGCTGTAACGCACGCATTAGGCTGATTAAATTAGCCGCAGCCTCCCCGTGCAAGGTGGAAGGTCCATTAAGTGGGGAGGGGGTGACGAAGTCAGTGAAGGATGTGGCGATGTGCACGGACGATTAGATGAGGTGATAGCAGGGTCTCGCTGGGAAGCGGGGCGGGGGAGAAGGAGGCGGCTTTAAGGCTTAGCTGACTGTGTGATGGGGCTCCGTTTGTTTTAGACGCCCGGTCGTGTTTTGTTTCCTGTGGACGCCTCCACCCACCTCCACCCTCATGCCCTCCCTCCGTCCTGCACCCTCAGCAGTTTAAAAAGAGGAGGATTAGCCGCCGGAGTGGGCCTCGCTCTCATCGGCCCGGGAAGCACAGCCCGGCTAATCTCTGGTGCTCAGAAGGAGGGATTTAGGAGGGATGACCTACGCTGGCTTCACTTTCTCCTGCCCTCTACGCAGCAGGGAAGTGCATCCTTCCTGCCTTCTGCTGTCACCAAAGCTGTCAATAAGCACACAAAGCCAGCGTGAGGACGCCATAACGAGGCTGCCAGCACCGACGTCCCCCCCCCACAAACCCTGCGCTAATGAGCATGTAATTGCCAAGTAAGCAAAAGTGGCAGTGAAGTGAGGCGGTGATAAAAGAGGATGAATGACAGTGGACAATGACACAAACTCCACGTGAGAGACAGTGGAGTGGCCTCAAGGACAAGGTGGAAAACACTACAGAGCAATTTCACCCCGGAGGTTGACCAATTCGGAAGTTGACCAAATATCGAGGAGGAAACTTTGCCCAGAACATCGTCATGACAAGGACTCACCTGTGCACGCTTTAAGACAAGGGAGGGGCCCACATGTCGCTAGTCTATCTAGAGGGGTCTGATTAGTTGCTAAATGTAGCAACAAAGTCGCTAAACTGGCAACCCCAATCCCTCCTGTTCTGTCTTCATATTCCCTGGCAGATGGCAGAGCAGGTGCCTTTTGTTTATGAGCCGGGGTGAATAGGTACAGCCAAAGCTATTTGTGGCTGCCTGCTACAAATAACTAAAGTCACTGAAGTATTGTTTGTGGTTAGCTTCTTTTTACACTTTTATTGCAGTTGAAACTATTCAAATGTGAGTTAAAACGATGCTGCACACTGGACATGTTTAGCTGCAAAAATGACATTGATTATCACATTTATCAACAAGTATTTTATTATTTCATAAAACGTTGCTTGCATTTAAAAATGTAAATATTTCTGATTTCAGCCTCGCAGATGTGAATTGTCTGAGTCATGTGTGAAAGCAGACCTATTATCCTTGTGTTTTAAGCAAAACAAGATATTCACACACATCAACTTTGACTTTGGAATACCGTTGTGATGGACATTTTTGCCTCTTTTCTGATATGTTGTGGACCAAACCATTAACTCTTTTCTCAAATTCAAGGCCCAGTGGCCAGAGTTGGCCCGCCATATAATTTGCATGGTCCGCGGAAGCATGGAAATATTGCTTGTGAAAAAGACACTTATTTTATTATTTCAATACTAATTAAAAATATTTGTATATTATATTTACATTTTTGTAATTCATTTAAATTTTGTGGGTGGCATGGCGACCAAGTGGTTAGCGTGCAGGCCACACAGCTAGGAGACCCAAGTCGAATTCCACCCTTGGCCAAATTCCTGTAAAAATAATAAAATAAATAAAAATCTATTATTTAAATATACTGTATATATAAAATAAGTCAGTATAAAATATATAATAAAGAAAGGACAACCAGTCTTTTTTTAATAAATTTATTTTTGGTTTTCCATATTTATTAATGAATAATTAATACCATAAACATTAGGTATTTTATATATTTATATATTTATTTAATTAATTAAAAATATTAATCCTCAGTTGCAGCCCTAGTTTAATCCAGAATCTGAACAAAGTAAGTGGGAATGCAAGTAGAAAGTGAAGAAAATGTGGACTCTTAGAAACTAGTAGAGCTTATGGTCCTTTCTTTATGCACTAGGAGCAGAAAAGTAGTTTTCAATTAAGTTCACAGACAAATAAGGGCTTGGGTCCATATATCCAATAATGTCCACATGCCGTCACATTCAGACCCAACAAAGCAGCTGTGTGTCACGAGGCGCCGCCATGAAAATCCCAATCACATCCATCAGACGCATGAAGGAGCGGGGGCGGGCGTGACGGTGCCATGAAGGGGAAAATGATGAATGTGACGTAGATGTCCTCGTCTGTCATGCAGCCGGTCTGCGGGGGAGCCAGGAAGTCATTCTATCACACTAGCCAGACACGCCGAGGCTAATCAGTCATGTCCGACAACCCCTCGGTGGCCGGCCCACGCTGGTCTGTTGACCTTGTCTTTGATCACGTGACCGCTGGCCGCGCCTCTTCCCGCATGGGAATCCCCTCGAACATGACATCGACACATGGAGGTTTGACGAGTACGCCTGCACGTCTGGCGATAAATTGTCTTGTGGGACGTTAAAGGGGTATTCTAAATTTTTTTTTTTATTTATCCATCATTCACAATCCTTATGTGGAACCTGAAGTCACATTTTTTGCCCTTTCCTGTGCATTCTGGCGCAGAGGAAAAAAAGTTAATATGAGGTAGCGAACAACGGACGTCATGGGAAATACCTAGTTGGATGCAAAAAAACTCCAAAAAACAGCAACAGTGTTCCATTTACATAAGTGACTTGTATATTAACCAAGCTACAGCGATATTATTATTATAGCCGCTAACATCAAATACTATTATCATCAGTGTACGTGTTGATCATGGATATCAAACCATGCAATGTTGTTAAAGGTTTTTTCAGAGGGCTTTATAGTCAAAATAGGTGTGTCCCAATGACAGCATTGTCAGCTAGCTCATATTAACTTGTTTTCTCGTGTTATAATGTACAGAAAAGGGAAAAAAATATGTGTTCATGTTTCACATAAGGATTGGGAACGATGGGCAAAATTCCCCCAAAAGTGCAGTTCCCCTTTAAAGCAGGATGAGATGAATGCTGATGGGATGAGGGCGGCCTTGGTGGGGTGGGGGCGGGGTCCCGGACGCTCCAAGGGCGCTATAATTAGCCGCAGAAGATCAAATGATTCTTAATGGGATCGTCTGAAAGAGGCAGACTATTTCGGATTTTGCGCCGGAAGCTAAATTCATATCTCATCAAAGTAATGGAGTTCTCTTCCATGCTTGATTGGGTTTTATCTCATATCAAAAAACAGAGTTTGGGCATTACAAGGGGGAAAAAATGTGCAATCTCGGGAAACTACTGTGCATCATGGTTATATGAAGCACGTCGCCAAAAAAGGAGGTGTTGCTGAGATGAGAGTGAATTTCCTTGTAAATAATGAATAAGCTGAAAACCGAGTCATGTATCAAGAATAGGCAGAATGCTGCTGCTCTGTGATCGCATGTTTTATCCTACTGTTATATAGTACCTGCGTTCTAGTCAGATTACACCAGGGGTGGGCAAACTACGGCCCGGGGGCCACATCCGGCCCGCCAAGTGTTTGAATACGGCCCGCCCAATCTTTCAAAAGTATTTAATTTAAACTCAACATACAACCTGGCATCATGGCCTGAGCCAACCTTTTGATGGTTGTATCAATTTTGTTGTTTGACATGGTCTGTTGTTTACAAAGTGCTCCTGAAAAAAGAGACACAAGCACATAATAATAATATAAATTAAAATAATAATAATTATATTATTATAACTATTATGATTATTATATTTATTATATTAATGCTAATTATTATATTATTATATATAATAATATTGTTATATTTGCATATTTTACATAATAATAATATAATAATTATTATTTTAATTTTATTTTAATTATTATAATATTTTATTATTTTTAAAATATATAAATATAAATATAAAATAATAAATAATAATAACAGATTGCATGACAATTTTACAGATACAATAATACCAGGTGGACTGTTACGTGTAAAATATATAGTCTGCCCCCCCCCGGAAATTTTGTTATATCAATGCGGCCCGCGAGTCAAAAAGTTTGCCCACCCCTGGATTACACCATCATCACATTTGGCTATTGTACTCTACCTCTGTTTTAAGGTCACTGTTGCCTTCAATTGAGTACAGTAAGGGAAAAAATTGCTTAGCTATTGACGTCATCAACTTTTATGATTTTCAAAATGAAACAAAAACAATGCTAGCATGTCATTCCACAGTAAATAAAATTCCCAAATACAAACTCTAAATCACCATGAAATAACATAACAGCATTTAAATACTGTATAATAACCTTTAAACACATTATAATGGGACTATGTAACCCTGCTTGTTAAAGCACCTGGTCTGCAAGAGAAGAAGATGTAGCAGGAGGGATCAGTGTTGCCATCTTAGTGAGGAATCGGGCACTTCTTATTTGAAGAGACTTTTGGAGACAAAAATGGAGAGGCTCTCAAAAGGGTGAGATGTTTCCCTGGATTGAAGTGATTTAGAGTGGGCGAGTGGTTAGCGCGCAGACCTCACAGTTAGGAGACCAGGGTTCAATTCCACCCTCGGCCATCTCTGTGTGGAGTTTGCATGTTCTCCCCGTGCATGCGTGGGTTTTCTCCGGGTACTCCGGTTTCCTCCCACATTCCAAAAACATGCTAGGTTAATTGGCGAATTGTCCATAGGTATGAATGTGAGTGTGAATGGTTGTTTGTCTATATGTGCCCTGTGATTGGCTGGCGACCAGTCCAGGGTGTACCCCGCCTCTCACCCGAAGACAGCTGGGATAGGCTCCAGCACCCCCACGACCCTCGTGAGGAAAAAGCGGTAGAAAATGAATGAATGAATGATATTTATTTATTTAGCTGTGGCAGCGTCTCTTTTTAGCACACAACTGTGGTGTGTTGAAGGACCTCCAAAAAATATTCATGCTTGATGAATAAATAAATAAATATAATAATAAATCTGAATATGTAAAAATTGGGGGCTGCCATGAAAGCACATACTCAAAGAGCAACAGGTACGACTCTGTGCTCCCCCCCTCCGTCTCAGACGACGCTCTTCTACTGCTTATTCGAGATCAGTTCGCGGGGCCAGCATCCTAAGCAGGGAAGCCCAGACTTCCAGCACCCGGCTACATCGTCCAATTCCTCCTGGCAGATCCTGAGGTGTTCCCAGGCCGGTTGAGAAACAATCCATCCAACGTGTCCCTGGGTCTTCCACAAGGCCTCCTACTAATTGGACATGCCCTGAAGACCTCCGAAGAGAGACCTCCCGGGTAACAGTGCCTCTCACCTTATCTGAGAAATGAGAAATGAGAAAATTCATTTCGGCCACTGGTACCCGCGATCTTGTCCCTTTGGTCACTAACCAAAGCTCATGATCATATTTGAGGGTAGGGACGTAGATCAACCATCAAATTGAGATCTTTTCAGCTCAGGACCAATGGACTGATGTAGAGTCACTGAGAGCTGAAGACCACGACCCGATGAAGCCAGCAGGACCACATCATCTGCAAACAGCAGCCACCAAACCGAATCCCCTCAACGCCCTGGCTGCACCTGGACATTCCGTCCATAAAAGTCATGAAAAGAAAGCGTCCGACAGTGTAGTTTTTGACTTAAAAACAAAAATGACAAAAAGAGGCAACATCTGCAGTTCTAAACATATTTGTTTTGCTTTTCATGTTCTTTACACACTTTTTTCATCTCACCCACAGCGTCTGTTATGCAAATGCATCATGGCCAATTATGCAAATTGGCCGTGGCGTCGTTACGTTTGACTCCCACTCGGGAAAGGCTAGGTTGCACTGTGCACTGTATTTGTATATGGAGTAGGTAAATAAATGTGTTCCGTGTGGTAATGAATACGTGTACTGTTGCACTATATTGCAATCTTATGTTGGATGGCACTATGCTATGAAATTGAGTATAAAAACCCGGATTCTAGTGACTGATGAGCACCACAAGTGGTCTAAAATGATGAGGATGTGGTCCAGGGTCACCATGGTAACAGCAGCGATGCCACCATCCTCATTAGAAAGCAGTGAAGCATCAGCTTGTAGACGATAAAGCTAAAACGGTTTGCAGTTTATTGGCTTTAAGCACATTTGCATCCGTGTCATGTTGTGCCAGTTAGGGATGATGAAGGAGACGCCGGCGTGCCTTTTCCCTTTTTATTCCTGGCTTTTTCAGCAGGCATCCCCGGCAACGTTAAAAAAGGGAGGTGTGGGGTCTTTTCAGGATGGAGATAATGCGTTCTCTCTGCAACGTGTGCCAGATTAAACACACAAATCTGACGCTTTTGTTTCCTGCTGTGCGGCCCCACAAGGAGAATAGGAGATGCCAACATCTCTCTTGGAATTGATCGCACAGGGAGTTGGGGGGGGGGTGAGAAGACGTGAAGCCTTAACATGCATCTCGTCTTCCGCCTATGTCCCACGAGAGCCACCGTTTGCCCTTGGCCACCTTCTCCTTGACAAAGTGCCGCGTCGGACACTCTCTCTGGGGATATACACTTACACCTCTCCTATTCCACTTCTGGAAAAACACAGCGGTCCTCCTCCTGGTGGACATCCGGATCAAACTACTCGAGGGCAGCAACGGACATATAAAGAGAGGCCAAATAAACAGTCTATGGAGGATTCACGCCGCGTTACACGATTGCCTGTCAGTCATTCAAGCAGGATAAAAAGGTGACTCCGCCCCCTTTCTTCTTCACGGCTGGGCATGCACGCAAAGCTGCAAGAAGCGCTTGATCTGTTCTTTTTTTTTAAATGTTATGAACTGGTGGTTGAGCTCATTTAACCGAAAAAACAACAAGACGTCATCTTTGCCTGTCACATGACAGCACTGTCGCTAGCTGACAGGGAGGTGGGTGGCTGACCAGGAACCTTTGACCCGAGCTACATGCGCACAGCTCGTTCCGGATATAAATAGCCCCGCCCACGCAGCCACAGACGGAAGAGTCACATTCACTTTGAGCAGAAGTTCATTAATCATATTATGTAGTCTCATGGACAAGACTCTAATACTTGTATTCCTCTTCTCCTCTATTCCTGTTTCCTATCCTATTTCCTGTCTCGCCACCTTCTCTTCTAGTTTCCTTTATTCCTGCTTCCTGCTGATACATTCCTTCTTTCCAACTATTCCTCCATTACATTAAGGTTCTTCTCCTGCTTCCTACTTGTTCCCGCCACCTCCTCTTCAACAGTATTCCCCCCTTCATCATCCACGCTTCCAGGTACTGCTGCCTCCTATTCCCCATCTATTCCAACTCCATCCATTTGTTTTCCTATTTCTTGCGGTCACCCTTTATCCCCTCCTGATTCCTGATTCGTCTAATTCCGGCTTCTTCCTCCTAAAATTATATCTAATTTAATCTACATATGATTCCTAATTCCTGCTCATACATTTTTTTCTCTTCCACCATTTGTTCCAGAACCACCTTTTTATCCTCCTTCCATCCTATTTGCCATGGTACTCTATTTCTGCTTCAAGCTTACGTTATTCTTGCTTCTTCCTCTAACTTGATTGCCTTTTATTCCTGAACACCCCTCTTCTCATATTCCTAATTCCTTTATTCCCCTTTCCTCCTTGTACATTCCTTCCTTCCAAAATTCCTCCATCTCCCATAGCTTCCAACACATTCCTCTTTTTGTCCTCTCATATTGATATATGAACCGATTCCCCCCCCCCCTTTTTTTTTTACTACAAATTCATCTATTTCTCTTTCAACCTCTCATAATCCTGCCTCGTCCTTGTCCGTTCCTTCCAGAGTTATTCCTGTTTCCACTGGCTTTTTTCCCTTTTGTTATGACCTATTCCGCATTCATCCTCTATTCCTGCTCATACTGCATTTCCGTTCACTGCGATTGCTGGTTCTCTCCACTTAGTCACTGTTATTCCTGCAACTCTTCTATTCACCCTTAATCCTCACAAACACAGTACCCGACTCCTTTTCCCATCAATTCCTGCATCCGCTTCTTATCCTGCTATTTCCTTATCCCTGTTTCATTCTCTCTTTTCTGCCTGCATCTTCTGTCTCATATTCCCCCTCTCGTCTGTTTTCTCCTCACTTATATTCCCACCATCTCCTGCCCTCCAAGTCCTGCTTCTACTCATATTCATGCCATCTCTATTCCAACTTGCTTCTCTTCCTGTCCCCTCATTCCGTCATGCTCCTCTGTTATTCCCACTTCTTTTACAGTCCTCGCCACCGCCTCCTCTATCCCTCCTCCGTTCTCATATTCCTGCCTCCTCTCTTCATATTCCCGCCAACTCCTCCAGCTCTCTTTCCGTGTCCTCATGAAAGCATCAAAGCAGTTCAAGCAGCCTTCATGTTAGGACAGAAAGAGCTAATCAGAGTCGTCAGCCTGCAGGGGGACTGCTGTCCTGACGTATGGACAGAAAGGGACTGTTTGGGGACAGATGGACCTCAGGCAGACTTACAAGTGCTCCATCACTCACAGACAAGCCCGCTGGATGTTTTATTAATGCAATAAAAGCACACACACACACACAAACGGAGAGAGAGAGCGAGAGAGAGAGAGAAAGAGAGGGAAGGGTGACTGGGTTTAAATCGCCTGCGTTGCCTCGCGTTCCCAAAGCAGCAAATGCATGAAATAATAAAGTCAGTAGAGTCGGTCCTCTTGCAGCGGCACGATGGGGGATGTTTTTGTCTAGCAGGCCGCTCTATGGCAGGAAGAGAAGCGCTGGCAGCACAATACGACCACAAAGCTCTGCATTCCTGCACGCTCGGACACACAAAGGCTGCGGTGGCGCAGCTGTTGCCAGGCGGCACAGGTGTGCTGGGCGGCCATGTTGTCCTACATAGCACCCAAAAGGCTGTGCGCCTGCACAAATATGAACCTGCTCGTACCTGGCGGGGATAAATCTAAGATGAGCATCTGAGGGCCTCGTCTTCTCCTGACGCAATAAGACTGGATCATTAACGCGCACCCACAGCCTGGCAGACAAAGGTGGGCATGGTGAGAACAAGGCCCGCCTGATGAGCCCTCTTGTGCTTAAATCCGCGGGATGAGCTTTACAAGCGTGACTGGCGGCGGAATCGCTCCAGAAAGACGCAAAGAGGAGGAGGAAGGAAGGGAGCGAGGAGGTGAGGCTAGGCAGGAACATGAGGAGGAAGCTTAGAGGATGCGAGCCCCCCACATTTCAGCACGCATTCTTATTACAGTGTTTCCTGTAAAGGCATAAAACTATAAACAGCAAAGTTGTATATACTTTAAAGTAGTCAGTGTATAGCTCGAATAGCAGTATAGACTTAATGTCAACATGCAAGTTTTATTGTGTAAATCTGGCAGCACAAACAAGTAAAAAAAAAAAAGATAATAGTCTTGCCCACTGTCAAGCATGGTAGTGGTAGCGCCACGGTCCGGTGCTACATGCTACATGAGTGCTGCATGCACTCGGGAGCTGCGGTTCGCTGAGGGAAAACACGGCAGCACATACAAGATAATTGTGTCTTGTTTGCACGCTGGTGGTCGGGACAGTCGGGAGCCGAGCTGCACGAGTGCTGCTGGCACTGTGGGAGCTGTGGTTCTGTAAAGGCATAAAACTATAAACAGCAAAGTTGTACGTATATACTTTAAAGTAGTCAGTGTATAGCTTGAATAGCAGTATAGACTTAATGTCAACATGCAAGTTTTATTGTGTAAATCTGGCAGCACAAACAAGTAAAAAAAAAAAAGATAATAGTCTTGCCCACTGTCAAGCATGGTAGCGGTAGCGCCACGGTCTGGTGCTACATGCTACATGAGTGCTGCATGCACTCGGGAGCTGCGGTTCGCTGAGGGAAAACACGGCAGCACATACAAGATAATTGTGTCTTGTTTGCACGCTGGTGGTCGGGACAGTCGGGAGCCGAGCTGCACGAGTGCTGCTGGCACTGTGGGAGCTGTGGTTCTGTAAAGGCATAAAACTATAAACAGCAAAGTTGTACGTATATACTTTAAAGTAGTCAGTGTATAGCTTGAATAGCAGTATAGACTTAATGTCAACATGCAAGTTTTATTGTGTAAATCTGGCAGCACAAACAAGTAAAAAAAAAAAAGATAATAGTCTTGCCCACTGTCAAGCATGGTAGCGGTAGCGCCACGGTCTGGTGCTACATGCTACATGAGTGCTGCATGCACTCGGGAGCTGCGGTTCGCTGAGGGAAAACACGGCAGCACATACAAGATAATTGTGTCTTGTTTGCACGCTGGTGGTCGGGACAGTCGGGAGCCGAGCTGCACGAGTGCTGCTGGCACTGTGGGAGCTGTGGTTCTGTAAAGGCATAAAACTAGATACAGCAGAGTTGGATATACTTTTAAGTAGTCAGTGTATAGCTTGAATAGCAGTATAGACTTAATGTCAACATGCAAGTATCATTGTGTAAATCTGGCAGCACATACAAGATAATTGTGTCTTGTTTGCATGCTGGTGGTCGGGACTGTCGGGAGCTGAGCTGCACGAGTGCTGGAGTGCTGCTGGCACTGTGGGAGCTGTGGTTCTGTGATATTGTAAAGCTAAGCATCGCCCCCCCTCCTTTCTTGGAAGCACATAGCACATCATGCATTTATTGGATATTAAAGTAGCCGTGCATCAAATTTCCTGGACCTCTGTGACTTTTCGGCTCTTTTGATGAGATCATTGTGTTTTGTGGTGGTAGCTTGGAAAAGATGAATTCCAACATGTACTGTGACATCGTCAACTAGTGACTTTTGGTGAGATCCTTATGTCTTGCCTACAGTCAAGTGTGGTGGTAGCGTGCATGAGTGCTGCCTACACTGGAAAAGCTGTGGTTCACTGCAGAAAAGGATGCACTGTCACATTGTGAATAACATGATGTCCCACCATTCTTCTTTTTACATGTAATGCTGCAACAGCATGCAGCATATCATCCATTCTATGGTAACATGCATGAGTGCTGCTGGCACGGAAAACATGTACTGTCACACTGTGAAGAACTTGAACTTCTTTTTGTTCTTATTTTCGTACATTGTCCTGGTAGGGTTATTACAGTAGCTGCATATCAAGAAGACATATCTTGGTGACTTAAACTTGTCAAGCTTGACAAAACTAGTAAGGTTTCTGCTGCAGTTTCTGCAAATACGGTGGTGATAGCGCACATTAGTGTTGCCGACAAAGGGGGAGCTGTGGTTCACGGAGGGAAAAGTTCATGATGTTGGGAATCCGTTTTGGCGGTTTTCCAACACAACAAGGAGTCCAAGCACACCTCCTAGATGTCTTGATGAGAAAGATGAAGTGATGGGCACCTTTGGGGCATCCTCAAGCGGAAGAAAGATCCACCAGTGATGTCATGATGGAGGAGTGCAGTGCAGCTCTGCTCAATTCCACACCAAAGATGGTGTAAAAAATGCATCTGGTAGCCAAGTCGAGCTGGTGGAAAGGTGGCTTATGTGCGTTTGTTGCCACTAAGAGGATTGGCATGCCGGCCCGACAATTTCAAACAAGCTTTTACCTGCTAAGCCACAAGTGAAGGGCAGCGGGGGCGGCGGATGATTGACACTACACACGGAGACGAGAGAGCCCGACACCCACGATGATACACTGGGATATCATTAGCAATGCAAGTGGCACTCTGGAGGAGAGGGGGCTTGGAGGGGTCGATTGTTCGCCATCATCCTCCACCTCCCACAATTGTATGGTAATGAAAGCTTGAGTCCTTCCCAAAACAAAACACTCAGTCGTGCTAATTTGCACGTAAACACTAGCTATCTGCTCTTATCCAGTACGTGCACGGTCAAGTAAAAAATGTCAAGGCTATGTCTACTTTTATTATCAACTTTTATCACAAAGTAAACACGGTTAACATTTTTATCAGCTGTAAGAAAACCTGTTCACGACCTTTATAAAGGATTCTTCAGCATTGCAAGATAGGACCATATGCGGCATTTGGACATATAACTACACAAAAACATTTTCAGAGCTGTTGGGAAATTTAGCCTTCCAGGTACACTGCGTGCTAGCATGTTAGCATTGCTCATGTTATCATACTAGCATTTTTTGCTATTTTCATGAGTAGATGCATACTGTATATAAAAACATTCATCCATTCATCCATTCAAACATGTATGTATATAATACTGCAACTGTTACCATGTAAACATGTTACCAACATTGACATGTTAGCTTTGCTAATGTCCTAGTAGCATTTTTAGCCATTTTCATAGGTAGACACTGTTATACTAGGTGTTACCATGCTAGCATTAGCATGTTGGCATTGCTAACATGCTAACATACTAGCATTACTAGCATTTGTGATTTACATAAATATAAACTTAAACAGACACCACTATCATGCTAGGTGTTACCATGCTAATATTAGCATACCAACATAATTATACTACCGTTTTTAACAATTTCTGAGGTAGGCACTTATAGAAACACCTAGCGCTATTATGCTAGGTGTTAGCATGCTTATGTTATCATGCTAACATTGGCATGTTAGCATTCTTTTAAGTCATTCAAACCCTTCCATGGTATGTTTTCATGGGCAATGAATCTAAATAGTTAAAGAAAATAAATGTAGGACTAATATTTATGGTGTAAATCACAATATGGGTGGAGGTCTGCACTCTCCGAGTGCTTTTCTAGGTACTTATTCATTTCAAGATTATTTAAGGACATAAAACGCCCAACCTTGACTGTCATAGCAGCTTGCATTGTCATATCCTCTGAGTCAAAGGTTGATATTTTAGACGGCATGGGGTGATGTAATCCTCTGCCGACAACCTGCTTAGCGCTGCAGATCTACTGTACAATTGTGTTGCATAACGTGTTGGTGCGTATGTCGTGAGCTCACGTCCTGCAGTCCAACCGGAATAAAATGTACAGAAAAAAACATGAACTGCAAAGCAAATGCCGATACACCTGCGATGGTGCTCGCGCACATGTCGTGCGCATCAGGACAAAGAGCAAGCCCATTAAAGCGAGTATCCGTCACATAGATGACGCCGTCGAAAAGTGAGGCGCCGCAGCTGAGGCAACAAAAAGCGGGCGTCCTCGCAGGTATCTGACACAACAAAGGCGTTTGCACAGCTGAAGGCGGCCATCCGAGCGCGAGAGCGCTGGGAATAGAGCACGTCCGACACGGGAACAGCCAGCCTCTCTGGAGACTCATAAATCAAAAGGTCAAGGTCGGCCATGGCGGCGTCTACCAGACAACCTGTTGTTGACTTTTAACTTGAAAGGCGACACACAACTTCATGAAGTCAAGTGTTGACATGATATTTGATTCAAATGTCAACAGGAAATCCCTCAGAATATGATTTACACTATGCAATCAAGCAACACATACATCAAATAAAACTGCTTTATTGTATTGTCTATACCCTGATTTGTTTGTATTTATTGTTTTTGGGGTAGGGATTGACAGCCATACTTATTATACGAGTAGGGCTGTCAATCCATTAAACTATTTAATCACAATTAATCACAAGTAGTTTCATGTTTATCACAGGTTTTGTCAACTACGGTATTTATTGACTTTCCTCATTATTTCAAAGTTACAGCCCCCCCCAACACAATCTACGCCTACAACATATTCATACATTTTTTTTAAACCTGAAAGCTTGTTACAGTACAGTATGTACTGTTTCTTTTCACAAAAAGCTGTTTTTCCTCCCTTTTTGTTGGGAACTGATATTTTCCTGAAACTGACCTATGTTCTACTGATGAATACTGAAGAACGGAAAAAGGTAGAAACTAGTGCTGGGCGATACATCAATATTTCAAAAAAGATTGATATTCTTGTTAAAAACAATCATATCGTTCATACCAAAATAGACTGGATTTGATACAGAGGTCTCTTATTTCAAGATGGCGCTGCCCAAGTGCAAACTAGTTAAGGCAGTTTCCGTGTCTGTGCTGAGTTTTTATTGTATAATAGTGCTTCATTTATCACTTTCTTGTTTCTTGTTTTTGCGCCATGCCGACCCCTTAAGCAAGTGTGCAGCTATGGATGTTCATCTTGTTAACATTGTAGTTTGCTCCAATGTTTACACTGGGGAGTAGCTGTTAGCTTTCAGCACCCTTTCGCTATGTGGAGCGATTGTCCATCACCGGGATCGGGATAGCAGGAGTGAACAGCAAAAAAGACTGTATAAAGGCTGGATAAAGACGGAATCAACCATGTTTACCGTCTGTCATCACGGGGAACCTGAGATGGAAACGCTCACATGCGCTAACCTGGCTGCAGAGAGACTAGTGTGAGTGCAGCATGATTGCACAGTATATATATATATATTTTTTCTATATTTATTTAAAGATATAAGATTTTATTTCAGTGGATATTGTTCTCCAAGAATGTTTACATTTAATATTATATATTTGGCTTTGACCTTTATCTAAACTCACTTTCTGGAAATAAATATAGGGATATATATTGTATATCGATATTCAACCTAAATATGTCGAGGTATGGGTTTTGGTCCATATCCTAGGAGAAACCAACATTTTTTTTGGTAGGTTCCATGTTTATGTAGCCATAGAGCACAATATTGTGGGTGCTTTGAAAAGTCAGTCAAAATAATCTGAAACAGTTGGTACTGATGGGGTTGAATTCTGAACAAAAAGCTGGGATTGAATGAGTTAACCATTCCTCCTTTTCTCTCATCACTGCGTCAGCAGTGTATCATTTGGTGACATTTCAACACAGGAAGTGAAGAAATGATCAGTAATTGCTGAGACATGGAGAAGAGGGGTAGGATTAAATAATCTCTGCTTCTTGCTGCTCCTTTTCACCTGACCCATGTCATTCATTCATTCATTCATTCACTGTGTTCTGAAAATGGTGACGGTGTGACATCTGTGCCGATATGTATATGTACAAGATGCAGGGAGTGCAAATAAATCCCGAACAAAGAAGACAAGCTTGGCTATTGATTACAGAACACAAACACTCAGCATGCCACTGACATCCGCCAGCATTAAAAAAAAAAGAAATCCTCCATTTAATCCATTTAATGGAGGAGTCGTAGATTTCCTCCATTAATCACCTCCGGGGAGTCCGTCCCGCATCGACTCGCCACGCGGTGGCATCGATTTTGTTTATAGGTCGGCGCTATGTGCCTGGCGGGCGGTCCGGCCTCCCAAATGGCGTAGGGGAGAGGAGCATTCACTGAGGTGTCAGCAGGAGACATCTTGTTAAAATGTTTCGCAGGAGGGGGAGGATGAGGAGGGTAGCTAGGTCAGGAAGGTGTGAAGTGAAGAGGAGGGGTAGGGGTGGGGGGGTTTGTTTGGACAGGAAAAGGTGTCAGGCCGCGTTACCACACGCTATCCCGTCTCATACTGGACTACTCCCCATATAATCTGATGAAACAATTCAAAGCATGGAGCCACAGTCAAAAGCAATAGTGCTCTTGTCACAACAAAGAACATCAAACTCAAAATGAAAAGGGTTCTTGCTCAGATATAGTACAGAACCGCCAACTTGCACCACATAACATCAGTAGTGCTCTTGTCTTGGCGTATACCAATAATAATCCATGTGAGCGTTATCACCATCTTTCACCAGGTAATCTAAAAAAGCATCAATTATCAAAAATAAATAGGTTTCTTGCTTTCAAACAACACCAGCAGTCTCTTTTGTAAAGTACTGTTGATAGTGTCAACCTTAAGCTAATTAGGCCCTACTGAGGGTCAGTGGCGGCCATGTTTGATGTACCACAAAATCAACTCTCTTGGGACGTCAAATATGGCCGCCAAATGGACCAACCTGACCAAAATAAAGTGTTGGGGTGGATTAAAGATGTCCTCCTCGGTGATAAACATAGACTATAAACACCCAGCAGGGCTCCATAGTGGGTGGGGTGGGGGTCTGTGCCCCCCCCATGAGGCCTGACCAAAGCACTCTTCGTCTTTCATTTGATCTCTGCACCCCAGCTATGATGATGGAACCTTCTCGAATCAGGTGGAGAGGGGTGTGGGAGAGGGGTTATTAAATACATATTTCACCATTTCATGTCAACCACATCCAGAGATGTTAACTGTGTGCTGCTAAAGTAGTCATAATGCCCAAAATAACAAACGAGAAGCCGACATACTGCAACGTTGAGTCTTCACGAAGCTTTGCTAACAGTGCTGACATACCTCAATGTAGCCCCCCAGCGCTGGCACCACGGCAGCCAGCAGGACAGCTGAGATCACCGGGAAGGAAACCATCTTCCACAATCGACGCAGGGAAACAACTTAGATCCTTCGCAGCCGAGTGTCGGACACACAAGGGCGCCCCCCCTCTAAAAAAATGTCCAGGGAAATCTGTGCCTAACGCCTGCTCTGTCTTCTCTAGCGCTATCGCGTTCGGTGTCACCGGGCCCGCAGACGGTATGTTGGAGTGCACTGAGCCGGAGTCTCTCCTGTGTGGAAATGTGTGCGGATTGTGAGGAAGGTTGCTCTCCCCCAATGGAGCCTCCTCCCTCCTCTGGAGCCGTGCACGGTGGGCTGCTCGCACTGCGCCCCCTAGTGGCAGGCAGGTGACAGCGCCTGCAGGTCAAACACGGGGATATCAAACGGAGCTGCACATTCGGGTGGTTAAGCACGTATGCCACACTGCTAGGAGACTAGGGTTCGATTCCCCGCTCGAGCATCTCTATATTGAGGTAGCATGTTCTCCCCGTGGGATTTCTCTTCCAAATACACATTTCCTATATTACTGGAATGTTCATTCATTCATTTTCTACCGCTTTGTCCTCACGAGGGTCGCGGGGGTGCTGGAGCCTATCCCAGCTGTCTTTGGGCGAGAGGCGGGGTACACCCTGGACTGGTCGCCAGCCAATCACAGGGCACATATAGACAAACAACCATTCACACTCACATTCATACCTATGGACAATTTGGAGTCCCCAATTAACCTAGCATGTTCTTGGAATGTGGGAGGAAACCAGAGTCCCCGGAGAAAACCCATGCATGCAAACTCCACACAGAGATGGCCGAGGGTGGAATTGAACCCTGGTCTCCTAGCTGTGAGGTCTACGCGCTAACCACTCGACCGCTGTGCTGCCTATGACTGGAATGTTCTTCTGTCTTAAACATCCTCTCTATGTTTGTCAATATTGATGTGGCAAAAAGTTCTTCCATCTTTCCTTAAGGTGCGTCAAAGACCCTTTATAAAGACAGGAATGTTTTCTTGCCTCTAAACACATCAAAGATCTTTTACATGACAGGAGTCTTCTTCTGTCCTTACAGTATGACAAAGATCTTCTTCATAACAGGAGGACGCTGGTATTTGTAAGGACCTACTGCAAAAAGCATGTCAAAGATCCAATATAATACAGGAGTTATTGGCCGTCCTTCAGGGGTCTCAAACTCAATTTACCTTGGGGCCACTGGAGCTATAGGCTCTGGGTGAGGCTGCGCCGTATCAGGTTTTAAAGAAAAATGCATTTATTTTTAAAAAAATGCCTTCAATGCATGTGCTTCTGCTATACCCTACACTTTTCCAGTGCTTTGGTTCCGGTTTTCTACAAGAAAAGCTCTGATAAAACATTCCACTGTTCTCAAAGATCTTAATTTTTATACACAAAATAAGATGAAAAAATAAATGAACAATTTAAGCTGTCATTTCTGGGTACATGATACCATACAACATCCATATCAAATGGCCTGTGCGGGCCTGCACAATGGTTTCAGGATGGGTGCTCCAGGAATTGCTGCATTTTCACTGGATTAAAAGGAAACAAGTAGATATTTTTACACATCCCTTAATCTTTAAAATTGAATGACATCGTCCCCGTCTGTGGCATACTTTTAATACTCTTCAATAGCATGTTGAAAAAGACCGCCATTTAAATGGAATCTTTGCTCCCAGTAGGTTATTAACTTTTAAAATAGCATCCGTGTGAGGATGAGCGGAATTTGCATTGCATTTGGATCCAGAGGTGCCTCATTGAAAACACAGCAGGGAAAAGAAACATGAGACTTTCTACACTGTATAGTCTCCTGCCAAAAATGCTGTAAAGGTCCTAGTAGAAACACTCCCCTGTACTTTACACACACTGCATCCATTTAGAAATCAAACCAATCAGAGTATTATTGCTTGTCAGTATCAGGAAGTTTTATGTTTTCAATCCATTATGTGCTTGTGCTCACAGGTTTTTTTCTTGCGTCGGTCACATTTGCATCTCTGCAGGAGGATGTCTTCTCCTGCCTCTGGCTGTATTGAACATCAAGCTCAAGCTGTTGGGGGTAAATTGCTATTGCTGTATCACGGGGGAGTTTGCCATTTAAACCAGATGATTATTTTCCTACAATGTAGACTCATCAGCTAGGACACCTACATGTCAGGGAAATTAATGTTTCTTGTTTACTGCCTGTTCAGATTTTTTTTTTGTTTCTGGCGTTCTCTAGCGGCAGCTAGAAGTAGCCATAATGATAGTCTTTGGGTTTATTTTGAAAGTATCCACCGGAAAACAAAAATTGGTTTTATTTTGAAAGTGTCGTAGTTTACGTGCTTACGACCAAACTTAACCTTTAATCAGTTTGACATTTGAGTATATGAGAAGAGGAGTTGGCTGTTTATGAAATGAAAACCATAATTGTACTGTAACACTCTACGTTTATTTAATTTGATATAAATTACTTGAGGCAAAACAAACTGTGTTGGTTATGTATTTTTCGCCCACCGGAAATGCCATCTGTCCAAATTTGAAAGAACGGTTCCCCATTGAAAGCACTTACTTTCATTAATAAAACTAATGTGTTGATTTTTTTATATAAATGTCCATAACATGTGGTTGTATGCAAATACTATGACAATAAAAACGTGAATATTGATAAATAATGATACCAAAACAACAACGCCCCCCCAAAAAACAACGTGATTGGATAACATGAAATACAACCCAAGATTTTGATTGGACAACGCCCGTGTGTCGTTTTTGATTGGCTACCATTGTGGCGCGTTGATTCAATTGTTTTCATAATGACGAATTAAATGCAAACCGCGTCCTTAAAAATGAGACGTTATACTAACATAATTTCATAATGTCATTTGTGATGGTCCGTAGTTTAAACGTTGATTTTAAACTCCACTTATGGCTACGCTTGTCGCTGGGTAAATGGCCACCAATCAAACGGCAAAACACTACCCGTTGCTGGGCAGATTATGGTAATATATGCAATACAGCCATCGCTGCAGCTACCATTCTGAGGTAAGAACAGCTTGAAGTTTTTCCACAAAATGCCTCAACACCGACGATTTCCTCATGCCAGATGTGTCGCGTTCATCTTTAGGACTCTCCTTGATGTTATAAGTTTAACGTTCATCTGCTTTTACGAGCGTCGGCGCCGGCGGAAAAGCTACTTCTCCGGTGTCTCCTAGCATTGGTAGTCCCACCCAAAATGGAGCCCGTCTTCCTTGTTCCCCGCTCGCCTTGAAGGGCTGGACTCAACTAGCGTGGGGGGGACGGGTGGGTCGACTGAAATAAGTGAACAGTTTACCGTAGAATACAGCGTTTTGTAAAAAATATCCAAAATGTAGTCGACGACCTAAGAGACGACATGTTATGTTTTGTGGCTATGTCGGCCTTACAGTGTCACTATAAGGCCGGAATGCTAACGTTGTGGCTCACTGAACGCCCGCGTTTCTACTCCGTTCATTTTTGTGGTATGGTCCGGTTGGGACCGACAACCTGCAGGGTTAAAACGGGGGGTAAACTGATTATCGATGAGGCTATTTTGCTTGTTAAATCAAATAATTGTGTGGCGATTCTTCCACCGTAACTCATGTATCCACGCGTGTGTGCATTTGGGCTCAGTTTCCCCGGCGGCCTGGCCGGCAAACGTTAGCCGCCTTGCGAGCGTTTTACCCCCGCTGAGAAGTGGCTAGTGACCGCTCTGTGCAAGGTGGTGCATGCTCTTACTGCTTGCATATGTTGGCAACCTGTTTAGCTCCATAAATACCACGTGGTGTTGACATACACGTTTGAAATAAGCCCATCTTTGGTTTTAATGGACTGTATTTAGCAACAAATATCACACATCCATTCTCTTCATTAATGCCTGTCCTCATAAGGGTCACTGGTATGCTGGAGCCTATCCCAGCTGACTTTGGGCTTGAGATGGCATACACCCTACCTGGTCACCAGCCAGTGGGGGTGTGTGCAGAGCAAAGTGGTAACCACTGGTATTTTATTTCCTATATTGTAAATCTCCCAGTTATTTATTTGGAAATTTATTAATAAACACGGTAACGGTAAACCAGGGTGGTCCAAAGCTTTCCACCAAGGGAAAAAAAAAAACATTCCTCGCCAAAGATGCTCCCTTGTGTGGGGTTTGGTTGGTTTTCAAGCGTGTTTGTCAAGCGGATGAAATTGACTTGGCTTTATTCTTGCAGTGGTTGGGTACCGAATGAACTGTCTCGTTTTTAAAGTTAATGCATGCCTGTTGTTGATGGTGAAATTAAATGGCATCCGTGTCCAGCAGGTGTCCCTGAGTGTCTCAAGTGGACGTAGGCTTCACACCGCGTCGCCATGGAAGCCAAGCCAGAGCCCTCTGCCGCGTGGAGTCAGTCTGCCAACACGGAATCCGCCGAGACGACACAGGTGGAAGCATGCAACACAGCTGAATTAACTGCATGCACTCTATACTATCCCCCGGAATGTGCAAAGTCCCCCTGAGAACATAAGACTTATCATGTGTTGTAGGTGCATTTTGAAAGTGGAACAGTGGCCCAGATAGTCTACAGCGGAGACAGTGGAGGCCAGGCCGAGGGTGGTCAGCAGCAGGTGGTCTACACGGCAGACGGCAGCTCGTACACCTCAGTGGAGTCTGCTGAGCACACGCTGGTCTACATCCACCCCGCAGATGGCACGCAGGTCAGGATGGGCTCTTATCATCTAATCCAGGGGTGTCCAAGCTGGATGCAAGGGCCACTTTGGTATTTTGAAAAGCAACACCTGTAGATAAGCTAAAAAGTGATATATATATTTTAAGAAAAAGATGCATCTTGGCTTTGAAAAAGCATATTATTGGTATGAACTTGGGTCTTTTTTTCCCAAATATTTCCACTTCCACTTGTAAATATTATAGATAGATAGACTTTCTTTATTGTCATTGCACAATAACGCAGCAGTGAAATTGCCAACGATTATGACTGTATTCCCATAATATACAGACTTTATTATTATGCCTTTTAACAATTCTAATTTTTCAAAAAGGACAACTTTAAGTACTACTATAATGACATTGTTCTTTATAATAAGACTTTAGACTTTTTCTCTTTGCAATGCAACTGTTTTTGTCGTCATATTTTGACTTTATTTTTGTAAAATTACAACTTTTACAGTTTTTTTAATATTTCTGCTGCTGTTTTTTCCATTTTCAAAATTTTGTCCTAATTATGGTGGTATTCCCATAATATTTAGAGTTTATTCCTGTAATGTTATGACTTTGTCCCCCAATCTAATTTCCCAAAAATAACAACTTTAACTCTATGTTGCATATATACATATGCATTATTTTTCCTCGTAATATTAAGAATATATTCTTGACTTTTTTTTCTTGTCAGAATGTGACTTTTTTCTGTTAATATTTTCTGATAAAATTATTGTTCCTATTTCTGCTGTTTTTTTTTACAACTACAACTTTATTCCATAATATATTTTTTTCTAACCTAATTTTTAAAACTTTGTTGTTTTGTTTCTTGTAATGTTAAGACTTTTAAACAATAGCATAATTTTTGATAATGATAACTTATGACTATATTAATAAAACTAATATTTCAACTTTACGCTACTCATAATATTACAACATTATTCTCATAATCTCTTTTTGTTTTTTTAAATATTTTGACTTTATTCTTGTAAAACTACTGCATATTTTTTTAGTTCTTAAGTAATATTTTTAGAATGCGTGGCGGGTCACAAATGCCCCCCCCCCACCAAGTCTTTGGACACCCCTGAATCTCTTCACTATTCAAGTAAAACAGAGCGTTCATTGACGTTCATCAAACATTGACATGACTTCCCTCGCAGGCCGTGTTTGCAGACCAGCCTCAAGTGGCGTACATTCAGCAGGACGGCACCACTCAGCAGGTGCGTTTGTCACACGCCATTCATACACCTGCTATTTCATCGCATCCGCAAACCACACTTTTGTTTGATTACAGGTGGCGGTTTTGCTGCCAAGCGGGCAAAACATGAACGCCGCCAGCTTACACGTGCTCAGTAACGTGGCAGAGGCTCCACAGGCTGCACTGGAGCCAGTGTCCCAGGTGAGGGCTCACTTTGGATGGCGTTGAGTTCCTCAGCACGACTCTCTAAGCTTTGAGTGATGAGAGTGAGGTTCCTGTCTCTTTGTAGGACAAATTGCCACATTTGAGTGTCCCTAATCATTGAAATGATGCCACTATTAAGCACTATGTCTTTGTCTCCCATACAGGAGCACCTGTCCGTATCCAACTCACTCACCGAGATGGCGGACCCCCCATCCAGCCCACTGGGGGCCATGGACACCACGGATGACACGGATGAAGATGACGAGGAAGACTCTGAGATGGATGACTGGGAGCCTCGTCAGCCGTTCAACCCTCACAACCTCTGTGCGTAACCGTGCTTGACAAGATGTTGTTTCATAAAAGCCCGCACTTGATATCTCATTGGTGGTCCGACGTCGCCCAGGGTGCGAGGAGTGTAACAACGCCAACCCCTCTGAGTGTTTGGACCACGGTCCCCTGCACCCCGTCCCCAACAGGCCGGTGATGTCTCGGGCCCGGGCCAGCCTGCCCTTAGTCCTCTACATCGATCGTTTCCTGGGCGGGGTCTTCTGCAAGAGACGTATCCCCAAGCGCACGCAGTTTGGCCCCGTGGAGGGACCCCTGGTTCCTGAGAGCGAGCTGCAGGACAACTACATTCATCTGAAAGTGAGCCACTGATCTGAAAAGTATAGTAGGAGACAGGCTGTAAGTTTGGTGGGAAGCACTGTACTTAGTCTGCACGGGTGTAGAGGGGCGTGGACGCAGGTGGGCGTGTACGCTTACGTAGGCGGAAGCTTGCTTGTGCCAAGGAGGACAGCTAGGATGTCGTCATTTTCTTACGAAATTTTGGCCACCACGTTTCCTTAAATCAATAATTTCACATGCAAAGTATCGGTTTGCCGACAATACACCACCACACCACGGTATTTAGTTCAGCATCTCTGTACAAGCACTGGCACGGCGGTCGAGTGGTTAGCGCGCAGACCTCACAGCTAGGATACCAGGGTTCAATTCCACTCTCGGCCATCTCTGTGTGGAGTTTGCATGTTCTCCCCGTGCACGCGTGGGTTTTCTCCGGGTACTCCGGTTTCCTCCCACATTCCAAAAACATGCTAGGTTAATTGGCCACTCCAAATTGTCCATAGGTATGAATGTGAGTGTGAATGGTTGTTTGTCTATATGTGCCCTGTGATTGGCTGGCCACCAGTCCTGGGTGTACCCCGCCTCTTGCCTGAAGACAGCTGGGATAGGCTCCAGCACCCCTGCGACCCTCGTGAGGAAAAAGCGGTAGAAAATGAATGAATGAATGAATCTCCGTACAAGCGCGTAATCAGGACGGAGCACCCATTCTCGCCATCTCGGTGGCAGAAGATAAAAGTAGGCTGTGATAATTCTTGCCGCACTTTCCTTTTTGTGTATTATCTGAAGAATTTTCCTGAACAACCACGCTGAAGGTGAAACACGCAAATAGATCTTGGGTTCATGTTGTCTCAGCTTAGCGTGCTGGATGCGGAGAAAGACGGAGAGAAATCCGAGGACACTTGGCTGGACCTTTCCGACGAGGACAGCTGCAACTGGATGATGTTTGTCAGGCCCGCTGAGAACCACCTGGAGCAGAACCTGGTGGCGTATCAGTACGGCGCCGAGATCTTCTACACCTCCATCAAGAACATCGAACCCAAGCAAGAACTGAAGGTTCGCCCTGCCTAATAATGAGTCCGGTGTTGGGAGTGGTGAGGATGGCTTTTGATGATGGTTCCTTTCTGCAGGTGTGGTACGCAGCATCGTATGCGGAGTTCGTCAACCAGAAGATCCACAGTGTTACGGAGGAAGAGAGGAAAGGTAGTAGATATTCCTCACTCGTGCACACGTTTTAGTGAGAATCCACACTTGAAGACATCAAAAAAGCCTGAAAGAAGCATTTATTCTATTAAAGCTATATCCACACACAGCTCACTCCTGACCCTCCAAACACTCCTGCTAGCTTGTCGTCCATGTTCACCTCCGATTGCTCACTTCGGTTGCCATTGTTCAGCAGCGCCGGAAGCTAACAAGCTAAATGCTAAATTGATAGTTCAGGTTTAAGCCCGAAATATGCATCATAACCTCAGTTCAACGCATTTCAAGTATAAAATGTATAACTATGGTGGGTGGAGGCGGGGCCCCTAGCATACACTTGAGGAAAAACATTATCAGAAAAGCGTAAAGATTATGGCCTTTCTAACACCTGCACTTTTTTCCTATATTATCTCGTACAGTAATCCCTCGTTTATTGCAGTTATTGGTTCCAACCCAACCGTGATAAGTGAATTTCTGCAAAGTAGGATTTCTAAATGTAATATTTTTGTAGTTAGAGCATAAGAAACATATATTTTTAACATTATTAGAGCCCTCTACAGATGAAATAACACCCCTATAGTCACCTTTACACTCTTATTACCCAATATTGTAGACATATTAAGAGAAAATAAGACGAGTGCTTGTGTGTCTTGACAGGAAGTGATGTCGGGGAGTTGAGTTTTAGCTTGGCATGGGTTATGGCCACAACCGTAGCCCATTTTAGGGATTATTGTGCCTGTTGTGAGATCATTCAACCCTTCAATAAAAGTCTGGTGCTTGTGTATATTACTGACACCTAGTGACCAGTGTAGCATACTACATATCCATCACATCTATCAATATATTGCATCAGTGTGTCTTCTAAATTCCACTCTGGACTTCCTTCAGTTCTGCGGGAGCAGGAGAAGAACTGGCCATGTTACGAGTGCAGCCGACGCTTTGTGAGCTCCGAACAACTTCAGCAGCATCTCAACCTGCATGACAACATGATCCACTCTGTTAGCAGGTGACTTTGACCTTCAAACCCTGTCTTCTACGTCCTCGAGCACACATGAAACATCAGCGCCGCTTCTGTCTGCCCTCTCCAGGTCCCGAGGTCGCGGCCGAGGGAGAGGCAGGAGGCGATTCGGGACAGGAAGGAGACCCGGACGTCCGCCGAAATTCATACGTTTGGATGCTCCGGTAGAAGATGATGCAGACAAGGCGACGGTAAACAGCGTCTGCTTTACCACCTGGAAACTTGTATGAGCTAAAAATGTGTGACTTTCCTCAGGAGATGCTGGAGCTGGCGGAGGCACAGCCGCTGGAGGAGCCTGCGGAGGCAGCTCAAAACGGCGTGGAGGTGATTGTGTCGGAGCCCGACACCGAGGTGGAGAACCAAATGATGTTGGACTCCGGTGAGCCTGCCCAGCCCTCCGTTGTGGACACGACTGTCCCGGTGAAGGAGGACCCTGCACAAAGCCAATCGGACCAATCGGACGCTCAGCTCTCGTCTCAGGACATGCGGCGTGCGAAGAGGATACGGGTGAGATGATGCCTGGTGCCAAAAGATGCGTTTTAGTGTTGATTTGCTTTCAATGTTTGTCTCTCTTCCTGAATGCCTTCTTTAACAGACGGATGTGCAGGTAGGCAGGACCTTGTGGCGTCCCCTTCCTCCTGCACACTCTTGACGCTCCTCCATAACAAACATTTTGTCTTTGTGTTATCAGAACGCGGCGTTGCAGCATCATTTCATCCGGAAGAGTTTCCGTCCCTTCAAGTGCAAACACTGCGACAAGGCCTTCCGTGACAAGGACAAGCTGGACCAGCACCTGCGGGTCCACGGCCGCGACACCTTCGTCTTCCCCTGCCACCTGTGCAGCAAGACCTTCATGACCGACACGGCCCTTGACGACCACCTGCTTGTGCACACGGCTAGCCGCGCGTACTCGTGTCTCTTGTGCACCGAGACCTTCGACAGGCTGGACTCGCTCAGAGATCACATCGAGGTGCACGGCGTGGACGGGACCTTCACCTGCCCGTCCTGCAAGAAGACCTTTGCAGACTTCATCCAGGTTGGCACTGAACGTCTCTCACAACTTTACCTTCCCCAGAGCTTGTTTTTGCTTTTTGTTTGTTTGTGTTCAAAATATCTTAAAGCTCTGAATGGATTTGGATGAAATTTTCCGGAATTGTTGCAAATGGAGGGCGGCATGGCGGTCGAGTGGTTAGCGCGCAGACCTCACAGCTAGGAGGACCAGGGTTCGATTCCACCCTTGGCCATCTCTGTGTGGAGTTTGCATGTTCTCCCCGTGCATGCGTGGGTTTTCTCCGGGTACTCCGGTTTCCTCCCACATTCCAAAAACATGCTAGGTTAATTGGCCACTCCAAATTGTCCATAGGTATGAATGAGAGTGTGAATGGTTGTTTGTCTATATGTGCCCTGTGATTGGCTGGCCAGGGTGTACCCCGCCTCTCGCCCGAAGTCAGCTGGGATAGGCTCCAGCACCCTCCGCGACCCTCGTGAGGAAAAGGCGGTAGAAAATGAATGAATGAATGTTGCAAATGGAGGGCGGCACGACGGTCGAGTGGTTAGCGCGCAGACCTCACAGCTAGGAGGATCAGGGTTCGATTCCACCCTCGGCCATCTCTGTGTGGAGTTTGCATGTTCTCCCCGTGCATGCGTGGGTTTTCTCCGGGTACTCCGGTTTCCTCCCACATTCCAAAAACATGCTAGGTTAATTGGCGACTCCAAATTGTCCATAGATGAGAATGTGAGTGTGAATGGTTGTTTGTCTATATGTGCCCTGTGATTGGCTGGCGACCAATCCAGGGTGTACCCCGCCTCTCGCCCGAAGTCAGCTGGGATAGGCTCCAGCACCCCCTGCGACCCTCGTGAGGAAAAAGTGGTAGAAAATGAATGAATGTTGCAAATGGGATATGGTAGAAATGATAACCAAAAAAGGACTGTCATATACTGTTCATCCATTTGGGCGTTTTGCATCCTCCTCCAGGTGAAGAAGCACATCCGCTGTTTCCATTCAGCAAAGATCTTCCAGTGTCCAAGCTGTGAAAAAGCCTTCTGTCGGCCGGACAAACTGCGGCTACACATGCTGCGCCACTCGGACCGCAGGGACTTCCTCTGCTCAACATGTGGCAAGCAGTTCAAGGTTGAGGCCGTGTCGGATGTTTGCTTCTCCGTTTAGGATCGGTATTACATTTCTGTGTTTTTATGCCGTGCAGAGGAAAGATAAGCTGCGGGAGCACATGCAGCGTATGCACAATCCCGAACGGGAGGCCAAGAAAGCCGAACGCATCCTCCGCTCCAAAAACCTGAAATTGAAGGCCCCCACCACCGACTTTGAGAGCTTTATGTTCAAATGCAGGCTGTGCATGATGGGATTCCGACGCCGGGGAATGCTGGTGAGCTCAGAAAGATTTCACGTGAGAGCCAGCGTTTTACTCCTTCTCGTTCTCGTGGTCGCAGGTCAACCATTTGTCCAAGCGTCATCCTGAGATGCGTGTGGACGACGTCCCCGAGCTGACGCTGCCCATCATCAAGCCCAACAGGGACTACTTCTGCCAATATTGTGACAAGGTAACATTTACTATTGATATTCTGGACCTGCATGAAGTGTTGGCTTCAATCAACAAGAAGAAAACACTGACCTCTTGCAGGTATATAAGAGCGCCAGCAAGAGGAAGTCGCACATACTGAAGAACCACCCGGGCGCAGAGTTGCCGCCCAGCATCCGCAAGCTGCGTCCGGCGGCTCCCGGGGAGCCCGACCCCATGCTGACCACGCACACGCAGCTGGCCGGCACCATCGCCTACGCACCCGTCTGCTGCCCGCACTGCGCCAAACAGTACAGCAGCAAGGTGAGTACGAGGATACATAGTGACGCCAACGTCCTGTTCAATTCCTCTATTTCTTAATCAATCCTGGCCTCTGCTGGTTGCCGCAGTAAGCTGCCATTGCTTCAACTAATAACAATTAGGGCTGTCAAAAATGGCACGTTAACAAGGCTAACTAAGTTATTCCGTTAATATTTCTGCCGTAATTAACGCTTGTCAAGCCACGACTCTCTTTTATGGCAGATGGAAGCATAGTCGTGGTGTCATGTCCCCGCACAGTCACACCGGCTTCTGTGACGTTTTTTTTTAACACCGTATTTCGAGCTCCAACTCACAAACACACCTATAGTCCTCCTCGGAACGACACTTCCTCATTGTCACTCGACCACCACGGGATGCATTCATGGACACTTCGAAAATCAAAATAATGTCTTTAATTTTGCTTATAGTATGTGTGGTATCAACAAACAGACAAAAAACCCAACACAATAAGTAGATATTCTTATCACTCACAAATTTTGATGCATTTAAGTATGCTTGGAAATCTCAGAAATATACATCTCCACTTGAAACACGTGAATTCATCTTAAACTGCTTAGTGTCTTACTGTCTTACTTAGTGTCGCTTCATGGCTGGTTATAACACGGGTAAAAAACATGCTTCGAGCCTCATGTTGGGCCTTCGCCCAGATTTTCAGACACATTTTAGCTTGAGTTAAATTTTTGTTGTTGATTTGGAGGTGTTAATACATGCAAGTATATATTAATAATAATAATAATAATGGGCTGCACGGCGATCGAGTGGTTAGCGCGCAGACCTCACAGCTAGGAGACCAGGGTTCAATTCCACCCTCGGCCATCTCTGTGTGGCGTTTGCATGTTCTCCCCGTGCATGCGTGGGTTTTCTGCGGGTACTCCGGTTTCCTCCCACATTCCAAAAACATGCTAGGTTAATTGGCGACTCCAAATTGTCCATAGGTATGAATGTGAGTGTGAATGGTTGTTTATCTATTTGTGCCCTGTGATTGGCTGGCAACCAGTCCAGGGTGTACCCCACCTCTCGCCCTGAAGACAGCTGGGATAGGCTCCATCACCCCCGCGAACCTCGTGAGGATAAGCGAAAAATGAATGAATAATAATAATGGATTGGATATATAGATAAGCGCTTCACAATGAAGTGAAGCCAATTCACACCTACAGGCTCTTGGACCACCCCCAAACATTCTTTCACATTCGTACACCAGCGTGGGCGGCACTGGAGCCGAGGTGGGTGACGTGTCTTGCCCAGAGACACAACAGTGACTGGGTGGATAGACCGAGGATTGAACCGACGACCTGCTCTACCTTCTCAGCCACTGCCCACATATACAATTTCAATGACTTTGATCTTTTTGATCATAAAATACAGTAAAAGTATTTCACACATAGTTGCAAAAGTTGATTAATCATGATTAATTTATTTGAAAACTGAATAATTAGTCATCTTCAATCTCAGACTAAGATGGTGCAGCACATCAGGAAGAAGCACCCAGAGTTCGCTCAGCTCGTCAACACCATCCAGGCTCCTCTGGCGACGGCCGTCATCAGCAGCACTCCCGCCGTCATCAGTGCAGACGGCACGGCCGCCGAAGCAGTGGTGGTAAGATACAATAATGTACATGCAGTACCATTTTAAATGTGTATGTGTGTGTGCACGCGATGCGACTTCATGACTGATTTCCATCCCCAGACCACCGACTTGTTGACGCAGGCCATGACTGAGCTCTCCCAGACGCTCACCACAGACTACAGAACGGCGCAGGGAGACTACCAGAGGATCCAGTACATCCCCGTGTCCCAGGCAGGAGGCAGCCTGTCCCAGCCGCAGCACATTCAGCTGCAGGTGGTCCAGGTGGCGCCGGTATGTTCTGCACCTGCTTTAAAATATAAAAATGTGAAGAAAAAAAATCTTTCAATATGAAAATGGTGACCATGTGTACGCGTGCCAGGCTTCCTCCCCTCATTCCCAGCAGCCGGGTGTGGATGTTGGCCCGTTGCATGACCCGCATGGCTACAGCCAGCACTCCATCCAGGTCCAGCACATCCAAGTCACAGAGCCCTCAGCATCTGGACCAGGTGTCACCCAGGTAGAAGCAGACTTAAAATTAAGAATGATTTGTGCTTGAGCGTCTGTGCTCCTCCAGGTCACCACCCAGCCTTTGAGCCCCAACTCCCAACAGACCAATCAGGATCTGAGCCCTGCCCAGCTGACCCCCGTGACCCTGGCTCAGAGCCACAGCCTCCAGAGCAGCAGCAGTAGCAGCAGCAGCAGCAACGGCAGCAACAGTACCACCCAGCAGCAGCAGCAGGGGGCGGTGCAGCATGCCTACATACCTGGCAACTGGAACTACAGAAGCTACCGTAAGTCCGGTGCACACAGCTAGCTAGCTGTGCTACAGTTTGACGCGCAAATAACTCGTCATGCTCTCTCCGCTGCAGCTTCGGAGATCCAAATGATGGCTCTGCCTCACGCGCAGTACGTCATCGCCGAGGCCGCCACACCGGTGAGCGGAGCCAACAGCAACCAGGTGAAAACGGTGAGTTCAGGGTCGTGATGGGGTGACCAGCCCCATTTTACACTGAGGTATGCTAAAATCTACCCAATGTGGGTCAGGATATGCCAAGGAATTAAGTAAATGTAAATACATTGTTTCCTATTGTCCTTTACTATTATTATTTATTCATTCATTTTCTACCGCTTATCCTCACGAGGGTTGCGGGGGGTCCTGGAGCCTTCGGGCGAGAGGCGGGGTGCACCCTGGACTGGTGACCAGCCAATCACGGGGCACATATAGACAAACAACCATTCACACTCACATTCATACCTATGGACAATTTGGAGTGGCCAATTAACCTAGCATGTTTTTGGAATGTGGGAGGAAACCGGAGTACCCGGAGAAAACCCACGCATGCACGGGGAGAACATGCAAACTCCACACAGAGATGGCCGAGGGTGGAATTGAACCCTGGTCTCCTAGCTGTGAGGTCTGTGCACTAACCACTTGTCCACTGTGCAGCCCATTCTTCTTTTTCTTCTTCTTCTTCTTCTTATTTTTACTCCGACAACTCAAACAGCCTTTTCAAAGACTTTTAGACGGGGGTGCCAGCAAGGACCACATAGTGAAAAATGAAAATGAAAGGATGCAACTTTGCCACTTTGACATTTTAAAGTAAAATAGATGCTAAGAAGTATGTACTTTTTTTGCAATGGGCCAATAAGAAATGAGTTGCAAGCTGCAAGTGGGCCCCCAGGCTTCACTTTGGACACCTAGTGGACGTCCTGTGTTGTGTGGTAAATGTTCTACACCAGGGGTCTCAAACTCAACTTACTGGAGGTGACACTTCAGAACATGAACAGTTTTCCAGAACATCAGGTTATCTTGCCCACCCCTTGATACCAGACAGCTGGTAGCGGTGCTGGGAGTGCTTCCGGCTACCAAGAATGCCTTGCGACACGTTTTGTGGTTATAATTAGTGTTTTCTTGAAAGGCCTAAATAAAGAGCCTATTCCTTTTTAAGTAAGCTAAAGTACATCTCACGTGGGTCTCAGGGGCCGCACTAAAATTTGATGTCAAGTAGGACCCCTAAGGGCTGCGTTCTACACACTCCTAACATCTGATCTCCGCCCTCCAGACGCATTACGTGATCTCTGAAGGTCAGACCGAGCTGGACGCAAAGCCGCCTGGTCCTCCGATCTCGGGTCAGAATCACGGCGAACATCTGGAGCAGCCGAGCAGCCAGCAAGCCACCACGCAGTACATCATCACCACCACCACCAACGGCAGCGGCGCCAGCGAGGTCCACATCACCAAACCATGAACACGCCGACCTTTTTTTTTTTTTTAAAAAAGAAAGAAGTTAAAAAAGACAAAGTAAAGAGCAGCACAGTTTTATGTGTTAAGTGTTAGAACGATGTTGTATCACACCAAGCTGCTAGAATCTCAGCCAGTGACAAATAGAACTTACTATCCAAACTGACCTCACGTGGAGGGGCGGAGCCTCATGGACATCTTGCTGAGTCATTATTTTGGACATCTCGCACGTATTTCTGCAGTACTTTTGTTTAGTTTTTTTTTGTGCACCATAACTGTGACGGTAAATGAAAACAACAGTCATGTTTTCTTGCTGCATTTGCTTGACATTTTAGGATAGATTTTTCCCCTTTTATGTTGTGTCCAAACCACAAGATGTATGTTTTTATAGTAAAATGTATCCGGGTCTATTTTTTATATGCACTTTTCATTGTTGTGGACATGTTTAAAGGAGACTTCTCTTGTACTAAGGTTAAAATCCCTACAAAAGCTCGTACTATTTTGCATGTTCATACTGTATATATTATATTAATATTAAGAGCATTTAGATAAAGTTTCAACATGCAGTAATATTGTCTTATGTGTAATGTGAGCTCATCACGTTTGCATGTGAGTGATTGAGAGGGGCAGGAAGTGGCCCGCTTGCGTCGTCGTCGTCGGCATCCACCTCGCAGGGGCGGGGCGGGGCCGGTGCACCTTTAAGTAGATAAATAAATCCCAGCGCTCGACCTGTTCAACGAGCTCCACAAGTCGCAGAACTCTCGGCATGTTTCTCTTTTTGTCTCAAAGCGTACCTGCTCGGCTCTCATGCCTCGGTTGATGCTCGGCAGGCCCGAAGGTCACGGGGTCCCGGGTCCCGGTGTGAGAGCCGCTCTGGACCGGGCCCTCCGGCGGCGGTGGGGGGAGGGAGGTGCTGCTGCTGAGATGTGAGTTGTGTCACACACACTAACGTGACTGAGTAACTTTCCTCTTCATGAAATGCTTCTTTTATGACTCAACTTCTACCTGCGACCACTTGATGTCATGATGACTTATGCTTGTAGGTGAGTTGTTTGTTATATTTTTAGTCTCATCATTAGATAAATTATAGAAGCAAATTAAGACCGTTTTGTGTCATAATAATACATTCATTGATTCTTTGATTTTTTTTTTCTGGTCAGGATCACATGTGAGCGAGAGCCTATCCCAGCTGATTTTGCACAAGAAGCGGCGTACACGCTGGACGAGTAAGGCAATTACTACTATTAATTATAATTATTATATTTACTGCAATTGAGTGTCAGTGATGAGCATTCATTATAAGCAAGTTTACAGAATATGAAAAAGTATTGTGCTTTTAGGTGTACAGTTGCAGTATTTAGGCAACTTTTATTTGAAAGCCGCTCCTATGGCAACAACATAGCCTCTTTCATACCAATAAAGATTGTTTACCACGTAAAACCAACAAGGGGCCACATTGATATTTACCTCGGCCAAGAACAACGCAGAGGTTATGTTTTTGCCAGAGTTTGTGTTCAAAATAACTTCTGAATGGATTTGGATGAAATGTTCAGGAATTGTCCGAAATGGGATATGGAAGAACTGGTCACATTTTGTGGCTGATCCGGATCACTGTCCAGGAATGTTTAGAAAAAGATTCTTTAACATTGAACCATGTTTGGCATTTGTACATATAATAACTAGGACTAATATTTATGTTGGAAATCATAATATAGGGGTAACTATGGCGTTATTGGTGGACATCTGTACTCTCAGAATGCTTTGTAATGGGGCAGCATTTGCATACATTTAGCCCACAAATCACAGTTAGTCTTTTATACTTTGCTGATATTGTTTTTTTTCTCGAGGTTTGAGATTTCACACTTTTGGCATGAACACAAAAGTGAAATGTATACAGTAATGTCTTGTTTGTTGTGGTGTATTGGTGCCAGACCTCATTGTTCCTGTTTTTGAACATTATTAGAGCCCCTTAGATGTGAAATAACACCCCTATAGTCACCTATACACTCCTATTAGTCACTATATAGTAGACATAATAATGTAGTATTACTGATTATCTAGTGACCAGTGTAGAATACGACATATCACAATAGTAACAAATAGTCACGCTGCCAAATAGTGAGCAAAACATTAAGCTCTCTTGCTTTGGGCCTGTCTTAGTGATGAATGTTATTCGGTAAATTCATTAATTTCATTCATTTTCTACCGCTTTTTCCTCACAAGGGTTGCGGGGGTGCTGGAGCCTATCCCAGCTGTCCTCGGGCGAGAGGCGGGGTACACCCCGGATTGGTCGCCAGCCAATCACAGGGCACATATAGACAAACAACCATTCACACTCACATTCATACCTATGGACAATTTGGAGTCGCCAATTAACCTAGCATGTTTTTGGAATGTGGGAGGAAACCGGAGTACCCGGAGAAAACCCACGCATGCACGGGGAGAACATGCAAACTCCACACAGAGATGGCCGAGGGTGGAATTGAACCCTGGTCTCCTAGCTGTGACGTCTGCGCGCTAACCACTCGACCGCCGTGCCGCCCTTATTCGGTAAATAGTGAGCCCAATTTTTCAACGCACCAACATAATCATCTTTTTTATTCTTGACGTTGTGCGCAGCTCAGACCTTCAGAAGGCACCACATTCACCTCCCTCACAGAGGAGGAGTAGGCTCCTCCCTTTCTCCTCCTGTAAAAAAGCATGGTGCACCTTCCTCCCAGCGGCGGTGGTGTGGTCAGTGTGCCACCTGGAGGCGGCGCTGTCTTTGGTGGACGTTTGCTGGAGTCTGTCCCTGCTGTGCTCGCTGTGGGCCGCCCTGGGGGGCTGCGTCTACTTGCTGATGTGCTACCTGAGGTCTTCATACCCACCGGGGGGCACCGCTCCCAGATTACAAGAGGAGGTCGTCACCAAAAGCGAGGTGTTGTTTGAACGGTGAGGCTTCTTTGCTCTTTGATGGTTTTGTCTCATAGATGTGATTAGACCATGTAGCTAATGTCGTATCCAGGTCAAGAAGTCCAGACAAACACATAGCCTTGGGCCTCATCCTGGCTGACAGCCTGCTCCTGAGCGTGCTCCAGGAACCCTCGCCGGATCCCAGTGGACCCAATATGTTGGATCTCCTCTCCAGGCTGGAAGTGAGATGAAAAAAAAAACACTTAACATTCAGAAGAGCCTCAGGCACTACACTACCTGCAGTTTGCACACAAGCGTGGAAAGTCTTTAGAGGTGATCAGACGCACATGTGCTAGCCTGGAGGCAACACAGGAACATTTTTTTATCTTCCATTGTCCTCCTCCTTTTTTCACACCTGTGTGTCTGTGTGTTCATCCATGGCAGTCAACACGTTAGCCACACCTTCAAAATCCATTTTTTTCTTTCTGTGCTTATCATTTCAATGTCAAAACAAGAGCCCTGTTGATGTGGAATGATGCATTCCAACTACACTTACCTCCACCGGAGATCTGGGCAGTGGCAGCTGAGTTCAAATGTGCCTTCTTCAATTTAACTAGGAAAAATTAGCTTTAAAAATGTAGTCAATATTTATTATTTCAATGATTGTTATTGATTTATTTTATATATCGGGCAGAAAATAACCTGCAATCCTGCAGATTGAGACGTTTTACTTCATGCAGGAGCAAATGTAACAATAAAATGGATTTTAGTAGAAGCATGTATGCCATTTAGAACAATGAATATTGATGATTGGCAATCAATGATTATTATGATTATTATATATTATTGCACTGCATAATTCACATTTACTTTTTTCATGTCAGATGACTTCAGTATTTACTTATTTTAATGTAATAACATTTTCCATTAGTTATTCATTCAAATTGTATTTGTGTTTAAGCTTAACCATTTATGTATATTTTTTAAAATCTTAATTTTTTTACATCTTCTTTCTGTACTCCACTTGATTTTGTATTTTATTTTTATTCTTTTAATATTTGTAGTTTATTATATTATATATTAATTCATATTTGTATTATTTCCACACTTTAGAATTTTATTTTTAAATCTATTAAAAATGAGCAATTAAAATGATGACTAAACAGTACATAATATTTGAGGGTGCCTTATACTGATGATGCTGTTCATGGCTGACCGTCATTATCGTCACGGCTGACATCATCACTCACCCAAACTCTTCTTCTCTGCAGGCTGTATCAAACACCCTGGACCCTGCAGACCTGGTCTTAGACGTCCCGACCCAAAGTCAAGTACTGACTGACAAAGTGACACTCATCCGCACTTACCTGCAGCAAAGGTAAGCGCCGCCCCCTTCAGTGAATACTCTTCTTGGCTACGCCAACACATCTTCTTCCCCCCGTGTAGGACCACCTCCCTAAGGACGCTGGTCCAAGTCCAGGCTGATTTTGAGGCTGGTGTGAAGGAGCTGCAGGAAGAGGTGGAGCTCCGCTGGGCCCAGCTGGAGGATTTGCACACAGGGGTCACGCTCACTAAAGAGGGAGGGCAAGACCACAGGGACCTGGCGTCGACCCTCAAGGACGCAGAGGTGAGTTGCGGGGGGGGGGGGGGGCTGAAATGTTAAATACTTCTTTTGTAGTTGTACTGTATGTTTTACATATTCAAAGTTGGACAAAAACATGGAGCCAAATCTGCACAATAAAGGTATTATAAATTATAGTATATATATTACATATATTACAATTTTTGATATCACCGATACAGATATCGCAACCAATACTTTTTACTTGGACATGTTTCAAGATATTTTTTTTTTTTGCTTTTAACCCTGATGTTACAGGCCTAGCCTGTCCCTTTAAGAAAAATGGCATTGTGGGAAGTCTGTGTGCTGTAGTTCTTTTTTTTGGCACGAGGTGTCTCTCATTCACGGTGTCTCGTCGGGCTGTTATGTTTGGGGCCATTAAAATGTGTTCGCTAACGTCAACTGTGCAGCCTCTGTACTACGGTCAGGAAAAATAAAATTAATTGTGATTATAATCAGAATAAAATAACAATAAAACAAAGATTTTAGGCAACCAGAAAAAATATTGTGTAATATATATAATAATTGCCGTGAAATTAAATAAAAAAGGACGTGCTCCACGCAGATCAACTAGCTTGCTGTTTCAGTTGACATGACAACTGAACATTGGTTGTATTGGTAAAAAATAAAAATAAAAATATATATATCGTGCATATCTAGTACATACAACATATTTGAACAACCCAACCTGTGTTTGGACGTGACAGTGATGTTATTTGTCATGGAATATGTGTTTTGGACATCTTTGTTGACGATTCATGGTGTCCTGCTGTTGATGAATAATGTGAATGTTTTATGTATCTGCAAAGACCTTATTTGCAGTCCTGAGCCGCCACAGGAGCCAACTTGATGACTGCCAGGAGCTCCTGAAAGACAGCACACATCTCCTCCAGGTAAAACTTTCCTCAGTCCACTGCAGGTTGTCTGCCAGCTGACATGTGCGTCCTATGTTGTCCCCCACCCCTCCATGTCCTCCAGGAGCTGACATGGAGTCACAGCCGTGCTCTGCCCTGTCTTGGCAGCAACAGCAGAACCAGTGAGTCGTTGTGGCCAGAAGTGCTGCTCCAGTCCAACATGGAGCAGGTAGGCTCTGTAGACAAAGCCCACAGTGTAGTCCGTGGACTCAGACCCAAGCGTATCTCTTTCCTGGCAGTTTGACAAGGGCCAGGAGCGCTTCCTGTCCCTGGAGCAGCAGACCTCCACCTTCCAGGCCCACCTGGAGGGGCTCGTCGCTGACAGGGCCTCCTCCAGCCCTTCCCTGGACCTCAACAGCGGACTCTCCAGCAATGTTTCTTCTGACCACTGGGAGTCCACCACCACGGCCGACTCGGACAGTGAGGTGGACGCCGACTCAGACACAGACGCTCAACCGTCTCTGTGTGAGAGGTCAGCGTTCAAGGTCACCTCCACTATAGGACACTTACGGAAATCTTCCCGAAAGAAGAAGTGAATGAATGAACGTTCTTGTATTTTAATTATGTTTTTGTGACACAAGGGGGCACCTTGCCACCACTTATGACAACATCATGGAAAGTACTATTATTTATACTTGATTTAAATAAAATTAGAATTTTACATTTGTTTGCTACAATGCCATGAAGATGAATAGTGCATATAGTACGAGGAAAATAAGTCTCTTCCCTATCCGTCATGCTTCAAAGTCTAGAGGAGAGGGCTGTACGGAGGGGGGTTAGCGAAGGTCAGCGCCGGAAGCGTTTTTGTTATTACAGAAAACGAGGCGGCCCTCTCGACCTCCTCTGCGAAACGTGAATGTCTTTGATCCCAAATTCAATCTGTGGACTTCTGAGGTGGCCAACAAGGAGCTAAAAGGTCGACACAGACGCCGTTTGACTTGTGTTGGACTGATTCATACCTCAGCAGCCGTGCGGAGGTGTCGTGTTGTTGTGTTTCAGCCTCTGGAGGTTTGGGATGAAAGGAAAGTTAGCTTGGCCCGCTAGCATTGGTGGAAGTGGCAGAACCACAAGGAAGGCAATGCTTTGGGTCAGGATTCGTGCGTGGAAAGATGCTCATGTGGATGTTGATTGAAAACTTGGATAGTTTTTATTTTATTTTATTCTATTTAAATCCCCCCCCCCCCAAAAAAAAAACCAAACAAAAAAAACATTGTCTCCAGGCACGTGTTTCTATATTTTCCTTTTTTTTTTTTATTATTTAAGGTGTGTTTTGGATTCAAAAAGCACATATTTTCTATTTTCATCAGGGTTTTTTTTTACATTTAGCCCCCAAAAGTTTGTGTTTTGTATTGAAAAGCACGTATTTTCAAATTTTCTTGATTACACTTGCATCTCCTATTTATTTGTAAATAATATTTAGCCAAATATCACTATGTTTGCATACAATATTCAATATTCCGGTTTCTGAAACATTCGCAATAACCCTTTTACATGTCTGAGCTAACGGGGTTAATCTTGTATATATGGTGTTATAAACAATTAGGGATATCCCCAACAAAACAGTGACGTACGGACAACGTCCTGACGCACAGAGAACGTCATGACGTAACGTGCGTCATTTCTATTTCTTCCTGTATACAAAACCAACACCACCAAGGCGTGTAATGAACAACCCGGGACCGGTCGAACATAAATGTGTGTAAAGGACATAAACGTGTTTCTGCCTTTCACCATATTAATGAGATGGTTAGTTTCCTCCTCGCTCCAAAAATATACAGTTTAGCGTGCCGACATGTTTTTCCAAATTCAATACTTCCTGTCAAACATACAAGAATCATTTCGAATGGAACATGCGCAGAACACGAATCAATATTCAAAGTCAAAAGGCAGGTTTGTAAAATGATACTTTGCCATACTTTGGCTTGAAAAGCAAGCATCTCTAAATGTTATCGATGTATTAATTTTCCTATTTTTTAAACAAGGAAACAAAAATATCTGTTATGGCTTGAAATGGAAATCATGTATGTTTTCTTCAGCTTTGTTATTTTGTATATTCAGCTTAAAAAGGGTTTGTATTTTAAATGGAAAAGCAAGTATCACCAAAGTTTCTTCATTTTTGTCTTGTAATTGTAATTGTAGCTGAACATCCATCCATCTTTCCATTCTGTTTGCTGTTGATTGGCACCTGTGCTGCATTCAAAGCCAAAAGGATGCTTGGAAGGAAGCAAGTGGTGACATTCCATGTTTCTCTTCACAAAATGCACCCAACTATTTTCATTCTTACTGTGTTTTGCCCCTGCAGGGCCTGACTGAGATAACACGGGGGCCACGGCGCTTTGCAGCTGCCGCCAACATGAAAAAGGCCATGTGCAGATGTACGCAATTAGCAACATGGTAGACATTTGCGGAGCAAAGGTCCATAAAGTGTCAGATTGTTGTGCTTCATCTGACGTGGCTGTGGGTTTGAAGTTAGCAAAGGCCGCTAAATCTTTAGTGAGACCATTAGACAGGAGGGGGCGGGGCTTAAAGGCTGTCATTAGGGAGACTTCCTGTTGGAGTAAAGATTTTCTCATTGTGTCGCCAAGGTGAGCGGGCTACGATAATCATGGCTGACCTCCGTGGCCTCCTGCTTCCTGTGGGCCTTCAGAAGACCTGTGACCCCTCCTTCCACCCCTCCCACCTTAAAGGTCAGCACAGCAGCGATAAGTAGCTGCCACTTTCTTACATCTTATTTTGAAAATGTAGGCCAATATAGCTTCCACATGTTTGAGTGCAAATATTGCATGATGAATGCTTTTGGCCCAGGGTGTCCTAATCCTTTTGGGGGTTGGGGGGGGGAGGGTATTCATGTATTCATGGCACCACCTGTCTTTTATCTTTGGCTAATGTTCTTTGTGTGCTGCCAAACATGTGCACGACTTCATATCTACAAAATCCCTGCAAAGTAATCACTCTTTATTTTGGAAACTGTGTGCAGGCATCTGCTACAAAGATGCCACAGCTCTCTACTGGACGCAGTCGCCCTAAAAACCACACTGGTGCGCTTCAGTCATGCTAAAGCAGTACTTTATTAAGCATATTTAGTAATTCATACCAACAAACCGTAATAACATTACACAAAGTAAAACATAGAATAAAATATAAAACAGATGTGTCTGGATTGGAAAACAATAATACAAATATAACACATGTACAATATAGCAATAAATACATAGAAATGTGATTTATCCCAGGCAACAGTAATTGTAAAATTGTTCATAATGAAAGAAGTACACTATATTGATGGATCATATCTATATATACATAAAAAAATACAAAAGTTGCTAATTTAAATTGAAAAGTTTTGAAGGAGCTGAATGAATTTCTAACATTTAAGTGAATCCATCTTCCTATGAAGGCCAACATTTTGTTAAAATTAGCATATTTGTCACTATTCTGTGATTGTATTGTTATTGTAATGTTATTTTATTATCAATATTTGTATTGTTATTGTATATTTTATACACATATTTTTATTTTGATAATTTAAAATTAATTAATGTTCTCCCAATTTAAAGCCACACTGTGTAATAATCTGAGTACTGGACTGGCCTCCTGACTACTTTCTTAGCATGTAACACCAGTTGGACCAGGCTGGACACATCTTGTTCATTCATTGTTACAGTATAATTTTAGCTGTAGCTTTCTGCCCTTGGCGTCTTTGTCTTCATTCAATAATAGCACGTTAGACAGTCAGTTAGACTCCACGCCTGAAGGGGGAGCCCTGGAGTCAAAAACAACAACAACAACAACATTCATTCATTCATTTTCTACCGGGTTACAGGTGCTCTCTTCGGGCATGGTACACCCTGACTGGTCGCCAGCCAATCACAGGGCACATATAGACAAACAACCATTCACACTCCCAGCAGTTTTGTAATCAATGGTGCCCCTTTGTTTTTTTTTTTGCAGCCCAACAACAACAATAGTTCCTTATTACTTCTTTAATGGGCACTGTTGGTTCATACTCATCTATGGCACTCAAGGCCCAACTAAAAGACCACCAAGTACCCTGATATGAATTTATTTTCATTTTTAACAACAGGAAATCAACAACCCCCCCCTCACCGCCCCACCCCCCCGTCCGGTAACCAGCCCTCTCCCCTCACCGCTAGTTAGCATGCGGCCTAGGCGTCGTGTGAGGCGGCGCTGTGACGAGGGGCTAAACAAACACGGCGGGCGTGCACACAAAGACGCAGACATGTGGCAGCAGAAGCCTCACAATCCGCATCCACATCCACCCTCCACCCCTCACACTCCCACACTAACCATCGATCGAGGGGGGCGTCTGGGAAGGAAAGGGGGGAGCAAATTCTGATTCCTATTCAGGGAATGTCAGCAGTGCACAAAGAAGGCCGCATGACACTGGCACTAAAGCACACTTAATGGACTTCTTTCTCACTCCGACGACATGACAGGGGGCGTGTGCAGGGTGGGGGTGCGGGGTGTGCTGAATCCACCCAAGGAGACTGAGGCACTAATTAGATAGAAAAAGCTCTTGAAGGAGAAAGTGTCTCTAAACTTTTGATTGATAGCATATCACAACATAAAAAAGTTTAATATGGAAAGAAAAAAAACAAAGGGCAACATTGATTATAAAACTGCACACGTGAATCTTAAAGCATCTTTTGTCTGGTCATGTGATCTACCACCTGTTGCTAGGCAGACCTATTTGCGGAAAGGACAGGGAGAGCTGGCAGGAACATTAATACACATTGATTTTTAGTCGAATGGATCCTGTGCGGCTGCACGGCGGAAAAAGTGGATAGCGCGCAGGCCACACAGCTTTGAGACTGGAGTTCAATTCCACTCTCAGCCATCTTTGTGTGGAGTTTGCATGTTCTCCCTGTACATGTGTGGGTTTTCTTCGGGTACTCCGGTTTCCTCCCACATTCCAAAAACATGCTGGGTTAATTGGCGAATCCAAATTGTCCATAGGTATGAATGTGAGTGTGAATGGTTGTTTGTCTATATGTGCCCTGTGATTGGCTGGCCACCAGTCCAGGGTGTACCTCATGCCACGACCCTTGTGAGGATAAATGGTAGAAAATGAATGTCCCTGTCGCTTAAATATAGGACAAAAACAAGAGTGCCATCTGCTGCGTGAGAGTCACAAAGGGAAGCATAAAGTTCGTCAGTCATGACACCCTTCAAAGATGAAGGGGGGGGGGGAGTGTCAGATGAGTGAAGAGTGAGTGAAGCTCAGATGAGTGAAGATGGCACCGGCGTCACTTGGCAGCCATTCATAAGGCCAACCCCACCCCACCCCAACTATCGACCTCATTAGCAGATAAAAGCAACCTTCCCATTGGCCCCTGACCCCAGAGGTTGCCACGGAGCCTTCCAGTCCGGGGCTGTGGATGCAGCATGAGCATCTCCTGCAGAGCACAGCACCCCCCCACAACCCCCATCTCAAAGACAAATCCATATCTGTCGCCTTCACGCTGCTCTGAACTTTCCTACCGAGGTTGTTAAGATGATAACATCATTTTTCACACAAGGATTAAATAGTGGTGGAAAATCCATGACAAAAAGTGTCTAAAATTCTCTTAAAATCTCATAAACGTCTTAAATACCATTTTCTTAAAATGTATTAGGTTCCCTTGTATTAAAGGGGACCTATTATGGAAATTTTTCATCCCTTTGTATTGAGTTGTGGACTCCTATAGTGCAGCTATAAATGATAACCCGCACAGAAAGCTTTCTAGATCTTCCATAATCTGCACCTATTCAGCTGTATTTCCTTGAATTTCATGGTTCCTGTGAAAACGGTCCGACTCCGCTGTGGTTGGTCACACTCCCGAGTGCTGAGAATGAATTTTGGTTTGTGCCGCTAGTATCTTCATATCACTATGTATCTTTTTAAAATGTCATCTTTTAACATACAGCGTGTGTTGGATTCCGAAGTAGAGACTGGACAGTCAGAAGTTTTTAGCATTATTAGAGCTCTCTAAACATGAAAAAACACCCCTATGGTCACCTGTACACTCCTACTACTCAATATAGTAGACATAATCAAAGAAAATAAGACATACAAACCCTGTTAAAAATATTTGATATCTGTTTTTTTTAACATTATTAGAGCTTGCTAAACATGAAATAACACCCCTATAGTCACATTTACACTACTATTAGCCAAAATATTTGACATAATAAAAGTACAACATATAAGACAAAACCTGTTTTTGACCTTCTAAATACGGGTTTTAACATTAGAGTGCTCTAGACATGAAATAACACCCCTATAGTCACCATTGCACTCTTGTTACCAATACAGTAAACATAATAGAAGAAAATGAGACATACAAAACCTGTTTATGACCTTGCTAGCATGATAGCCGTTAGCATGTTAGCATTTTAGCTAATATACTCATGTCTATAGGCAAATAGCATGGCATGATGTAGAGACACTATAGGACTGCTGTAACACTTTGGGGACTTGTTGCTTTTTTGCTAGATGTTGCCATGTTAACTGTTAGCATGTTAGCATTTTTTACTCATTTTTAACTAATTTACTCATGTCTAAAGGCAAAGGCAAATACACACATGGTATGATGCAGGGACGTTATAGGACAGCCTTACCACTTTCGGTCCTTGAGGCTCTCTTGCTAGGTGCTAGCATGATATCTGTTAGCATGTTAGCATTTTAGTTAATTTACTCATGTCTAAGGGCAAATACACACATGGCATGATGTAGGGACATTATGGAATTGATGATGTTTGGACACTATGGAACTGCCTTGGCACTTTCGGCACTTAGTGCTATCTTGCTAGGTGTCAGCATGCTAACAGTTAGCATGTTGGAATTTGGGCTATTTTACTCCTGTTTAAAGGCCTATATATGTAATACATGGCATGATGTAGGGATGCTTTCTCTGCACTTTTGGTGCTAGCATGCTAACTTTTAGCATGTTAACATTTTAGCTGTATTCCTCACATCTACAGCCTAATACAGACATGGCATGATGCAGGGATATTGTAGGACCGCCTTGACGCTTTTGCTATAGACTGCCATCTCGCTAGAGGCTAGCGTGCTAACAGTTAGCATGTTAGCTTTCTTGCTCAATTCCTCATGTAATGTACGCACGGCATTGCTCGGCGGCGTGGCACAGCAGACACCAGGCTCGAGGTTCACAGCACAGGTTGCATGACCATCAAAATTTCCGGGGTAATTTTCCAGTTATTATTATTATTAGTTTTAATGACATTATTCTCTTATTATAAAGACAGGCCCCCCCACTGAGGTTACCAAATAGGTGCATTCTTTGTTACCCCGCCTGCCTGCATAAAGTGTGTATTGTGGCGATGCCAAACACCTGACAACATGAAACACATAAAAGTTACATCATCCTGCTTAAGTCATGCATCAGCATGTTGGAGTGTGTGTTCGTGCATGTACTGTGTGTGTGTGTGTGTGTGTGTATATATATATATCTTCATGGGGGGGTATACAGTGTATGTTGAGAGAGTTTTATAAGCTGTGGCTGACCCCGCTGACTTAATATTAAATAAACAGCCCAACCAAGTGGATGCTCAGCTCCGCCTCCTACCCCGCCCCCTGTCTTTTTCTTGGCAGTGACTTCAGCCAGCAGTGTGGGGCTGTGTTTGTGTACAGGGGCGGGGGCTACAACTGCACTGCATCACACTGAGAGCTGTTTGTAATATTTTGATGACCTGATTTAGCAAACACCAGCGTTTGAAAATATTAGAAACAGCTCTCACTGACTCAGTTTGGGACGCTGCGCTAATTGAAGCCAGCGATCGGGATTGGTGCTTGTCCTCATGTTGTCCCTCCCCGAGCGTCCCCCATGCTTACTATCAGACCTCCCACACGACCCACAACTCACCCCCTCCATAAAAGATTTTGCATGCACACTACCGCGTAGAATACATGCAGAAAATAACAAAAATACAAGTAGAAAACACACATAAGAACAATAACAACCAAAAAACATTTATATCCAAATAGTATGCAATTCTAATATAATTTACAATAGTGAAGGCCTTTATAGGCCTATTATTACTACAAATTTGACATTTTATAGCAAATCTCACAATTTTTTTCCAGTATAAAAATGGTTAAATGAATCAGTATATAAAATGTACTGTAAGGCATTCAGAAGACACATCCAAAGACGCTGTATTCTACACCAGTACTAGGTGTCAGTAATGTTACTGCAGGAAGTACTGTACAGAACAGTGTAAATAAAGAACAAAATCAAGGATGCTCACATGGGTGAGTCTTACTTTTTGCTATTATGCCTACTAATTTGTGCAATAGGCGTGCAAATGTGACTGTAGGGGTGTTATCTCATGTTTAGAGGGCTCTAATAATGTTAAAAACATATTTAGAACGTTTTCTATGCTCTAACTGCCAAACTATTTCTTTTATAAATAAAGAATCCTACTTTGTGGAAATTAACTCACGCTAGCATCCTGTTAGCTTGCTACACATATACAAAGAGAAAGCGAAAGTCAGCGCCGTCACGCCCTCTATGATGTCATCAGCGGTTGACTCCTTAGTTCTTTGCTATACTGACACGGTTGCACCACAGTCTCAAAAACAGATCTAGATTTGGAATCACTGCTCTGTATGAATAATAAATGCATTTAAATTAGATAAATATGTTGCAAATTTAAGTACACAGCGTCTTGGTAAAGGATGGTCATCAAGTCAAAGCAGGATGGAGGTAAATGAGCGTTCCTCTCGCTGCCATCATCTCCCCCCTTCTTCTTCTTCTTGCACTCCACTTCCCCCCGCCGCTCTCCTTGTGTGGTCCGAGTCATTCCCAAACAATCGGCGTCAATCCAGGGAGCGAGGGGCCTTCAGTGCAGCGCTGCCAGAGAGCAGAGCACCGTTGTGTGACGTGAGCACAGCGCACAAGTTAAGAGAGCGCCATGCCTTTAATGGCGCTTTATTGTCTTCTTCAATCTGCTTGTTTGTGCAGCCTTTGACCTCAGCAGCAGGAAAATCCATCAGATCAGCATTAATGTGCCATCAAATAACACTTCATAAGAATCAAGATCAACTCCAGAAAACAAGTTTCTACGGGTAACAAACTTTTCTCCAAATATTTCATTTGTGAGCACTTCTTGTCACGAGCTGTTACACTGAAGAGACAATAGCCACCACAGGAAGTACTGTACAGAACAGGAAGTAAAAAAGAGAAACAACGATGAACTCTCCCTATGCTAATACGTGTTAGTCTATATTACATATGTCATATTTACTCTCTAATATAATGGGTAATAGGGGTCTAAAGGTGACTATAGGGATGTTATGTCATGTCTAGTATTGTACACTGCGTCAGTAATGTTACTGTAATGTCGGGTGAGACACACAAGCACCAGCCTTCATGGCAGGTTTGAATGCTCTCACAACAGGCACAGTCATCCCTAACACGGGCTACTGTTGCGGCTGTAACCTATGCCAAGCTAAAACTCAACTCTGAACCCCGTCACTTCCTGTCTGCCCCACACTCAGCGTCTTCCACATTCACAGCAACACACACGAGAACAAGACTTATATATATTTTATTTTCTCTTATTATGTCTTACTATATTGGGTAATAGCAGTGTAAAGGCAACTACAGGGGGGTTATTTCATGTCTGGAGGGCTCTAATAATGTTAAAAAACATATTTACAAGGTTGTATACAGGTTTTCTATACGCTAACTACAAAAATATTCCCTTTATAAATGTAATGTTGTGGTATTTAAACCTGTTTAAGACCTTATAAAAATACAGATTAGAGCCCTCTAGGCATTATCCAATATAGTAGACATTGTAAGAGAAAATAAGACGCACAAAACCTGTTCACATTTACACTCCTATGATCCAATATAGTAGACGTAATAAATGAAGAAAAAAGATACAAAACCTGTATGGACAATATTGATATGCTTTTCAACATTAGAGCTCTCTAAATATTAAATAACACCCCTATAGTCACATTTACACTCCTATGATCCAATATAGTAGACGTAATAAAAGAAAAAAACAGATACAAAACCTGTATGGACAATATCGATATGCTTTTCAACATTAGAGCTCTTTAAATATTAAATAACACCCCTATAGTCACATTTACACTCCTATGATCCAATATAGTAGACATAATAAAAGAAAAAAACAGATACAAAACCTGTATGGACAATATCGATATGCTTTTCAACATTAGAGCTCTCTAAATATTAAATAACACCCCTATAGTCACCTTTACACTCCTATTACCCAACACATAATAACCCCCCCCCCCCCCCCCAACACACACACATCCCTGACTAGTGGTCCCTGACTGGGGGGGATTAGCCCGCTTGGTGAGCTCCGATGCTGGAATGCGGACATCTTGGCAGCGCTGCGGCTAAATTGCTGCAATCATCCATGACTCCAGTTGGGCCGTTTACCTGCCTCCATCCATCACGTCCATGCGGAGGCAGCAGGCGCATTTAAGCTTTTGTGGACCCGACCCCTGCTGTAAAACGCGCTTCCCCGGGGCGGGGTTGGGGGGACCAAGCTGGACCCCGGCCATCCCGGTTCCACGCAGGCTAATCACCAGCCCCCAGCAGCCATTAGCGAGTTTGTTCATACGCTCGTCTAACACCACATCCGCTACCCAAACACCCCCCCACCCCCTCGCCCCCACCCTCCAGTCTACAGGGTGAACTTGTAGAGAAGAAGCGGGTCACTTGGTCTGTTACGGCCATTACTGTAATTATACTTGTCATTGTTAATTGTTGTGTGTCGGGGGCTAATGAGGTGGCGCCTGGGTGAGGCTGCAAGGAGGGCGGGAGCCAAGGAGGGAGGAGCAAGGAGGCGCTGGAGTGCAGGATTGAATTGTCAGTGCAGGTTATGATTAGGAGGCGCGGAGGCAGCCATGTGAGAAATGAATTTCATGCCTGTTGATTCCCTAATTTCTCCTGGAATGTCGGGAGAGAGATCAGCGAGGATCTGTGCGCTCGGACGGGAGAAATAATGAGGGAAGATAAACATCGGAGGATAAAGTCAATGATATTTTTGTGTATTTAAAATTAATATAGGAGTGATTTTAGTCAGGCACTGGATACAAATCCAAATATAGTAGCGTTGGAGGGAGTGGCCGCGGTAGTTATTTTTTGCCTACCTGTTGTTTTGAGGGGGCGGCACGACGGTCGAGTGGTTAGCGCGCAGACCTCACAGCTAGGAGACCAGGGTTCAATTCCACCCTCGGCCATCCCTCTGTGTGGAGTTTGCATGTTCCTGTGCATGCGTGGGTTTTCTCCGGGTACTCCGGTTTCCTCCCACATTCCAAAAACATGCTAGGTTAATTGGCGACTCCAAATTGTCCATAGGTATGAACGTGAGTGTGAATGGTTGTTTGTCTATACTATAGTATGTGCCCTGTGATTGGCTGGCGATCAGTCCAGGGTGTACCCCGCCTCTCGCCCAAAGACAGCTGGGATAGGTTCCAGCACGCCCGCGACCCTCTTGAGGAAAAGCGGTAGAAAATGAATGAATGTTGTTTTGAGGGTAGTGTTGTGTTTACTGACCCTTTGCCCATTTCCACAGTGTGTCAATAAGATGCCCTATAAAGGAAGCTAAGCTCCGCCCACAATGTTTCCCCGAGCTGCTGCGGTCTCGGACGTGGACTCAAGTCTGGCTTTGAGCTCAAATGTTGCTTGCCGCTTATAGCCTCAGCCGCAGTGAGAGTTTATTTATCTCCCATTAATGAGGCGTGTAATGATGAGTAATAAGGTGATTTATTGTCATAGTGGGACTGCAGGAAGAGGTTCTGGTCAAATATTCAGACAATTCCAGTGTTGGGGCTCACTTATGTCAAATACATGACTTGCTAGTGTGCGTATAAGAAGGTGTCGCGGCAAGACAGTTTTGTCTCCCCGCTGGGGGACATTGCATCATGGAAAACCAAACAACATTCCGCCTGCAAAGACCTTGCGTCACGTTTTCAGCAGACGTTTTTTTTCCCCTCCAACCAACTCCGGTGAATGACTGCCGCGCCTCCTGTGTGTCTGCACAGGTGTTGCTCACAATGAGGGTGTTTGTGTCCCTCCTGTTGGGTCTCTTCATGACGGACTATTATTGCAGTTTTTCTGGGCGCTGCCGGTCCAAACCCTCCACATAGTGATGTCATCACATTTCCTGTATGCCAACAATCCAAGATTTGATGAATCCAGGCCCTCGCAGGTGTTTTGGGTGCGATTACGATGGAGTATTAGGGACACATTGAGGAAAAAAAAACGAATCTGTCGTAATGAGTCGTAGTATTATGGGAATAAAGTAGTACATTTCTGACAAGGAGGTCGGAATATTACAAGAATAAAGTCAAAGATATGTTTTTGTTGTTAAATTTAGGAGAGAAAAGTAACTTGACAAGAGGGTTGCATGAGCGCGCAGGCCTCACAGCTTAGAGATCTGAGTTCGATTCCACCCTCGGCCATCTCTGTGTGGAGTTTGCATGTTCTCCCCGTGCATGCGTGGGTTTTCCCCGGGTACTCCGGTTTCCTCCCACATTCCAAAAACATGCTAGGTTCATTGGCGACTCCAAATTGTCCATTTGCCTTTAGACATGAGTAAATTAGTTAAAAAATGAGTAAAAATGCTAACATGCTAACAGTTAGCATGGCAACATCTAGCAAAAAAGCAACAAGTCCCCAAAGTGTTACAGCAGTCCCATAGTGTCCCTACATCATGCCATGCCATTTGCCTATAGACATGAGTATATTAGCTAAAATGCTAACATGCTAACGGCTATCATGCTAGCAAGGTCATAAACAGGTTTTGTATGTCTCATTTTCTTCTATTATGTTTACTGTATTGGTAACAAGAGTGCAAAGGTGACTGTAGGGGTGTTATTTCATGTCTAAAACCCGTATTTACAAGGTCAAAAACAGGTTTTGTCTTATATGTTGTACTTTTATTATGTCAAATATTTTGGGTACATCTCTGTGTGGAGTTTGCGTGTTCTCCCCGTGCATGCGTGGGTTTTCTCCGGGTACTCCGGTTTCCTCCCACATTCCAAAAACATGCTAGGTTAATTGGCCACTCCAAATTGTCCATAGGTATGAATGTGAGTGTGAATGGTTTGTGGTTTGTCTATATGTGCCCTGTGTTTGGCTGGCCACCAGTCCAGGGTGTACCCCGCCTCTCGCCTGAAAACAGCTGGGATAGGCTCCAGCACCCCCGCGACCTGAGGATGAGAGGTAGAAAATGAATGAATGAATGAATGAATATTATGACAATACTTTTTTTCTTGTAAATTTGCAACTTCCCATAAATTTACGAGGAAAAAAGTCAGAATATTATGATAATAAAGTCTGCATTGAAAACTTCATTTATTTAATTATTAATTTAATTTCATTTATTTTATTATATTATTTATTTTATTAGATTATTTCAATTAAAAAAAGGAATTAAATTCACCACTTTTTCTTGTGAACGAAGTTATTCACATGAATTTATAAAAAATGTTTTTTTCTCTGAACTTCATCAAAAATTGTCATAAATTCACGACTTTATTCTCGATATCTCCGATTTTTTTTTCCCAATGTGGCCTACTACTCCATGCAGACAAAAGTCCAGCTTTTCCAGTCTGGGACAGAGCGAGACAAAGTCTTCGATGTATTGGGTGTAAATGTTAGGGAGCGACGACAATATCGTGCTCGTGTGACACGCGGCTCTTCTTGTGTTGAAGACGAAGCATCTTGTTGCGTTCACTGACTGATTTTATTCAGCGCCGTGTTCTTTTCCTGTTCAATGCACCCACTCAATGCTTGAGCCCCTCACATGTGTCACCATAATGGCAAAAAAGAAAAAGCACTTTTTCAACTTTCTCTTCTCTGCGCCAACAAAAGCATCGACACAGAAGGAGACGTGGAGCGAGGGTGAATGCGGGAACGTCCTTCCCGCCCCTCGACGACCTCCGCTGGGCTATTGTCGCCCGGCCGCGACCTCCCCGTCTTCCGGCCGAGGCTGAAGCGCTTCCCGAAGGCCGCAAACAGGATTAGCGGCACCCGGGGTCTGCGGTCATTCTCTGTGGATTTGCGGGCGATACTGCAGCCCGGCTGGACTATGGTGCTTTAATTACCCTCGCCACCAGGGGTCCTCGGAGCGGCTCTGTGGGCAGCAAGCTGTGAGTGTGGAAAAGCTTCTGCTTTACATGAGAATAATCCACTGAAGACGCCACCTGGGTCAGCTTGGACTAAACACCAACAACCTTTCTGACCCTTCTGGAGCTTTGGCACCATATTAACATATTCCATTTTAATGAACATATTTCATTAAATTAGATGAATAGAGGGAGGTTCCAAATTGTCCATAGGTATGAATGTGAGTGTGAATGGTTGTTTGTCTATATGTGCGCTGTGATTGGCTGGCCCGAAGACAGCTGGGATAGGCTCCAGCGCCCCCGCGACCCTCGTGAGGAAAAGCGGTAGAAAATGAATGAATGAGTGAGGTTCCACCGGCTTGTGAAGTTAGCACATTAATTGCTTATCTTCTGAGTGTTTTTTTTACAATAATTAACAAGAGCTACACTTATTTTATTGGGTTATTTTTCAGCAACATGATACACTCCATTGTAGCGTTTATTGTGTTGGCCAACTGTCGCCAACTTTATTAACACAACAACAATAACACTGTTTTGGGGTTTTTTTTTAGTCTCCTTTGGAGTCCAGACCCGCCGCACCTGCCAACGTTTGATAATGAAGGAGGGAAAGGTTCTCATTCTGACAGCCAGCACTGACGTCAGCGACGCTGAAGGCCCAGCTGGACGCGTAATTCCCATTTATGCAGACCTTCTGCAACAATAGCTCTCCTAAGTGCTTCCTCGTTACATTTCACGTATTAAACGCAGCCTGGGGCCGAGCCAGGCAACGAGGGCCAGCTTTCAACATCTGGACCCAGCTTTGTGACGCTGTTTGTGAGTCAGTGTGTGTGTGTGTGTGTGTGTGTGTGCGTCCAGGGAGGAGGTGCACGGGCACACACAAAGGTAGGCCTGTGTGACGACCTGTGGAAAATTCCCGGTCAGCGCCGTGCCAAGACGCCTGCCCCGGCGTGGCGGGGATCCAGGAGGAACGTGAGAGGATGCAGACCTGATGGGAGGAGCAAATCATGTAAGGGGGTGTGGCCTAGAAAGCCATCTTTGATAAGATGACAGTTGACTGTTTTTGCTGGTCTGTACATCATCATTAATCCCGTTTGTTTTTGTCCTCCCGCAGCTGGCGTCCCGTGTCCAAACGTGCTGCTGCGGTGACCAGGATGGAAGGTGAGTGCGGAAAAGAGGCCGCTCTTGGAAGGTCGGAGGAAAAATAATCCGCCTTCTAGCAAACGGTTCCACTAATAGCGGCTGTCAAACAGTTCACATGTTTCACTGGAAAAAGTCAGGAGAAATACGCCACTCGGGCAAAAGTATTGGGTCGCATTCCAACCTACAGGAAGTGGAAAGATGTGGAGTTGCTCTCTGTTCTTCTTCAAGGCGTTCTTCCATAGCAATTGGCCTTCAATGTTGCAAAGAATATCAGAATGATTTAGTGTCCTATGTGGAATTGTGTGGTCTGATATGTATAGTATCGCATCCAAAACGCATGCATTGCACTGTATCATATCATATCAATGATATCATACATTATTGCATAGTATTGCATAGTATCATATAGAATCATATCATACACTGCATTGAATAGTATACAAGGGCATTGAATCACATCATATAAAATCCTATGGATTGTGTTAGAATCATATGGTTTGGTATCATGGTGCATCATATTTCACATAATCATGTATCTTATCACAATAATATTGTGTCATAATTATAGGTTATCACATGGTTTGTCTGGTATCAGGCCAGGTATCATGCCCCCAAGTGTCAGTATCAGCCCGAGACCGAAGGGCCTGATACCAGACAAACCATGTGATGATGTTATTATCACATACTATTTAATCATGAGCTTATTATCACGTACTATTTCATCAAAAGACCATTTTGTTTCCAGAAAATGTTCATTTTATTACATGTATTATATGTAAACAGTGTAAACACAATAATTGCAAAAATATTTCAACAATAATATTTTATCAACAGTCTTATTAATCAATGTCTGACAATTAAAGTTCCATTAATCAAGTTTGGTTTTTTTGGTGACTGGAGAAGCACTAGGCACTAAGCACTCGTGTGCTGTTCTCTGATTGGTTGTTTCACGGGCACGATACCAGAGCAGCGCGCTCTGAGTGGACAGCTACGGGGGCTGATACTGGACATGGTTAAACTCTATATTTTATCAGTATCACTGCCCTGGGCTTTGACACAGTATCATTTGGGCCTTTTCCCGTATCATTCACGGGCGGTTTCTAGGGTACAGGGCCAATTGATACTGTAGTATGTGATAAGAAATGGTATAGTATCGCATCCAAACGCATGCATTGCGATACTTGATTAATGGAACTTTAATTGTCAGACATTGATAAGATAAGACTGTTGATAAAATATTATTGTTGAAATATTTTTGCAATTATTGTGTTTACACTGTTTAGATATAAACCTTTGGTCTCGGGCTGATACTGGCACAAACCATGTGATAACCTATAATTATTGTATTGCATAGTATCATATACAATCGTATGACACACTGCATTGAATAATATAAAAGGGCATTGAATCACATCATATAGAATCCTATGGATTGTGTTAGAAACATATGGTTTGGTATCATGGTGCATCATATTTCACATAATCATGTATCGTATCACAATAATATTGTGTCATAATGTATTGTATCGCATTGAATCATATGTTATTGTTTGATACCTGGTCTTGTATCGTGTATGCATGGTCTGGTATCGTACAGAATCCTACCATGGTATCATTTGGTGTGGTAGGGTATCGACCTTAAAGACTTTTCCTTAAACCTCCTAAAAGTCTGTGCAAACTTTGGTACTGCCCTCGGGCTGTTCACCTGCTTCTTTGGAGGGGGGGGGGGGGGGGGGGGGGGGTGAAGCAAGCGTGACCTTAGTTCCAGCAATGATGCCAAAATATCTCAACCCAGCTGCATCCCGTTTAGGACGCCGGCATGAGCATGAGTCGCTACGACAACAGCTTAGCTTTTACATGCCAAGTTCACATGCGACTGTCATTTATATGCTAACGTTCATTATCAGCATGACGCACTGCAGTTTTCCACACGCTAAATCATCAAACTTAGCATTTTTCCCCCCCAAAATGATAGATAGATACTTGATTGATCCTTTGCAGGAAATTCCTTTGCTACAGCAGCCACACATACGCACACACACGTTCTATGAATAGGAAAAATAAAAAATAAATAAAATGAACTCCGCCTCCATGGGCATATTATGAGTCTCTAAATATTCAAATTCAAAAAAGAAATATTAGTCAACTATAATAAATTGATTATTAATCAATTCATATAATAATATTATAGAATTAATAAAATCACAAAAGAATACAAATGACATTCAAATAATAATTTTTAACAATAATAATTAAAATAATAAAGCTAATAAATTGAATTAAAATAGCCTACTAAAGGATACATGGATACTGTCAAAGGGTCCACTGGGGCTACCGAGTGTCCCACCAGGAGCTGGACCCCTTTGCATCTGGTCCTTGTTTAGCCCCCCCTCTGGCCCCCACCCCCCTTTAGAGCGTAACAATCATGCGCTCCAGTCTTCCTGCAGGCCGACAGAGCGGCGCTGAGGCAAAGTGCGACTCCTTTGCTGTGCGGCTGGAGTGTGCGTGAAAAGAGGAAGCACATGCACAAATACATAAATAAACTACACACGCACACACACACACACACACACGAACACATACACGGCCATTCCTGCAGCACCTGCACTCACTTAATATTTTGCTTTGAAAAAAAAAGCCTGTCGTGTTTGTTCACTGAAGGAAACAAGTTTGGTTTTAATTAGAGCGCTGGCCAAGTGCTGAGGTAACTGCTTTTTACATTTCATTTGCTTTTTTGGACCCACAATCTTTAAAAGTGGCCTGAGCATAAAAAAAAAACCCCAAAACACTCATCTGGACATGCTGCATATGGACGTAAGGAGGGCCAGTGTGTCATTAGTGATGATTCAATCTAGTGCCGCTTTAGCTGTTTGCATCAGAACACGTTATATTTCTCCCCCCCTCTTCCACCTGTAACCCAGCTGTAGCCGAGCACACCCAACCCACCCCCACGATCCTGATGACAGTCTGTGGCCGGGAGGCTCCTTCATTAAAAACACTCCTAATGTCAGGCTATGTAACACTAAGAACTCATAGCTGGCCTCTACTAATCATTATAGTTTTTATCTACTTCAGCTGTCAACACGTTTTGTATCTGATTGTATAGAATGGTATCGTATCCTAAACCATACAAATGTGTCACAGGCTTCGCTACACCTTAACTCACCGTCAGTCAGCTACAGACGTGGGAGCAGTAAGTTTAGCCATGTTGGTTTTCTTCAGGGAATAGTGGGCTAACCTAGCATAACCTTGATGTTAGCACTTTAGCTCCTTAATTTGATGTTCTTGTATGTGATATATTGTGTCTTATTACGTTAGACAAGTACAGAGTTACAGCAGTGTACCTTGTCACCGTAAAACACAGAAACAGTTTGCCATTGCTAGCATCCTAAATGTTAGCACTTTAGCTTATTAATGTTATGTTTTTGTATGAGATATATAGTGTTTATTACGTTAGACAAGTACAGAGTTACAGCAGTGTACCCTGTCACTGTAAAACCTGTGTTTTGCAAGCAAGCAGTTTGCCACTGCTAGCATACTAAATGTTAGCACTTTAGCTCCTTAATGTTATGTTTTTGTATGTGCTACATGGCTTCTTTTATGTTGGACAAGTACACATTCCATCAGCATATCTCACCATTGGAAAACACAAAAGCATTTTACCACTGCTAGCATCCTAAATGTTAGCACTTTAGCTCCTTAATTTGATGTTTTTGTATGTGATATATGGTGTCTATTACGTTAGACAAGTACAGAGTTACAGCAGTGTACCTTGTCACTGTAAAACACAGAAGCAGTTTGCCACTGCTAGCATCCTAAATGTTAGCACCGTAGCTCCTTAATGTTATGTTTTTGTATGTGCTACATGGCTTCTTTTATGTTGGACAAGTACACATTACATCAGCATACCTCACCACGGGAAAACACAAAAGCATTTTGCCACTGCTAGCATCCTAAATGTTAGCACTTTAGCTCCTTAATTTGATGTTTTTGTATGTGATATATGGTGTCTATTACGTTAGACAAGTACAGAGTTACAGCAGTGTACCTTGTAAAACACAGAAGCAGTTTGCCACTGCTAGCATCCTAAATGTTAGCACCGTAGCTCCTTAATGTTATGTTTTTGTATGTGATATATGGTGTTTATTACATTAGACAAGTACAGAGTTACAGCAGTGTACCCTGTCACTGTAAAACCTGTGTTTTGCAAGCAAGCAGTTTGCCACTGCTAGCATACTAAATGTTAGCACTTTAGCTCCTTAATGTTATGTTTTTGTATGTGCTACATGGCTTCTTTTATGTTGGACAAGTACACATTCCATCAGCATATCTCACCATTGGAAAACACAAAAGCATTTTACCACTGCTAGCATCCTAAATGTTAGCACTTTAGCTCCTTAATTTGATGTTTTTGTATGTGATATATGGTGTCTATTACGTTAGACAAGTACAGAGTTACAGCAGTGTACCTTGTCACCGTAAAACACAGAAGCAGTTTGCCACTGCTAGCATCCTAAATGTTAGCACTTTAGCTTATTAATGTTATGTTTTTGTATGAGATATATGGTGTTTATTATGTTAGACAAGTACAGAGTTACAGCAGTGTACCTAGTCACTGTAAAAACTGTGTTTTGCAAGCAAGCAGTTTGCCACTGCTAGCATACTAAATGTTAGCACTTTAGCTCCTTAATGTTATGTTTTTGTATGTGCTACATGGCTTCTTTTATGTTTGACAAGTACACATTACATCAGCATACCTCACCACGGGAAAACACAAAAGCATTTTGCCACTGCTAGCATCCTAAATGTTAGCACTTTAGCTCCTTAATTTGATGTTTTTGTATGTGATATATGGTGTCTATTACGTTAGACAAGTACAGAGTTACAGCAGTGTACCTTGTCACCGTAAAACACAGAAGCAGTTTGCCACTGCTAGCATCCTAAATGTTAGCACCGTAGCTCCTTAATGTTATGTTTTTGTATGTGCTACATGGCTTCTTTTATGTTGGACAAGTACACATTACATCAGCATATCTCACCACGGGAAAACACAAAAGCATTTTGCCACTGCTAGCATCCTAAATGTTAGCACCGTAGCTCCTTAATGTTATGTTTTTGTATGTGATATATGGTGTTTATTACATTAGACAAGTACAGAGTTACAGCAGTGTACCTTGTCACTGTAAAACCTGTGTTTTGCAAGCAAGCAGTTTGCCACTGCTAGCATACTAAATGTTAGCACTTTAGCTCCTTAATGTTATGTTTTTGTATGTGCTACATGGCTTCTTTTATGTTGGACAAGTACACATTCCATCAGCATATCTCACCATTGGAAAACACAAAAGCATTTTACCACTGCTAGCATCCTAAATGTTAGCACTTTAGCTCCTTAATTTGATGTTTTTGTATGTGATATATGGTGTCTATTACGTTAGACAAGTACAGAGTTACAGCAGTGTACCTTGTCACCGTAAAACACAGAAGCAGTTTGCCACTGCTAGCATCCTAAATGTTAGCACTTTAGCTCCTTAATGTTATGTTTTTGTATGAGATATATGGTGTTTATTATGTTAGACAAGTACAGAGTTACAGCAGTGTACCTAGTCACTGTAAAAACTGTGTTTTGCAAGCAAGCAGTTTGCCACTGCTAGCATACTAAATGTTAGCACTTTAGCTCCTTAATGTTATGTTTTTGTATGTGCTACATGGCTTCTTTTATGTTGGACAAGTACACATTCCATCAGCATATCTCACCATTGGAAAACACAAAAGCATTTTACCACTGCTAGCATCCTAAATGTTAGCACTTTAGCTCCTTAATTTGATGTTTTTGTATGTGATATATGGTGTCTATTACGTTAGACAAGTACAGAGTTACAGCAGTGTACCTCGTCACTGTAAAACCTGTGTTTTGCAAGCAAGCAGTTTGCCACTGCTAGCATACTAAATGTTAGCACTTTAGCTCCTTAATGTTATGTTTTTGTATGTGATATATGGTGTTTATTACATTAGACAAGTACAGAGTTACAGCAGTGTACCTAGTCACTGTAAAACCTGTGTTTTGCAAGCAAGCAGTTTGCCACTGCTAGCATACTAAATGTTAGCACTTTAGCTCCTTAATGTTATGTTTTTGTATGTGCTACATGGCTTCTTTTATGTTTGACAAGTACACATTACATCAGCATACCTCACCACGGGAAAACACAAAAGCATTTTGCCACTGCTAGCATCCTAAATGTTAGCACTTTAGCTCCTTAATTTGATGTTTTTGTATGTGATATATGGTGTCTATTACGTTAGACAAGTACAGAGTTACAGCAGTGTACCTCGTCACTGTAAAACCTGTGTTTTGCAAGCAAGCAGTTTGCCACTGCTAGCATACTAAATGTTAGCACTTTAGCTCCTTAATGTTATGTTTTTGTATGTGCTACATGGCTTCTTTTATGTTGGACAAGTACACATTCCATCAGCATATCTCACCATTGGAAAACACAAAAGCATTTTACCACTGCTAGCATCCTAAATGTTAGCACTTTAGCTCCTTAATTTGATGTTTTTGTATGTGCTCCATGGCTTCTTTTATGTTGGACAAGTACACAGTTACATCAGCACACCTCACCACAAGAAAACACAGAAGCAGTTTGCCACTGCTAGCATCCTAAATGTTAGCACTTTAGCGGCTTAATGTTACATTGTTGTACGTGATATATGGCATCTATTATGTTGGATAAGTACACGGTTAAACGGAAACATTTGCCATTGGTAGCACCAGCAGCCTAAAATAACCAAACTGATCATAGCAATCACTGTTAGCATACAAACGGGATTCCTCCTCGTCTTTTCAGATCTGTTTTAAATCATTGCATGTTGGTGCTGATTCAGATTTTGTAATGTTTCCTCAAATTTTAAAGGTCCCGTATGATGCAAAAGTGACGTTTTAAAGATGCTGTAACAGCGTCATGTGTCCTCAGAGCCTGTTTATGAGAAAACGGGGTGAAAATCCATCATCTCCTTCACTTGTTTGCGTCACTTGTTTGTTCTCAAACGCTCGCTATGGAAGACCCATGAAGGAACCTATGTGGACATGATACCCACCTCTAGCTAGATAACCTGCCCTTTGCATACGTCCACCATTTTCTAAAAAAGGATCTCTTCAAAGGAAGCCGTCTGCAGCAGGCTGAGCTGTACCTTTAATCGTGTTGTTTTTCTTCAGCGAATCAGCTAGTCTAGCAAGATCACACTGGAGTGTAAAGGTGACTACAGGGGTGTTATTTCTTGTCTAGAGGTCTCTATTAATGTTAAAAATCACATTTAGAAGGCCATAGACAGGTTCATTATTCATAATATGTAATGTTTTCTCATATTATATCTACTATATTCTATAATAGGTGTGTAGAGGTGACTATGGGGGTGTTATTTAATGTCTAGAGGGCTCTATTAATGTTAAATAAACACATTTAGAAGGTCATAGACAGGTTTATTATTCAAAATATGTAATATTTTCTCATATATCTACTATATTGTGTAATAGGAGTGTTAAGGTTACTATGGGGGTGTTATTTCTTGTCTACGGGACTCTATTAATGTTAAAAAAACACATTTAGAAGGTCATAGACAGGTTTATTATTCAAAATATGTAATATCTTCTCATATTATATCTACTATATTGTGTAATAGGAGTGTTAAGGTGACTATGGGGGTGTTATTTCTTGTCTACGGGTCTCTATTAATTTTAAAAAACACATTTAGAAGGTCATAGACAGGTTTATTATTCAAAATATGTAATATTTTCTCATATTATATCTACTATATTGTGTAATAGGAGTGTTAAGGTGACTATGGGGGTGTTATTGCTTGTATAGGGGTCTCTATTAATGTTAAAAACACATTTAGAAAGTCATAGACAGGTTTATTATTCAAAATATGTAATATATTCTCATATTATATCTACTATATTGCATAATAGGAGTGTAAAGGCGACTATGGGGGTGTTATTTAATGTCTAGAGGGCTCTATTAATGTTAAATAAACACATTTAGAAGGTCATAAACAGGTTTTTGATGCTCTAGAACGATGAAAATATTACAATTGTAAATAAAGAGTCCTACTTGATGGAAATTCCCTTATCATGGTTGGTTCTAGAATCGATTAACCGCCATCAACGATGTCAGAAGCGGATAAAGGGCACAAAAGTGCTCCTTGGAGCCACGCATGCTGTCGGAGACAGACAGTTAGCATTAAAGCTACCCCAACAAAACAAAAACAGTGTGTTCCCAGTTGGGTTTAACTTAAGGTAAGGTCAGGTTGTACTCTAAGGGTCCTTTGATGTTTTTAGGGACGAAATAGAGCTGTTTTTGTTGCCTTCAGAGAAGAGAAACCATGTTGCTCATTTAGAGTCCAGGATGTACGCAGACTGGATGCAAAGACAATTGAGTTATGTCCTCAGCCCAGATTGGTTTGGACCTTCAAAGGACGGACGGCCTGAGTGAACTTGAAGATAGAAAAGGACGCCTGATTGCTCCAGGCGACTTCCTGCTCCTCGTATGCTGATGAAAACCAGAGATGGGAGGCGAGGCTGCCGATGTTCCCCGAACGCAACGGGGTCAGAGGTCCTCTGAGCTCCGGGAGCGTAATTGTGCTCAGGTGTACGACCCAAAAAAGAGACGTATGAAAAGATGACAAAGTGGTCTCCCAAGAACATTTGGCTACAATGTCCAAAATGACATCATTGGAGGCTCCAGCCATCTTTTTTTTCTGAATGATTTACACAAACACCCAGCGTGCAAGTGAAGAAATATGGAGTCAAATGAAGACGTGGCGTTTTCTCAGGACAATGTGACATCATTGTGGTGTCGCAACAGCGTCCAATTTGTTTCTTCACTTTCTCAAGATAAAAACATCTCCGGACAACGCTGCATGGATGTTCGCAGCAGGTGTTGGCACCACGTTTTGGCCATTTCCCGTCACGTTACATAGAAGGCACACACGGCCGTCCCGGGACGCGGGGAACTCTAAACATCAGGATGGACGGCTGGGTGGCCTAAGCTTAGGGGGTGGCCCGCCTTGACAGTGCACAGTACAGTGTTCCGCCAACATGGCCGCCCCGTCTCACCGCTCCTCCTCTTTGCCCCTCCCACACCCGGGACACAGAAGGTGAGCTGGACGCCGGCCCACATAAACTCCAGCTCAGGTTGTGGCGGCGAGGACAGGCGTGTCTTTGTCCGGACAGGAGCTGGCTGTGTTTTCACGTGTGTCGTATCTCTGGTTGTTTGGAAGCAGTGCATCATGGGATGAAGTGAGAATTCATTCATTCATTCATTCATTTTCTACCGCTTTTTCCTCACGAGGGTCGCGGGGGTGCTGGAGCCTATCCCAGCTGTCTTTGGGCGAGAGGCGGGGTACACCCTGGACTGGTGAAGTGAGAATTATGAGAAGAAAAATAGTTGAAATTTAGTTTAGTTAAAATTGAGTTGAGTTTAAACTGAAAATAAATAGCCATAATTTTACCAATAAAAAAGTAATAAACTTGCAATATTATGAGAAAAATAATTTAAATATTAAATAAAAATATATGTGAAAAAATTTGTTAAACAAAGAAAACTTAATAAAGTTCGAGTAATATTAGGTTGGACAAAAAGTTATAATATTATGATAATAAAGTCGTAACAGTACGAAAATACATTTATGAAGATTATTGAGGAGGGGAGTGTGGAAAAAAAATGGAAATGAAAGAAAGAAAAAGAAATGGAAAAAAAGACGCGTTGCATAATAAAAGGAAACAAACACAAGTCTACAAATTAGCTAAATAACAGCAGAAAGTGAAAACCAAAAGGAAGCTATATCACAAAGAGGGGATGCAGTTTTTTTTCTCACAATACAGTATACAGTATATAACGTCTTAGCATGCTTCACAAAAATATCCAAGTGACATTTGTGACAGGATTTGCGCATGTTATGCTCTTATTGTGCTATGTGAGTGTGTCAAGAATGCCTTCTGTGGCAAGCTACTAGATGGAAAGCTAAAGGCGTAATAATAATATGCTAACATTCATTTCAGAGTCGACGTACCCTGACCACAACAACAATGGCGGTGTCCTTCATGAGTGTGAATCAATATTTATTTGTTATCCTACTTGTCGTCAAGATATGTTGTGATATGAGGATAAAAATGCTCAAAAAAATACAAGAAAATAGTGTTAGCCACTAAAATGCATCTCAAGCAGTAGTTGGCTAGCTTGTGGCGGTTGTTAGCCATGTTTTTCTGTTTGACCTGGTGCACTACTTTTTGGCTAATTCTGTTCCAAAAACAATATGGTCTCATCTTTTTATCGCTGATTGGTTTTTGTAAAACTAGCTGCTAGCTTTTGGTGTTCAACGAGAAGTCACGCTAGCGTCATCCAAGTATTTGTGGGTAAATGCTAACTACTAGCCTGCATTCTTTTTTTTTGTTATTACTGCACAACTGGCATTGGAATTGCTGTAGAGATATAGATATTATGATATATTATATTTTATATGTTTTCCACTTTCTGACCTGGAGTGATACCACAGTTAATTCTCAGTTCCGTTTTCAAGTTCAGTTTTTTTAAGGCAGGCTAATTCTGCCATCAGTTGGGTGTCCTGGCGGTGCACTCCTAATGAAAATAAATCATCAGCTTTATACATACACCCGGAAACATTCCCTCCGCACCAAAGAGGTGTTTGGATGCGTTAGCGGCGACCCAAAATAGTCCAGTGCTTTTCCAAGGGGCTCTACGGGGCGTTGCGGGGAATTCTGTTTATGAGGTGCACTCAAGTAGCGCCTGTCGGGGGCTGATTCAAGGGCAGGGGTCAGGCCTTGCGAGTATATATCAGGTTCTCAGTTTGTTGCTTTTAGCAGCTGTTATTACATTTAAGAGACCGAGCTGCCCCCGATCAGGCCGGGGTGGGGGTGGTGGTGGTGGTGGTAGGGGGGTTTACTCTCGTAGGGCCCTGAAAGAAGCCAAAATTTGGACTTTGGGGATGGCGCCGTGCACTGTGGCACGGCCCAGGCGGGGGTACCGTGTTAAAGCTGCCTCCAGGATGAGCCAGGTGAGGCCGGCTAGGTGGTCCGGCCGTGTTTACCCGCTTACGACTGCGTGCACGGTCTTGTTGCAACACACAAGCGGCCTTCATGAAGCTGCTGCCGCTAAATATGTATATTCCAAATATTTCCTTCAACTCATAAAATATCTTTAAAGAATACAGTAGTAACATCAAACATTTTTAAATATCAAATTATTTAAATGAATGACAAATTAGGTGCTAAATAATTGATTAAAAAATAGTATAAAATGTTTTGTATTAGTTACAAATGAAATACAAAATAAAAAAATTAATCAAATTAATTAAAATGTGTAATTAAAATTAGTTACAAATTTAATAAAAAAATATGTATTTTAGAACATAAAATATATTTTGGGAAAGGGTATCATTTCAATGAATTATAAATTTAATATATAATTATTAATTTTAAATAATATAAAATATATTTTAGATATATTTAAATAACTGTAATGAACTACAAGTTAAATGCTAAATAATATATTTGAGAAAAATATATATAAAATATATTTTACACTATAAAATAGCTCTAATTTGTTACTAAATAAATGCTAAATATTTTTTTATAAAATAGTAATAGAATGTCTATTTTAAATACACAAAAAAGTATTTAGAAATAGCACAAGATATGTTTTATAATATCAAATCAGTTTGATTTTAGTATTTTTTGCATGTAATTAATTCTAAATAAAAGCAAAAGTATTTATTTAAGAAATCATTATAAAATTATAGAATCAAAACACATATTTTAATTAGCTACAATTTGAATACAACTTAAATTATTTACAAGATATTTATATGAAACATATTTATGATACCAATTAATCCATTTAAATTACATGCAAAATAATGGATTTAAAAGAATAATAGTATAAAATGTGTTTATAATATAAAATAGTTAAATAAACACAAACTAATGACATCTGAAATATTTTTTTCATAATTCATCCAACGGTGCGTATTGACGTGGGAATATTTTGAGAATATTTAAAGAAAATTATGCAAAAAAAGAAATGCCTGTTTGATATTTTGTATAATGTATACTGTATTCCTTACTATAATATACGTAATCAATATTAGAAATCATAATCATCATATGATTTAATTTGAAGTGGGAATATTTTGAGAATATTTAAAGAAAATTGTGCAAAAAAATAAATGCCCGTTTGATATTTTGTATAATGTATACTGTATTCCTTACTATAATATACGTAATCAATATTAGAAATCGTAATCATCATATGATTTAATTTGAATAAATAATTAATAATTTATGAAAGAAAAGGTTTCATTCACAGTTTTTGATATGGTGGTGATCAACATGGTATCAGCTCCATGTGGTCTTCTAGCGGTATCACTTCATAAGCGGCAAGCATGTATCGCTCCTCATTTAATCAAAGCGTCTTTTAATGGCGGCCACTAGAGTGGAGAGGGCAGCGCTTTGATCCGGGCCCGTTCTCCATGGCCCCGCTGGCCTCTGGTGGCCCTGCCGGTGTGACCCCCACCCCACGCAGCCCATGGGGACAGGCTTTTAAAGGGAGGTGGCTATCTCAGATGTCTTTAAAGCTAGCAGAGGGTCGCTGACATGACTTTTTGGATAGATGATTTGTGCCTCTGAAGTCCCTGACAACACCGCCCCCCCCGACACCCCCCGACACCCCCAAACCCTCCTGTCCCCTCCCTTTCCCTCCCGCTGTAAAGCTCAGCCAACTCCAAATGTCAATGATGTTAGTTTAGCCATTGTACACGGCTGGCCACGTCTCAATGGCTGACTTGTCCCCGGGCCAGCCCCCCCACAATGGCCTCCTTTCTCCCTGACACTTGTTCTCAGCATTTCCCTCCTCCAAGAAGAGAAGGCTCTCTCTCTCTCTCTCTCTCGCCCTCTCTCAAGGATCCCAGAGCCAAATTGGAAGCGAGAGAGCAGGAAGGTGGAGTGGGGCGGTGGGGCAGGGGGGGGGAGGTGGGGGGGTGGACCGTGACAGAGCAGTAAGCGCTTTTATAGGAAGAACTGTTACAGTCACGACGACCAGCGCTAAATCTGGCTTTCACGGGGCCCGCTAAGCTTGTTAGCGCGCTTAATCGGACAGGGGAAGAGTGTGTCGCCACGCACTTTGGAGGTCTTTGGAGACTGACAAAATGTGAACCGCCCCCCTAACCCCTACCCCACTCTCCATGAAGTTGGGGAATATACTTCCAATACTTCCATTAAACAGACATCATCATACAAAAAGATTAGTTACAGCCAGATAGCCAGCAAGCACCTTATGTTGATTTTAAGATGTGTAGCGAAGCCTGAGTTTTTTTTTCTTTTTCAGATTTTTCTCACATATGTTGTTCGTAAACAAGCTCAAGGGACACACATTAGAACGCTAGAGCGTCTTTGAAATGTCCCTTCTACAGAATAATGACGCAGGTGAATAATGTGTAATATTTACTTGACTTCCTGTGTGTGCTGCAGCGGAAACATCTGGAAGGCACATGGCTCGGGAGACAGATAGACGCATGGGTCAAAGGTCAGCAGGGCCCTTTAAGGAAGATTAAAGGAGAAGAGTGAAGAAGAACAGAGATGAGAAAGCGTCTTTAAAGTGAGAGTCATCACCATGGCAACAAAGCGAGAGTAGAGGAAGGTGAGTACTATTCATTGTTGCAGTGATACTAATATTGCATCATCTTACTATGTAATATCTGAGCGGCTTTGTTCCATGCTGTGCGCTTGCGGTTCTGCTGAGACACGCCGCTGTCCCCCTGCCCTACATTCCCTTCTTTCAGAGCCAGGTCAGAGGTCAGGGACTGTGTGACCCAGCCTGGGGCCGGGTGAAGGACCCCTCGCCCCCCCCCCACGCCTGGTTCCCCTGTTCCTCCCCATCTCTTTATTTTGTACACACCTGAGTCCCTTCTTGTGGGTGGGATCGTGTGACAGAGCGTGGAAAGAAAGCCGCCGTATCGGCTTTCCACTCGGGGTTGTTCACACGGATCAATACGTCATCGGCGGACGTTTCTATGAGTTCTTTGTGCTGCCGCCCGACGACGCCCACAGAGCAGGCAATGTTCCGATGGACAAAAGTCAGGCAATCATCCAACTTCAATTTGCCATTCGTATCCGCAACCTCATATAAGAGCACAAAATACATCTTTAACTACGATCCCACTCAACGCTTCTATCCAAGCGTCAGCTTTGCAACGATACAGCTCATCCTGCTTGTGTGGGATGGAGATAGGTGATATCACAGTGTGACATCACATGTGGCATTATAGCATGATGTCATAGCATGAGATCATACTATGATATCATAGCTTGATTCATAGGTGACATCATAGCAAGATATTATAAGTGATATCATAGTTGACATAGCGTGATATCATTGGCAACATCATAGGTTACAACACAGCTTGCCTCATAGGTGACATTATAGCATGATAGCATAGTGTGATATCGTAGGTGACGGCATAGTATGACATCATTGGTGACATCATAGTATGATATCATAATGTGATATTTTGTGATATCATGCTGTAACAGCATTGCTTGGTGTTATAGCATGATATCATAGGGTGATATCATAGGTGACGTGATAAAGTGATTTAGCATAACATACTGTAGCATGATATCATGGCTTGATATGGGTGATCTCATAGGTGACATCATAGCATGGCATACGTGACACGATAAAGTGATATCATAGCATATCGTAGGTGACATGACATCATAGCGTGACATCATTGGTGACATGATAAAGTGATATCATAGCATATCATGGCTTGACAGAAGTGATCTCATAGGTCACATGATAAAGTGATATCATAGCATGATATCAGCTTTTAGGTGATCTCATAGGTGACATAGCGTGATATCATTGGCGACATCATAGGTTACCACATAGCTTGCCTCATAGGTGACATTATAGCATGATATCGTGTGATATCATAGGTAACATCATTGCTTGATGTTAGAGCGTGATATCATAGCGTGACATCATAGGTGACATGATAAACTGATATAGCATAACATACTGTAGCATGATATCATGGCTTGATATAGGTGATGATAAAGTGATATCATGGCATGATATCATAGTGTGTATATGATATCAAAGCTTTAGGTGATCTCATAGGTGACATTGCATGATATCGTTGGTGACATCATAGGTTACAACATAGCTTGACTCATTGCTGACATTATAAGCATGATAACATAGTGTGATATCATTGCCTGATATCATTGTGTGACATGATAAAGTCATATAACATAACATGGCATGATATCATAGCTTGACATAGCGTGAGTTATAGGTAACGTCATAGCATGATGTCGTGTGATAAAGTTGTGTGATATCATTGGTGACATCATCACTTGACATTGTAGCATGATATCATAGGTGACATCACCGCATGACATAGTATGTATAGTATTCAACATTATAGATGTGATGCCACATTCATACTTCTTCAGACGTATGAAAACCCGTCCCTTCTTTGTCTGAGCGGCCATCTTGCATGACTGACGTCGCCGATGATAGAACAGATCAGCAAGCATCAAAGCATGGCCTGCAGGTCTTTTTTGTGCTTTTTCTTTGGCTTTTTGCTCTAGCACTTCTTCCAATAGAAGAATCAGCATCAGCTGTTAAGAGAAGAAGAAGAATATACACAGGAAGTTAGAGTCGACCTGCTTCACTTCTTTTTACACTTGCAAGTAAATGCTTGCAGTTATGCTCCAAAGCTATCATCTGGTCTCATTTGTGAGTTCTTTTTTTCACCCCTTCTGTGTTCACTTCCTGTTTGGAATCGCCCCCACCCCCAAACACACACACACACGCTGTTATTTTCAGCCTCCGGGGGCTACCTGTCACACTGGCCGCTCCGTTTGCGATCGCCGCAATGACTCCCAAATTCCACGGAGCGCAGGTCCTGACCCCCTCCCCCAAAAGCCACCGCATGCGCCTCCCGCTCTGCCATAAAGCGATGACCCCTGACCCCCACACCTGCGGACTCAGGTCGCAACAGAATGTGTAGCAGCTAGCTAGAGTGGATCTAGCGCATGTAGACATATTTTAGTCATACATCTCAGAGCAACAATAAGCTTTTAGGTATGCGCTTGCTTCAGTAGGATTTGTGTCCGAGTGGAGCGTCTGACTGGAGGTAATATTTCCAGAAGCACCTTTTCTTCCACTGGTGTGCAATCTATCAAAAACCTTTTTTTTTGCGCTGACTCGACAAAAGTGCTTTTAGTGGAAAAACAAAGTAGGTGACAGTGTAGGAATGATCAAGATAAAATACACTGCTAAAACTTGGAGAGATGTATCACTCTGGATTTTATTTATGTTACCAAATTTTTCTTTTGATTCTTGATTTATTTTCCTGTTTTAACAACGTCACAAGTATGTTTGACTTGCTCAAAAGCTCTAACACCAGTAAACAAACATCCAAATTCAGCCATTGTTTTATTTGTATCCACTGTTGGAGTTCCAAAGTGCCCGCTGCTGGCGCTCGGCCTCGCTCGGTCCACTCCTAATGAGGCAGACATTTTTGTTGGCCCGTGCCAGCGAGCCCCCGTGCCAAGGTGCCACTCTGGATCTGCCGCTGTCCGTCTGGATGCCCCACCTGTCCATCAGCGTTTGTTTGCCTTCCCCCGGGGACGCCGCCTTAACCGCCCGGCCGCTCGCCCTCGGGCCAAAGCACACAAGCCGTCTGCCCTCGCAGACACGGATCATCAAAATGTTATTCCAGACTCAACCTCAGCACAAGTGGAGTCCCCGCAGTTTGGCGCACGCTTGGACACGTCTCCATGACAATAAGAGCAGCAAAGAAAAATGGAAGGAAGGAAGTCTTAGCAAGTCTCAAAACTGGAGGGACATATGAGGAGTTGGTTCTTCTCCTCTTCTGGGAAGACTTTGGACTCTGTCTGTGGGAACCTTCATCCAGAATGATAGCCCAGAGCGCTAGCCATTGAGCAGAGGACAGAGAGAGCAATGTTCTGATCGGCACAGCATGCCATCATAGCATGATATCATACCAGGGTATAGGTGATTTCAGCGTGATATCATAGTTGACGGCATTGCATTATATCATAACACGATGATCATGGGGGATGTAGATGACATCTTAGTGTGATATAGCATGATATCATAGGTGATGTCATAGTATAATATCATAGCTTGGCATAGATGACATCATAGGGACATGGCAGCATGACATCATAGCATGATATCATAGGTGACATCATAGTTAACATCGTAATGTGGTATAATAAGTGATAGCATTGTGTGATATCATACATGATGTAGGTGGCATTAAAGGAGTATATATAGTAGTAGTACATAGGTACAAAAGTACATATGTGATGTCATTGCGTGATTTCACAAGTGACACCAGGTGACCTCATTGCATGATTTCACAAGTGATATCATAAGTGACATCAATGCGTGATATCAGCATCATATCATAGCACGAGGTTGATTACATCTTAGCGTCATATCTCAGGTGAGATCATCAGTAACATCATGATGTGATATCATCGGCGACAGCATTTCATGATATCATGGGATGATATGATAACATAGGTGATATCATAGGTGACATCAGTGCATCATATCATAGGATGATATCATCGCTTGATGTAGATGACATAGTGTCAATTCGCAGGTGATATCATCGGTAACATCATAATGTGATATCATCGGTGACAGCATTTCATGATATCATGGGATGATATAATAACATATGATAACATAGGTGATGTCATAGCATGATATCACAAGTGATATCATAGGTGACATCAGTGCATCATATCATAGGATGATATCATCGCTTGATGTAGATGACATAGCGTCATATCTCAGGTGATATCATCGGTAACATCATGATGTGATATCAGTATCATATCATAGCACGAGGTTGATTACATCTTAGCGTCATATCTCAGGTGAGATCATCAGTAACATCATGATGTGATATCATCGGCGACAGCATTTCATGATATCATGGGATGATATGATAACATAGGTGATATCATAGGTGACATCAGTGCATCATATCATAGGATGATATAATCGCTTGATGTAGATGGCATAGTGTCAATTCGCAGGTGATATCATCGGTAACATCATAATGTGATATCATCGGTGACAGCATTTCATGATATCATGGGATGATATGATAACAGGTGATGTCATAGCATGATATCACAAGTGATATCATAGGTGACATCAGTGCATCATATCATAGGATGATATCATCGCTTGATGTAGATGACATAGCGTCATATCTCAGGTGATATCATCGGTAACATCATGATGTGATATCATCAGTGACAGCATTTCATAATATCATGGGATATGATAACATATTATAACATAGGTGATGTCATAGCATGATATCACAAGTGACATCATAGGTGACATCAATGCATCATATCATAGGATGATATCTTAGCTTGATGTAGAAGACATAGCGTCATATCACAGGTGATATCATCGGTAACGTCATAATGTGATATCATAGGTAACAGTATTTTGAGATATCATATCATTACGTGATATCATTATGATATCACAGTGTGACATCATGGCATGATTTCACAGGGGATATCATACATCATTGCATGATATCATAGCTTCCATTGCGTCCAGCACAGTGTGGTTTCTCGCGGCAGCACCTGCAGGCAATCGTCACACTTGCCTTGGTTGGGAGCATATTCTCACACCCCCAAAAACTGTCTCATTCCACAGGCCTCTAGCTGGTCACCTCAAGCCCCCCCCCCACCCTCCTCCCAATCAGCTCCCTGCTCGCCTGTGTGTCACACCCGGCTGTAAGTCGGTGATTTTTAAGGCTGCTGAACATTGATGCAAAACATGCTGAGGATTGTTTTGAAACATCATGAGCGTCAAAGTCGGCTGTCAGACGAACACGGGTGTGATCGTATTGATTACGTGTGAGCGACAACCTAACGCACAAATCTGTTTTGAGTTTTTGGACTGTTTTTTGTTCCTGGTGGTCAGATGTTGGATCATTACAAGACGAGCCATGTGATGTGTTTGGGGGGGGGGGGCTGACAACTTTAGAAAACTCTATATAAAAGCGTTGATTATTAATATAACATAGATGAAAAGAGAGGGGTTGGGGTCTTGGGCGGGAAGCACCATGTAGAGCAGGGGTGGGCAAACTACGGCCCGGGGGCCACATGCGGCCCACCAAACGTTTGAATCCGGCCCGCCAGTTGCTTTTAAGTATTTCAACTTTTAACATACCAGCTGGCAACATGACTTTCAAGTCGGATGTCTTATTCAGTAAAAAAAAATCAAAAATAAATCGTAGTTTGATGTGGTCTGATGTTTAAAGTGCTCCTGAAAAAAAGGAAACAAGAACATATAGCTGATAGTATGACAATTAAAATTAGACAAATAATTCAAGGCGTAAAATTATTAAAATTATTAAAATTATTAAAAATTATTACAAAATTATTAAAATGTATTAAAAAATTATTAAGACTTATTAAAACTTATTAAAAATTATTTAAAAAATATTTAAAAAATATTAAAAATCATTACAATTATTAAAATTATAAGCGTAAAATCATGTGTGTTAAATGTATGTTCTGGCCCCCCGCACAATTTTGTTAACTCAATGCGGCCCATGAGTCAAAAAGTTTGCCCACCCCTGATGTAGAGGAAGGTCAGCGGAGACCCCTTTGCAACCTCTCCGTCACCCCCCTCGTCACGCCGCACCGTGACTGTATTCCTCCTGTCTTTGTTGGAAAACAGCTTTCAATTTCCTGGGTAGACGTCTTCAAAGAGAAAGGAGGGGAGGGGAGGGGAGGGGAGGAGACGGAGGAGAGGAGAGGCAGTGGGGGTCTCTTGGTTTGAGTGGAATAGCAGAGGAACAGCAGTGACAGCTGGGAGGCAGGAGAACACATCACAGAGTAATGGCTTGTCAGCGCCAACACACACACACACACACACACACACACACACACACACACACTTCCTTTACTTTCCACTTGTGTCCACACTCCATCGAACAACGTACATACATCCAAAAGTTGAATATTATATATAATATTTCTGGCCTCAATCAATCCTTTAAAATACAAATATAATGCATTCAGAAGACGCATTCAGAGTTGTGATGATATGTAGTTTTCTACACTGGTCACTAGGTGTCACTAATGTTGTGAGACAAAGAGGTACAGCGCAAAAAACCAGAAGGAACAAGCTGTGTGTGTGGATATTATGTCTTGTTTTCTTTGATTATGTCTACGATGTTGGGTAATAGGAGTGTTAAGGTGACTGTAGGGGTGTTATTTCATCTCTACAGGGCTCTAATAATGTTAAACAAATAGGTTTTCTATGCTGTATCTATGAAAATATTCTTTGTGTAAATAAGGAATACTGGAACTCACAGTTGGCTCAGAAGCCAATGAACCGTCAAACGGGACAAAAATTGGTCCTCAGGGTAAATAGTACAAGCATATAGGCAATTGTACTATTCCACACACATTGAACTGGAGGAGAAATTCATAATAATAATAATAATAATAACATTACCAAATCAGACTCCAAATTGACCATAGGTATGAATGTGAGTGTGAATGGCTGTGATTGGCTGGCCACCAGTCCAGGATGTCCCCCTCCTCGTGTCCGAAGACAGCTGGGATAGGCTCCAGCACCCCTGCGACCCTTATGGGTCGGTAGAAAATGAATGAATAACTAAATCAAGGTTTCGGAGGTGGTATGACGTCCGTGAAAACGTCATCAAAATGTCATATCTTGAAAAGTGAGTGTTTCTGCGCCTGGTCTCTCAAACGTGGAACAAACAAGTGGTGGATTTGTATCCTTTCTGGTGTTCATAAAGAGTCTGTAGGGACACCATGCCTGAAAAAGTCACTTTTGCATCACAGGGGAGCTTTAATGGTGGCGATGTTCCAACCAAGCTTTCTTAAGCCGTCTCACATCAGTGCTGTGACCAAGCGTGCCGCCTGGCACCTTGCCCCCCTCGCCCCCCCTCCCCACACACACGCTTTTTGGAAGCAAAGTGACATCAGTGACCACAAAGCTCCCGTTTGCACACGAGCGTGGGATAAACACAGCATCTGTTTGGGAACGCTGGCCTCCAAAAGCAAGCAGTCTCGTATTCCCAGAGCACCCTGGAGGAAGAACATACAGCAGGGAAGCCCGGGATTGGAGGATGGGAAAAATAAGACACTTAGCGGGGTAAAGATTTGGGGAGGGGGGGTTAGAAGAGAGGGGGTCTTTGCTAATCCCTCCACATCTGGCTTCTATTGGGATGCAGAGGCCGCTAAAATAATGTTTTTCACCCTACAAGCCATTCTGTGCTATAAATTACCCAGCAGCCACTGAGTGAAAGCCCTTCATTGGGCCAAGTTTGCTTTCCGTGGCAGACAACTCAACTAAACACCCCCCCCCCCGCAGTAAAAACGGGCCTTCCTTCCTGTCAGCGCTCCACACTTCCTGTCGTCCATCAGGACACTGCGACAACCGCACTCCGAAGAAAAATATGAGTTATTGTTGTCTTATTTGTCAGTTAAACAGACAACACAATAAGATGATATTGAATGCAGCAGGCGCCAGTACGACTTCTAAAATGGTTTGTCTTAGGTTTTAATGTACGCTTCCAACTCAATCCAGTCCAGGATTCAACCTTCAGTTGTTTTTTTGTTTTTTATTTATTTAATGATTTTTTACCTTTAAAAGTTAGTGGAAAAATGAACAAATTAATTCCATTATTCCATTTTATTTATGATTTTGTCATTATTATTAATAATATAAATTATACAGTATATTTATTTTGTCTGTAAATGGAGCAAAGGAACAATATCAATCTCAAAAATATTAAATAACATTTATGTTATGAATACTAAATGTTGCATATAATTAATGTACACTACCGCTCAAAACTTTGGGATTGCTTGCAAATTTCTTTGTTTTCCAAAGAAAAACACATTTTCATGCATTTCACAAACATTTTTTTTCCATTTCACAAACATTTTTATCCATTTCACAAACAATTAAAATGAATCAGATGATTTTCAAAGAACGATCTACATTTTTGCATACTATCAACAACTCTGCATCAATCTTCTGGTATGGCTGCCAATCCAAGTTAATCAAAAAGCCATCTAACAACATCTAACAGGGTCTAACAAGGACAGAAAAACGATGCACAACTGTGCAAGAAGACAAATATCTGAGAGTGTGCAGTTTAAGACAAAGACGCCTCACAGGTCGTCACCTGGCAGCTGCACTAAATAGTAGCCGTCAAACACCAGTTTCAGTATCAACAGTGAAGAGAAAGCCAAGAAAAAGCAAAAGAAAAAGCAAAGAAAATCTCAGACTGGCCAAACTTTTGAACGGTAGTGTATGTATAAACGGTACTCCGGTTTCCTCCCACATTCCAAAAACATGCTAGGTTAATTGGCGACTCCAAATTGTCCATAGGTATGAATGTGAGTGTGAATGGTTGTTTGTCTATATGTGCCCTGTGATTGGCTGGCCACCAGTCCAGGGTGTACCCCGCCTCTCGCACAGCTGGGATAGGCTCCAGCACCCCCGTGACCCTTGTGAGGATAAGCGGTAGAAAATGAATGAATGAATGAATGAATGAACATACAAGCATGTTTGAAGTTGCTTCGTTCATGATTTAATGATCTTTGAATGATTCTATTTAATTATAGGAGGATTTTTGAGTTTTTTTTGCTGGATTTTTCTTTGATCATTAGATTAGACCGTGTCTTTTAGACATTTATGTGGATAGTCGTTGAAATCTGAGGTGAAATTCAAGTTGATGTGCAGGGTTAAAGAGAAAAAGGAGATATATTGGGTTGAGTTGTGTAGTTTTGTCCTGCGAGTGACCCCTCACAGCACAAACCATAAACCGTGTCCACATTTTTCCCTCTGAAAAAGCTTCATCTGCTCTTTGGCAGAAGCTCAGCAGTCTATAAGGACTAGGCCTTGAGGGCTGGAAGACCAAAACTATGGAAATTGTCTCCTGGAGCAGGACGTGTGCATGCCTGGTGGATATAGACAGTACTGTGTGTTGTCAATGTGCATGTATGCTAATAAAAGTACGTTGAAGAACCAAAAGATACTTTGGCTCCAATCGTTGGGAGACGGAATTACGGGATTTGAAAGTCTGCAGGCCACATTTGATGAATGTGGACAGGCGGCGCACATCTGGCCAAACCGCCATTATTTGTCTCGCACTCTTCGGCGGCGAGGCCAAAACCTGAAGATCCTCACACGAGAAAGACAACGTGCATGAAGACAACGCGGACTTGTAAATAAATAAAACACCTCGCTAATACAAAGCAGCACTCGGTCGCTAATGGGACGCAGACGCATACAAGTCGACGTGTCAGCACATGTGCACATGTCAGGAAGGAAATGATTTTGCCGTGGCATAACAGATGATTACTTTGATTGATTTCTCATGCCAGGGTGCATTTCATGCCCCTCCGTCACGGAGGAAGAAAACGAGGACAAGCAATAGAGTTCACCTGTAGGACCTGTAGGAATGTGGCGCCTCGCGGTTTAGAACATGGCCCACTGCGGTTCTATGTTCCCGCCCCCCCTCCCCCCCGGCAGTGAGACGGTCTGCCGGGTCGGGCCTGTCACTGGTGATGAGCAGAGGCTCATCAGCGGTGGGGACCAAGCAGAGTTCAGTGTGCAGAAGTGCATAAAAGGAGCACATGCATGGACGCTGCAGAGACGGCAGGTCTCTTGGAGGGGGTTAGGGCAGGGCCCGGGGGGGGGGCGGGTTGGACGGGGGGTGAGGTCACCGCCGCCTCACCACTAACACCAATTAGATAAATCCGAACTGACAGGCCAGAGGATGAAAGAGAGAGGATTGACTAATGCAACAATTCAAGTGGGAATGTTGAACTGAGCCAACCTGATTTGATAGCCATTAGGCACCTGTTGGAGGACAGGGGGGGATTAGAGGTGTGGGGGGGGGCGGGGGGTAGACGAGGATCACTAGGTGATCCTGATACCCTGATGCATCTGCTTTGAAACCACAAACCAAGCGGAGCCATGCAGCTCGGTCCTCAGGAGCGTGTACTCCTTGATGCCATCTCTCCCGACTTCCTGTTTCCCTCTTCGGAAGTCGATTAAGAAGTCCAAATTGAAATAGAACCTTTGAAATAATAGATATGTCTTCTGTGGGGTTTCTCAATAGTGGACAAGAAATCTTGGACCCAATTTAAATGGCCTTTTCCTCACTCCAAACCCAATTTACATGGTTTTTGTGTAATCCTGCACAGAATGGAGACTACTGCCACCTGCTGGCATGGAGGCTTACTTCTCGCTGGCTGCGTTGAGTGTGATGTTGACTATAAATGACATTAGTGGCGCCCCCTATGGGCTGTGGTCAAATTATTATTAATAATATAAACTATATAGTATATTTATTTTGTCTGTAAATGGAGCAAAGGAACAATATCAATCTCATTCATTCATTTTCTACCGCTTTTCCTCACAAGGGTCGCGGGGGTGCTGGAGCCTATCCCAGCTGTCTTCGGACGTGAGGCGGGGTACACCCTGGACTGGTCGCTAGCCAATCACAGGGCACATATATGTAGACAAACAACCATTCACACTCACATTCATACCTATGGACAATTTTGGAGTCGCCAATTAGCCTAGCATGTTTTTGGAATGTGGGAGGAAACCGGAGTACCCGGAAAACATATGCACGGGGAGAACATGCAAACTCCACACAGAGATGGCCGAGGGTGGGATTGAACTCGGGTCTTCTAGCTGTGAGGTCTGCGTGTTAACCACTAGTCCACCGTGCCGCCCACAATAAATAACTGAATAACTGTTGCATATAATTACTGTGCACTACCGCTCAAAACTTTGGGATCGCTTGCAAAATTCTTTGTTTTCCAAAGAAAAACAAATTTTCATATATTTCACAAACATTTGTATCCATTTCACAAACAATTAAAATGAATCAGATGACTTTCAAAGAACGATCTACATTTTTGCGTAGAGGCCTACTATCAACAACTCTGCAACAATCTCCTGGTATGGCTGTCAATCCAAGTGACATTAGTGGCGCCCCCTATGGGTTGTGGTCAAAATGCTTTGTAAGACACGCTGAAATACCTGCATGAAATACAATAACGTTCAAAGTGTTACAATTGTTAAACAAATGCTCAATTACTTATGGGGCAATTGGTTGTGTGCCCCTGCAAAGTTGTTTTGCTTGATGGGGGTCAAACCAACGAGGTGTTTGTCAGAAAAATAATAGCACAGGAAACACAGTCGGGGTGCAGGTTTTGACAAATGTTCACCTTTTTCTGTGCAGCGGTTCCGAAGAAGAAAAACTGGCTTCCACAAGCAAATACTCATAACTCTATTGCTATTGTGGGTTCTTTGAAGAGAGTCACAGCAGAGGTGGGGGTGTTGGGTATGTGGCGTTGGGGGTGTGGTGGTGGTGGTGGTGGTGGTGGGGGGGGGGGGGGGGGGTGCTCAGTGCTGACATATTTCATCACAGTGTAATTCTAGCCGGTCACGGCCCCCAAGTGTATGATGGGCCATGTCATCCTCATAGGCCCGGTGTGAATGGGGGCCTTTGCCACATGCTTTGCCCCCCTGCCCTCTTCTGTCCTTCTCACCATTACTCCATCCCATAATTACACCCTGGTTGCATTCAAGACCCCATCCTTCCTTTGGCCTGTCTGCCAACTCCTCAGATGTTGAGCCGTGTCATCAGCCCTTTGAGAAGTGGGCCTGGCCGAGGATCTGCTGTCTCGACGGGTCTTACCGAGCTGTCTGTTGTAGTCCTGCTGGCCGTGCGTCTGCTTTCACAGAAGAAATAAATCCAACCACTAATCTAACCTGGAAGACAACATGACTGTCCCTCTTTTGGTTCTGGACTCTCTATCCAGACCCGCGTATTCCCAGGCCAGGGCATTCTCAACGCGCCATGGGTCCTTCCATCTACTGATGCCCGATCCACCTCATCTGGTTCCTCAAAATGCGTAGGAGCAGCGGTTCTTCGCTGAGTTTCTCCTGGTTGACAGTACTTCTCACCTTATCTCTAAGGGAGAGCCCAGCCACCCTCATTTCAGCCGTGCCGCCATCTTGTCCTTTTGGTCACTACCAAACTAGAACCTTTTAGTCTGTTTAGTTGTTATGTTATGGACATACTAAAGGGTGCTAGTTAGAGTCTGTTTGAACTGATTGGTGCTGTGTGTTTGTGCCAGGTGCCAGAATTGAACAAACAAAAGTCCACACCAATCTGGCAAACAAGGTCTTGAATGAATTAGTTTTGAACCCTAAAACTCAGAAAGATAGCAAAATGCAACCAAGTAGATCTGATCTGATCCGAACCATCGCTTCATACTGCTTTTGCTTTTCACACAGAATACAGCGATGGCAGTATCTAGACGTAACAGTGCGCCTTTCACACAGTGTCATAGCATCCCCCAGAAAACGTTTTGGACGCCAACCATTGCTTTGACCACAACAGAGTAGGAGAAGTTACTGTCCTGGTATTAAGACATCCCCTTTCACACAGGTGCCATCCCTACTCTTCAGGCTGCCTGTAAAAAATGGCTTTTTTCTGACGTTTTTGCATGTGACTGTCCTGCGAGAACTGACATGGTTAGATGTATTTGGCCCGGCAATTTTCGTCTTTAGAGGTAGTACAAGCTGCTCAAAGGAGGTGGGACAGCATCTGTGTGAAAGGGTACTCTGTAAGGAGTTTAACATGTGATGCGTGACAATGCTGCATGTTGACGTTGACATGTGAAGGAATATCCTGCTTTGCAAGGTTCTGTGTAAAAGGCGGATCAGTGACAGATGTTGGGATTTTGTTGGCTACAGATACTACCAGAATCTTAGTGGGACGGCTTTGTCCGCCCCATTTCCTTGTACGTATAAACAGATCAGCGACCTAGAAAAAAAGGCTAGAAAAATCCTGGCTGTGTAAAAGGGGCTCAGGTTTCTGATTCTCGGGCGAGAATTCAGCAGAGGCGGGAATATTTACCCTGTGTCTCGCTGTAAAATATATTCACTTCTTGCTCGGCATGTATGCCACCCCTCCACAAAGTTTGAAAGAAAAGGGTTGTGTGCCTTTTATGCAGTAAACCCGCCAACTGACAAACAAAGCCCTGTTTGCGTTGCATTGGCAGCAAGACAAGAGATGATCCATGAGGTGACCTCGCAAGCCTTCCCAGTCCAGGTGAAGACAGGACACTCCTCATGGGCATGTTGATGTAGAGCTTCCATACGCGGCTTCTGTCATGACCCACTCCTATGGCGGGGGCGGGGGTGGGGGGCTCCTCCTCCATGCAGGGGTCTAACATATCAAAGGCAAAGTTTGTGTGGAGGATAGATGCAGAGGAGGGAAAGGGGGGGGGGGGATTGTTTGAAGCTGTACCGGTGGGGTGGGGGGGTGGTAGTCGGGGGGGTGGTGGTTGGCTTTTGTTCCAACTCCTCCACTAGGATCCTCTGAATAGATCACTGAGCAGGGGGCCCGATTGGTCATGGCCTGGATCGCCCCCCTCTGATTGGATACGGCAGACAAGCAGATGTTGGATGTTCGGCAGGGGTTGGTTTTTGTTGGGGGGGGGGGGGTGACTTCTATGCTGGATCTGAGACTGTAATGCTGGGATGCCCAAACATTTCTGTTACTGCTGGGGCAACTTTGATGTGTTTTTATTGGGTTTAAAAATGCCAATGTAGGTGAAAATACACTAAACAATATTAGCTTTTATCTTTCATATTTTTTGTGTGTTTGCTTAGTTTTCAGTGAGGCCTCATCCTTCTGTTCCCGAATGTTCTGACGTGGCTGTGTTTCATGTCATTTTAAAAATACGCCTCAGGCCAATAAAAGGGGGCCGCAAATGGACCCCTTTCAACACTTTGGACACCCTTGCTGTAACATCAACGTACCTTTTAGATGATCTAGATTTCCGTATTCATATTTTTCAAGGCATTTATACAGAAAATTCCTCTGCATCAATCCAGATTTTTTCCGTCCACCAATCAGTAGACAGCAACGTGATTAGCTCCGCCCTAGACTGTGATTCATCCCTCCAAGTAGAAAAACAGCAAAAAAGGCTTAAGACCTTTTCCACTGAGGGCCACATAGTGAGTGCAAGTCTGGACCCAAGAAGCATAAGGAACATGGAACGTTACAATATATAGGTCATCATTGTATTATTATACACAGTGTTAGTAGTTCAACTTGTTCTTCTCACATTACGTTACATTACTTCTCACAGTATTTGTCCATCAGTTATATGTAAAGTAAGTGTATTTGTAACTTGATTGTGCTGTGTGAGTGGCAGGTGTAATGAGAGCATTACTTTGGGAAGAAAATACACTGAGCTATTAGACTCTAGTACAATAGTATAGCCCAGGGGTCGGCAACCTTTACTATGAAAAGAGCCATTTCACCCACTTGCCCACTAAAGAAAAATAGCCTGGAGCCGCAAAACGTTGTATGTTTAAAACAACATTGGAGGGAAAAAAAAAGACGAGTTGGAGTACTCTTGCTAGTACTGGAGATAAACTTTTGTTTTTAAATGAGCTCTAATTTATTTTTTAGAATCGTCAAATAACTCATTAATAATAATTAATAACTCAAATAACTCAAAGTATTACTCATTTCCCTTCATGTTAACCTGTCAGAGAGAACTGGATAGCATCCTGTCTGCTCATTCAGTCACCAGTCAGAACTCAGTCAGGATGCATTCATGGTCTCACACAAAGTTGGATTTTTGTAAACTCATAACAAAGACGTGTATTTTCACCACACGGGTGCTAAAAAATATTCAAGCATTGCAAAGGGAGCCGCAACAAAGAGGCTGGAGAGCCACATGCGGCTCTGGAGCCGCGGGTTGCTGACCCCTGGTATAGCCATTGTTTATTAAACAGCAGGCTACAAATAAACTCAAAGCTAGTGCTAATGCTAACAGTAATGTTCACACTTGCACAATTCAACATGTGTGAAAAGGATTTATGAGTTTTTAATGCTCAGTCACCTAAAACAAAAGGGATCTATGTTAAGATCCAGCAAAGGCCTGAAGTAATTAGCGAGGAGATTACATGTCAGCTGATTGTGTTTCCTATCCTGGCATCTCCATGTCTATGGCGCTCCATCCAGATAAGAAGCGTTTACACAGGCGACATCTTCCACTATCAGGACCACAAAGCGTAATGGCGCTACTTTGTGTCTCCACAGACGCTCCCAGAGCAGATATGTTATCTGGAAAATACTGCTAGGGAACGGGCCATTTGGACCGCGGTTCTCCTCCCGGCATGTGCTTTGGAAGCCAGCAGAGACATCTGAGGAAGAAGAGAAGGAGATAAGAAACGCAAACAGCAGGCCAACTGGACCGAGAGCTAAGCAAGCATCAGCCAAAGGTCATATCAGGTTTTCTTTTTTTGGGCTTTATTTTAATGATTTTATTGTTATTTGCGCATATATGCAAAATGTATGCACATCTTAATCTGATGTTTTTACTGCCAACAAACATGAAAGCACAAGGTTTGTTTTGATCACATTGACTGCTTGATCTGTTTTCTTGTACATAGTTAGATGACTGAAACATTTTAGCATTGAACGGCCATCTAAAATTGGAGTTCCAGCTGCTATTGACGGGCTGTCAATGTGATGACCGTGGCTGAAGTCCAGTGTTGTGCTAGCATTAGCCGTTTAGCATAGAACTACCACCTGATGCACATTAGCACTCAAGATCATCAAATCTTACCTGTATGCATTCCCACATAGTATCAGCATTCGGGAGCAAGTATGAGGTGAAAGAAAAAGGGGGAAAAATACATCCATATCCATCCATACAGCCCTCTGTGCATCGGCGAACGGTAGGATGGTGCATTCAATGACCATCAAAAAAGTAGAACAAATCGCAGCTCAAAAAATAAAAATAAACAAAAACATGTTTGTGTCAGTACGAGAGGTCTCACTCGCTCACATTTTGTATTTGCTGAACGTTTGTGGGTGAGTTTAAGAGCTAATATGCTAATAATAAAGAAAATAGTAATACAAAAATATGCTTGCTGATTGTATTGTTTTAAATAATGGCCTATAGTTCCGAAATTGATGTCAGTTTACAAAAAAATTTATGTAATTATCGAATTGTTGACCACAAACAAGAGTTCCCCTACTTAAAATGTATTTAAAAAAATCATTTCTATCGGTGATTAAATGCGATTAATTGTGAGGTAACTATGGCAAAGTGTGATTAATCATGATTAATTGTGAGTTACTATGACCCCCCCCAAGTGATTAACGATTAATTGTGATTAATTGTGATTTCTTCTGGGCGATGTGCAATTAATCACAATTAATTGTGAGCTAACGATGGATAAAGTGCGATTAATCACAATCAAATATTTTAATCGATTGACAGCCCTAATAATAACCCAACATACCAACACTCCTCTACCATTCTTTACACTTCCGTCGATTTTTGTCTTTCTGTCATGTCATCAGGAAATGTTCCGTATCTCCCGGGAATCACAAAAAATTGGCTAAAATGGAAGGCTCAGTTCAGTTTGATACTTGGTGTTCCGCTTTGATATTTTTTGGAGGCGAAAACGCCTTTTTTAAGCTGTATTTGATTGAAATTATAGACCAGTTTAACAACAGTTTAAACTCAAAAGTACATTTCAATGAAATGTATATGTATGGAGCTCCACCAGCTACACACACATCCAGTTTGCTGTTAAACATTGCGATGCTAAAAACCATAAGAAGATCAACTGTATCGAGCGGTTGGATACAGATACATGTGTTATTGCATCCCGACTGCTAATGCTATTTATTGCTTTCAAAAAGGCGCTCACGTTCCCAAAGAATGTGTTGGGAATCACACTCCATAAAATGGAAAAAGATTGTGTTTGCTAAGTGATTAATAAATGGGCAAACTTTGGGCAGGTACATAGTTTACATAGTTGCATAGTTAGCGGGGTAGATAGAAAAATAATCAAAGATATGAAATTCCTAGTCGGACTCCAGCTGACATCCTGAGAGATTTATGTCCTGCTGAGTTTTGTTTTGTCCAAGAGACACAAAACAGATGGAAGTCCATCACGTCTGCGCTCGTGAAGACTTTTTATTGAAAAATCTGGTGCCTGTGAGCTGCAGAAGCTTCCAGGCATATGTTGGCAGAATGCCATCGTTAGATGAAGAGCAGCTTGACAGCGCCTTGAAGGATCACAGTAGGCGGGGTCAGCATGCAGTAGGCGGGGTCGGGGCTGCAGTAAGCGTACTCAGGACCATAGTAGACATGTTTAGGATTATGGTAGGTGCGTTTAGGACCACAGTAGCTGTGATCAAGACCACAATAGACATGTTCAAGACCCTAAGAGAAATGAGAAGGACCACAATAGACATATTTAGGGTTAGGTGTCTTTAGGACCACAGTAGATGTGGTGAAGACCACAACAGACATGTTAAAGACTACAATAGACATATTTAGGACCAGAATAGTTGTGTTCAGGTCCACGGTAGATCTGTTGAGGACTACAATAGACATGTTTAGGGCCAGAATAGTTGTGTTCAAGACCATGGTAGACTTGTTCAGGACCACAATAGACATGTTTACGACCAGAATAGTTGTGTTCAAGAGCACGGTAGACTTGTTCAGGACCACAATAGACATGATTAGGATTATGGTCGGTGTCTTTAGGACCGCAGTAGATGTGATCAAGACCACAATAGACATGTTCAAGACCATAACAGACATGTTTAGGACCACAATAGACATATTCAAGACCATGATAGGTGTGTTCAGGACCACAATAGACATGTTCAGGACCACAAGATGTGTGTTCAGGACCACAGTAGACATGTTCAAGACCACAATAGACATATTCAAGACCATGATAGGTGTGTTCAGGACCACAATAGACATGTTCAGGACCACAAGATGTGTGTTCAGGACCACAGTAGACATGTTCAAGACCACAATAGACATATTCAGGACCATGTTAGGTGTGTTCAGGGCCACAATAGACATGTTCAGGACCATGATAGGTGTGTTCAGGACCACAATAGACATATGAAGGACCACAAGAGGTGTGTTCAGGACCACATTAGACATGTTCAAGACCGCAATAGACATATTCAGGACATACACACATTAGGTGTCTTCAGGACCTCAGTAGACTTGTTCAGGACCACAAGAGGTGTGTTCAGGACCACAGTAGACATGTTCAAGACCACAATAGACATATTCAAGACCATGATAGGTGTGTTCAGGACCATGGTAGGTGTGTTCAGGACCACAATAGACATGTTCAGGACCACAAGAGGTGTGTTCAGGACCACAGTAGACATGTTCAAGACCACAATAGACATATTCAGGACCATGTTAGGTGTGTTCAGGGCCACAATAGACATGTTCAGGACCATGATAGATGTGTTCAGGACCACAATAGACATATGAAGGACCACAAGAGGTGTGTTCAGGACCACATTAGACATGTTCAAGACCGCAATAGACATATTCAGGACCATGGTAGGTGTATTCAGGACCATGATAGGTGTGTTCAGGACCACAATAGACATATTGAGCATTAGAGGAGGTTTGTTCAAGACCGCAGTGGGCGTGTTTGGATGTACACTGGATGGCAGTGGTGTTGTTCAGTCAGTGTGTTAAAAAAAAACACAGCAGGCAAATTCAGGACCACAGTAAGGATGTTCACAACCAGCCCCAGGCTGCGCTTGCTGTCTCATTTCTCCAGCATTTCCATCTGAACGTCTGCTTGCTCCTGACTTTGCTGACGCCGTGTGATTTAAAGCAGCCGCATGAAGGAATGTCTGACGTACTGGGTCAGAGGGCAACGCTTCTTGCAGAGCAGAGCAGAGTGGAGTGTTTTGTGTCCGAGTGACAGTCGGTGCAATAAACTGGCATCCAGACGTCCATAGAGAGGCAACACGTACATCCATAAATACCAATGTTGATGGAACTATTTAAAAAAAAAAATAAAAAAATCCTCACATCCACACCAAAGCACATAAAAAGCAATTTCCAGCCTGGCAACAGGCGCAGGTGGTGCCATGGCTCCTAAATGTTAAACATTGCCAGCTAATCAGAACATATATTGCAGCAACTATGTGCTAATATGAACAGTGACATAAAAAGTGACCAATGGCGGCAGTCAGACCGTGCAGGAAGGCGGGACAATGGAAGAATACATTCCAATTGTAACCTCCCATTGAAATTCTCTCCACTACACAACACTACAATCTTTGTTTCGGCCGTAAATATTCCTCACACACTTTTTAAAACTCATTTGAAGGTCTCATATGAAACATCCGGAGCCAAATAAGCTTTGCTAACTATGTTGTGTTTCAGGGCCGCAGAACAAAGTAGGAAATCTCAGCACTTGAGGAAAGTGAAGCATAAAGGCATATTTATTCATTCATTTTCTACCGCTTATCCTCACGAGGGTCGCGGGGATGCTGGAGCCTATCCCAGCTGTCTTGGGGCAAGAGGCGGGGTACACCCTGGACTGGTGGCCAGCCAATCACAGGGCACATATAGACAAACAACCATTCACACTCACATTCATACCTATGGACAATTTGGAGGCGCCAATTAACCTAGCATGTTTTTGGAATGTGGGAGGAAACCGGAGTACCCGGAGAAAACCCACGCATGCACGGGGAGAACATGCAAACTCCACATAGGGATGGTTGAGGGTTAGAACTCAGGATTGAACTCAGGTCTCCTAGCTGTGAGGTCTGCACTCTAACCACTCGACCGCCGTGCAGCATAAATGCATAAACATGTACAAATTGCGGACTTTCTTCCGTACACTGCATTTTACCGGAATTATCACAAGGTCAGTCAAACAATTCACATTTTTAATCAGATTAATCACAGTTTTCAAATTGATTAACCATGATTAAACACCATTTTCAGCTATGTCTGGAATACACTAATTTTGACTGTATTTTATGAAAAGAAAGATAATTGACGAGACATCAATACTGCAGTGCTGCATGGCGGGCGAGTGGTTAGCGTGCAGACCTCATAGCTAGGAGACCAGGGTTCAATTCCACCCTCGGCCATCTTTGTGTGGAGTTTACATGTTCTCCCTGTGCATGTGTGGGTTTTCTCCGGGTACTCCGGTTTCCTCCCACATTCCAAAAACATGCTAGGTTAATTAGCGACTCCAAATTGTCCATAGGTATGAATGTGAGTGTGAATGGTTGTTTGTCTATATGTGCCCTGTGATTGGCTGGCCACCAGTCCAGGGTGTACGCCTCTCGTCCCAAGACAGCTGGGATAGGCTCCAGCACCCCTGCGACCCTTGTGATGAAAAGCAGTAGAAAATGAAAAAGGAATAGACTTAATAGGAAAACATGAAAGCAAAAAATTTTGGTAACAGTAAAAATTGGGGTTCCCCAATCAAAGATGGCTGCCACTAATTTTCCTGTGTCAGAGTCTCTTTGCAAATCTGTTTAAAATCACCAAAATACTGGTGCCATCCATGTGCTATGAAAGCATTGTTGGTGATAAAGTATTCTTTTGGTTCATTTTTTGAGGATATTTGACGAGTTCTGGTGTTTTTTTGACCGTGAACTTTGAAAGAGGCCTGAGAGCACACAGTGACCAGCAACAGAACTTCAAGCTTCCTGGAGCATACCTTTTGTAAAAGAGGTTGAAAACATGGCGACAACAACTAAAAAGTTGGCAGAAGAGCTGGAAGAGATTAAAAAAACGCTCAATTTCATGTCTGAGGAGATCAGCAAAGTGGTTAAGCAGCAAGCCAGTCTGATGGGCCTAGTGGAAGAAGTCCGTGAGCTGAAGGCCACAGTTAAACTTAAAGACCAGAAGATCCATCTGCTTGAAGAAAGGATCGATGACTTGGAGCAGTACTCCAGGGGAAATGATCTGATCATCACTGGGCTGGATACAAGACATCGCAGCTATGCCAGGGCTGCAGCCAGCGACCAGCAAGGTGAGGATGCACCACCTGGAGAACTGCTCACACTAGAGACACAAGTTGTTAAATTTTTGAGCAGTAAGAACATTGATCTGGACAGTGAGAACATCTCAGCCTGCCACAGCCTTCCACATAAGGATAAAAATGCCAAACCAACCATTGTTGTTCAGCTTACCAACAGAAAGTATAAGATTAATCTACTACGGCAGGCAAAAAAACTAAAGGGCACAGGGGTGTACATAAATGAACATTTGACAAAGAAAAATGCTGAAATAGCTAGACATAGCCGCATACTCAGAAAACAAAATAAAATTCAAGCAACATGGACAAGAAATGGGAAAACATTTATCAAGTTAAACGGACCACCAGAGCAGGCAAAGGTGATTGCAGTGAGGAATCTGAGAGATCTGGAACAATACAAGTGACAATAGGTGCAGCTTGGTTAGCAAATGGCACACTTAGAGGATTGGAAAATGTTTGTTTGGTTTATTAGAACAAAGAAGCAAGATAAAGAGTTAGTGCGAAGTATGAAAACAGAATTTGTTGCTTTTTACTTTGAGTTATACCATGTGCTCTATAGAGAGCAGTTGTATTATATCTTGTACATTGTACAAAATTTGTGATTTTGTTTTGCTGTTTTTTGTGGATATTTGCTTTTTTCACTTAGGATATGACAGATAAAAAAATATATTTTCCTTTAGAACAGGAGTATGATGATTTCTATGAGAATGAAAACTTTTTAGCTGAGCCCTGTCTCAATAGAATATATGAGGAGTCACACTTAAGTTTTTTGAAGTCAGATGAACATAAATCATTTAGCTTTGAGAATGACATTGATCCAGATGCAAATTTTTATAAAGATTGGAACGCTGGGTCCAAATATTACACGGAAAATCTGTTTAATGAACTCGGTCTGGATGGATTTTCAATTATACACTTTAATAGTCGAAGCCTCTATGCAAATTTTGATCAAATCAAAGAAAATTTGCAATCATTAAAATATAGTTTTCAAGTCATTGCCATCAGTGAAACCTGGCTGACAAATGAAAAGGGCTCCAATTTCATATTGGAGGGATACAATCATTTTAGTGTAAACCGCAAAACTAAAAGGGGTGGTGGAGTGGCTCTCTTTGTACAGAAAGACTTTCAGTGTAGAGTGGTTGACAGTACGGTTGTGGATGATATCATGGAGAGTCTGACAATTGAAATTCATTCCACGAATCTGAAAAGTATTATTGTGAGTTGTGTATATAGGACACCTGGCTCTTGTATTGATTCCCTTGTTAATTCCATGGTTGACATTTTAGGTAAGGTATGTGATAAGAAACAAGTTTTTGTTTGTGGTGATTTCAATATTGATTTAATGAAATGGAATGAACATAAAATGACAACAGAATTTTGCAACACAATGTTCAGTTTAGGTATTTGGCCTCTAATTGATAAACCGAGTCGAATAACTAAAGAGAGTGCAACACTTATAGACAATATTTTTACAAATACTCATCAACAAGTAACAAGTGGTTTGCTCATAAGTGATGTCAGTGACCACCTTCCTGTTTTTGTAGTTGTGCATAATTTAATTGCTAAATGTCCGACTGATAAAAATAAACTTCCCTGCAAATTAAGGAGACTAAAAACACCAGAAAGAACTGAAGCCTTAAAGAAGGATCTTAGGAATTGTAACTGGGATGAGGTTTATGTCGATGATCCAGATTTAGCATATGATGCATTTTTGTCTGTATTCTTGAAATTATATAATAAGCATTGTCCTATAAAAATGTGTAGGGTGAAAGATCATTATGAAGGTAAACCATGGATTACAAAAGGTCTGCAAAAGGCATGCAATAAGAAAAATCAATTGTACAAAAAGTTTTTACAGCAGAGAACTAGTGATAGTGAGGAAAAATATAAGCGTTATAAGAACAAACTAACTACTATTATGAGAACTCAAAAAAAGGAATACTACAGTAAAATGTTGGAGGACAGTAAAAATAATATACAAAAAACTTGGAAGGTAATCAATTCTATCATTCAGAATAAAAATAATAACTCAGAACTTCCTGATTTTTTTATAAATAAAGTTAATGATAGAGTGGATGATTTAAAAAATATTGTTGACGAGTTCAATGACTACTTTGTAGATGTTGGAGCTTCTTTGGCAAAACAGATTACTGTATCTGATGACAACAAAAACATGTTTAAAAATTTGATCAACACTAATGTTAGTTCTATGTTTCTAAGTGGGGTACATGAAACTGACATTATTGAAATTGTAAGAAAATTAAAAAATAAGAGATCACTCGATATCCATTCCATTGATACAGTAATTATTAAAGATGTTATTGATTATATTGTCAGACCTTTGACCTATGTTTGTAATCTGTCTTTTCAAAAAGGGACCTTTCCTGACAACATGAAGTTAGCAAAAGTGATCCCAATTTATAAAAATGGTGACAAACACTGTATGGAAAATTACAGACCAATATCACTTTTGCCACAATTTTCAAAAATTTTAGAGAAATTGTTTGTGAAACAATTAAATCTCTTCATTCATAAAAATAAATTATTAAGTGAAAATCAATACGGATTCAAAGAAGGTAGAACTACTGCATTTGCAGTAATGCAAATGGTAGAAGAAATATCAAATGCAAATGAAAATGGTGAGTGTTCTATTGGTCTGTATATTGATCTGCAGAAGGCTTTTGATACCATAGATCACAGACAGTTATTGAAGAAATTAGAGATGTATGGAATACGAGGGGTTGCTCATTCTTGGTTGGAAAGTTATTTAGGTAATAGACACCAGTGTGTACAAATCAATAACACTAGTTCAGCACTTAGAAAGATCACATGTGGTGTACCACAAGGATCAGTGATTGGTCCAATATTGTTCATTCTCTATATCAATGACATCTGCAATGTAACTGGTTTTTTTAGATATGTAATATTTGCAGATGATACCAATTTGTTTTGCTCTGGTAAGAATTTAAAGGAACTTTTGCGTTGTGTAGAAATGGAGCTGGAAAATCTCAAGACTTGGTTTGATGTCAATAAATTATCTTTAAATATTAAGAAAACAAAATTTATGGTTTTTGGGAATCTAAATGAAAGCGATTGTAATGTTAAACTGAAAATCTGTAATGTCGACATTGAAAGAGTTTCTGAGACTAAATTCCTTGGGGTTGTCATTGATCAAAAATTAACATGGAAACAACACACTGAATATATCAAAGGGAAAATGTCAAAATCACTTGCAATCCTTTATAAATCCAGATATGTATTGAATTCCAAGGCTTTGCATTTGATCTACAATTCATTGATTGTTCCCTACATATCTTACTGTGTGGAATTGTGGGGATCCACTTTTAAAAGCACCATAAATTCAATAATAAAACTGCAAAAACGAGCAATACGTATCATTAATAAGGCTGATTATTATGCTCACACGGAGCCACTTTTTCTAAATTCTCATGTCATGAAATTTTACGATTTGTTTTATTATAAAATAATGCAAATTATGTTCAGAGCAAAATCAAAAACGCTCCCTGACTCAATACAGAAGTTCTTTTCAATTCAGGAGAGTCCCTATAATCTCAGAGGTGTTTGTAAATTTACTGTACAAAAAGCTAAAAAAGGTATGAAAAGGAGATGCGTCTCCATCACTGGAGTTAAATTCTGGAATGATGCCAACATAAATTTAAAAACATGTCATTCCTTTTTGGCTTTTAAGAAAATGGTTTGTAAAGCTATTTTTGAAGTTTATAAGTGTGATTAATTTTCTGTTGTTGTTTCTTTGCTTTTCTGGAGGTTGGTAGCCTAAAAAGCTGAAATTATAGGATAGGCTTTTATAAGCAGTTTGCTTCTGCCTATGCCTTTTCAGTCATTATTATTCAACACATGAATTTTGATTTTGTGATTATGTTATTGATGTCAATATTGTGTACAATATTTGGTGTTGTCATGACTGAATAAAAAAAAAAAAAAAAAAAAAAAAAAAAAAAAAAAATCCACTGGTTTGTGATACCAGGCCATAAAATGAGAGAATGGCAGAAAAGTGGACACTTTTTCCCACACAAATGTAGAGACAAGGAGACTTGTCTTTTTGTTGCCCTGCGTGGACGTGGCCTGGGAGTGCCTGGTCTTCCAAAGACATGTGACCTCCACGCTGGTCTCTGGACAAGCCAGCCAGCCAAGAACATCTGTGCCTTGTTTCGTTGCTCTTCAATGTTGCACTGGTATGCCACAAACAAAGCACCTTGTTTCCATTCCCCCCCCCTCCGGTTTCCCCCCTCCCTCCTCGTGGGTTCACAGCCCCGCTCGGACACACATGGCATTAGCGGCAATGCGAAGGTACAGATCTTATATTGGAGCAGCATTCCAGCCGAGCCCCCGCGGGCTGGATGACAGGCTTTCACTTAAAAGAGAGGAGGCATGAAGGGGGGAGACGCCGAGTCTGAAGAGGATATTAGAAAAATACACCGGAGAACGTCGCCTCTGGCCATTTTTTTCACTTTCAGGAACAATTTTGTACCTTCAGATGGGGGGGGGGGAGCAAGATGGTGCGGGGGCAGGGCCGACGGGAGGGGAGGGATCTTTGAATAGTTTAGAAGTGCCGAAGTCGTAATGAAAACCAACTGGCTGGCCGTCACTATCCATCCATCCTGATCCCGCCTTTGACTGCATCCAGACCAGGATGGAATCTTTCAACCAGGAATGATGATGATGCTTATTAATGGATGTTTCATCGGGTCTAAGTCCTGAAAAATGACACTTTTAGGGATTAGTCGTACTGATTTTAGACGTGATTGTGTGTCTACCCCTGCTTAAACCTTGAGGCCCTTGACGTTACACACTTTACCCTTAGGTTCCAAAACGGTCCCTCTTTTAAAAGTGAAACTAATATACTTTTTCACTTTTCATAGTATCAAATATCAATACATCAAAGTCAAGATCTTTGAGAACAATGAAACTATAATAAAACTTGTATCAATACAACCTGAACCAATGATTGTAGGGAAAATGATTACTCACATAAGAAAGCATAAACCACAACGGACAGAGATGATGAAGAGCAGACTCACATGCCGAGACACCCAAGGCTATTTGAATCAGGTGATAAGCATGTGGAGGACTTTTGCATTCAATGTTCAAGAAGCCTAGAGAATTAATTAATTCTAGCAAGTTAGTGTGACATTAATGTATTTTAGCAAAAACAAATGAATGTTAGTGCATCTTTATAACTAATACTGGGAAAATCAAACACTTGGAAAGTGCAGACCTCTGCCAAGCACTCTTTTACCTCCAACATATTGTAATTCACACCAGAATAATAATCATACATTTTTTGGATCAGTCTTTGAAATATTGTAGAACCTGTTGGACACTTGTCCTGTTTTTTGTCTGACCATTTTTTGCAGTTACGTATATGCACAAATGCCAAAAATGGTCCCATCTTTAAAAAAATGATGCAGATCACCCCCCCCCCCAAAAAAAATTTTACCAGTCCTTTCATATCCCATTTCTGACACTTACTGAAAATTTCATCCAGATCCATTTTGAAAGCAAACAGACACACAGATAAATGCCGGCAAAAACATAAGCTAGCTAATAATGGACATAAACCATTCCAAAAGGGCAAACATTTACCATATTTTCCTGACATTATACATATTAAAATGATTTTCCATTTTTTATGCCAGTTTTGTCATAAGAACACTCTTTTCAGTTGAAAAATAGAACATTTCCCCCAAATAAAGCCTGTGTTGCCTTTATTTTGAAAGCCTTCTTGAAGGATTTCAAGCTAAAACACAACTCTGAGCTTCCTGTCCGCCATATATTTACTGCAAAACACACAAGCACGAGTCTTATTTAGGTCTTAAATGTCTTATTTTCTCTTAAATGATCTACTTTATTGGGTAATAGGATTGTAAAGGTGAGTATAGGGTTGTTATTTTATGTTTACAGGGCTCTAATAATGTCAAAAACTATATTTAGAGAGTCGTAAACTGGTTTTCTATGCACTAACTGTATTCCATTTATAAATAAGGAGACCTCCTTAACCGAATTAATTTAAAAGCACATTGTCCAATGTACTACAGTAGATGGCATACATCAGTGTAGTGCAACAGTTTTACATTAAGGGACACCAGCATCGCTACGTTAGCTAAAGTGCTAACCTTACACTCACATTTTAACATCACTGTCATGCTAGGTTTGACTATTCACTGAGAAAAACAAATTGATCAAACTTACAGATAGTTGGCAGGGCTGCTGGCTTTCGTTTAAGATGTGTAGAGAAGCCTGCCTTTTGAAACAGTTGTATGGTGGTATTAGGTAAGCATTTTCATATGTCATGATGACAATATTCATTCATTCATTTTCTACCGCTTTTCCTCACGAGGGTCGCGGGGGGTGCTGGAGCCTATCCCAGCTGTCTTCGGGCGTAAGGCAGGGTACACCCTAGACTGGTCGCCAGCCAATCACAGGGCACATATAGACAAACAACCATTCACACTCTCATTCATATGGACAATTTGGAGTGGCCAATTAACCTAGCATGTTTTTGGAATGTGGGAGGAAACCGGAGTACCCGGAGAAAACCCACGCATGCACGGGGAGAACATGCAAACTCCACACAGAGATGCCCGAGGGTGGAATTGAACCCTGGTCTCCTAGCTGTGAGGTCTGTGCGCTAACCCCTAGACCACCGTGCCGCCCATGATGACAATATATCATCAAATAAATACTTTTAATGGGAGTCAATGGCACCAAGAGTGTTGTTTTAAGTGCAAATCTCCTGATATATGCATCTTGTAATAAAGTGGATGAATTCATCTATAAAATAATACTTTGCCAGGTTTTCCAAAGAAGCGGAATGTTCACCAGCCTTCCCTGAGAGGGTTAAAAAAAAGGTCAGTGTAAGCCAGGGTGACAGTTAATCTTCACAGGGTTCACCTTCCAAAGCCAACTGACATCCCATAATGATAATAATAATAAAATGTAGAAATGTGCGCTGTCAAGGGAGAGTTATGGCCAACAATTTGCTCCTCCTCCGTTGCAGCGAGTTTTTCTTTCATTCTTGCGCTGTCTGGCTGCAGATTTACGGTTTTATTTTTTTATTTTTTTTTACCTGAAGATGAAACGATGGGAACCGTCGTATTCCACCGAGGTACAACGTGCAATGTGGTTTGACTCCGCATGAGGCCTGACTGCAGCTCAGTTTAGCAAGCATCTGAAGGTGTGTTTGTTTGTTTTTTTCAACCATTGGCGTTGTTATCATGACCTTTAGCAGTGGTTGACGTCTTCCTTGGGAGCTGTGCTATGTGTGTGCGCGCGTGCGTGTGTGCAGGCGTTAACTATTCTCTACAATGCATAACATTCTGCACGCGACACTCCTCCATGCTCACTTCCTCCTTCCTGTAATTTTTCAATCTACATGATCATGAATTTCTGGCTTGGAATTGCTCTGAGGTGAAATCCATAAGTGGAAAGTTGCATCATCACCTCTTTTTTGGGATTGAGGTTCATGAAAACGTATGACTGCGTCTTTGGTATTGAATGAATTACACACAGAGCAAAAGGACACACCAAAAGAAATGCTAAAGCTAACAAATAAACTCACCATGGGAGAAAGGATAAGAGGATGTAAACATGGAAAGGGCTAAAAAGGATGCAACAGGGTGCAGAGTTCTATTGAGTTAGCCGTCGTGATGCAGTTATCTAAGTCAGTGATTTTCAACCACTGTGCCGCGGCACACTAGTGTACCTTGAGAAGCCGTCAGGTGTGCCGTGAGGAATTATCCAATATCACTTTTTATAATTAACATTTATTAATCATCATTTGCAAATATGATGTCAATAGCCATGAATATGGACCCAAATATTCCAATTGCATTTGGTTTATTTGCTCAAACGGAAAGAATTGAACAGGGATGGAATATTCCTTGAACCAATCCGATTGAGGGATCTTGTACCCGCTCAAACGGAAAGTTGTCAGGGTGCGTTCTTCTTTGTGGTGTTTTTCTTCTTCTGTTGTTTATTGGCGGTTGGCAAGCAGCTTTCGTGTGCATTAGCGCCATCTGTGGAACAGAATCTAAACACTTCTATACGCCATTCACAAGTCCAGTTTTATTAAAAAAGAAAATATATATCTATATAAAACATGTCCTGAGTTTAATTGTAAAATATTAGCAAGATTGAATTTGATCTTTTCCTGTTTAAATTGATCCCGGGTGCGTTCTTTCAGAGCATGCTCAGATATGACGTAACACGCAGATCCAGACGTTCTTCACTTTTAAAAATGGAGGCCAGCAATCGGCACTGGACTAAGCAAAGTTTGTTTTTGATTCAAACTAAATTTCAAGACTGGACAGACGAAAACCTGGCAATACGGAGTTATTCCAACAAGTGAAAGAAAAACTCGGGGAAGCCGGTATCACGTGATGTTGGTGTTTACGTTTTACTGGGCATGCCCTATTGACTATTCTGGTTGATTTTCACAGCGCATGTAGACAAGAGATTGGAATATTCCTTTCTATGGATACCATTGTTTCCCGAAAGGTCATTCAGAAAGAGAAAAAGTGGTGATGTAAAAACATGGCTACTGTGGAGTGTCTGTGGTGTAAAGACTGGCAGAGCAATGTAATATTGGTCCGTGTGGCAACACCTACCTTGTTCCTCCGATAGACTTATTGATGCACGTGTGAGGTCGTGGTGACATTTTGTAACATTTTTGGTTAGTGGTGTGCCACACGATTTTTCCAATGAAAAAAACGTGCCGTGGCTCAAAAAAGGTTGAAAAACAGTGATCTAAGTCATACTATATAGCTACTACCATAAGTAGCATAACTCTACTGGCATGCTGTCATCGTTGGCAGTAAACCAGGAGATAAACCAGGAAATAAAAGTGATAACAACACATCCCATAACTATTGTGATGCTACGCATAACCATGATGCTTTTAGGTGCAGTAGTTGTTATGAGATGGACGTTTCATGTCTTGCTAACAGTTTGACCCTAAAACGGTGCTGCTTTAGTGGTTTCAGAGGTCATCCAAGGTTCCGGAAGGACCGAGCCAAAGCGTGGAGGTTCCTGTTGGAGGATGTTAAAAAGAGGTGATTAGCTACGTAGAATGAATTCTCATGGACACGCAGCGACACAGTTCATCTATTTTAATCTGGTGCATGGATATTAGCCGCCGTCCCGCCACCTCTGACCCCATGTGTAATCCGCCTGCGCCGCGGCCTCATTAAGCGCGGCGGGTTCACACCTCTGGCCATGTTGGGCCCAGCTGCGTCCCCGTCGCTACCCGGGCCGGGGGCGGGTGTCGGGGAGCGGGGGTTGGGTGGCCGGCGGCTTCACAGGCACCCGCGACGGGCCCCCGCGTCTCTGATCTGGACCCAAGGCGCCGTAAATTACCTCGAGGAGGCGACGGTCCACCACGCTCGTTAAGGAACATGTGCAGGGGGAGGAAAGCGAGCTGTCAGCCTAATAAGACGAGCCCGTCACCCTCTGCTAATGACGGACGATGAGGAAAAGGCTGGATGGAGTGTTAACTAACGTTTAAGTGCAGCACAGCTCGTTAAAAACCTGACACAGGCTACAATGGCCGCTACAGTGCTTCCTCACAGGAGGAGGAGCTAATTGTTGGCCGTAACTCCTTTCTCTTTTGATTATTATGGGATGTCAGCCGGCTTTGAAACAAGAGCTCTGGAAAGATTAACTGTCCTCCTGACTCAAGTCATCTTCTTTAAACTCCCACGGGAGGTTCAACATGGCCGAGGTCATGGCTGTAGGCAACCTCCTGATGTCTTGTTTTCTTTTAAATTAACTCCACGGGATGGCAGCAGCTGCATTTAAAGCAGGGGTGGGCAAACTGCGGCCCGGGGGCCACATGCGGCCCACCATGTGTTTGAATCCGGCCCGCCAGTTACTTTCAGAGTATATCAACTTTTAACATGATGTCTTATTCAGTAAAAAAAAAAAAAAAAAGTAAAATTACATTTTGTCGTTTGAGGGAAATGAGAACATATAGCTGATAGTATGACACTTTTACAAATTTCCCCACTGAGGGACGAATAAAGGCATATCTTAATCATATAAAATAAAATTAGAGTGTAAAATAGTGTGTGTGTGTGTGTTAAATATATGTTCTGGCCCCCCGCACAATTTTGTTAACTCAACGCGGCCCATGAGTCAAAAAGTTTGCCCACCCCTGATTTAAAGTGTCCTTACCACGCTGGTAAAACATTGGCTGTTACCTTAATTGACCCCCCCCCCCATTCCCCACTGATTGGCTCTCACTTTGACCCCTAAAAACAGTCCAAGAGGTCCATCCTGCACCTGCTCTGTAGCTACGTATGTGAGCTAAAAGTCAACAAAACATCGGAGTCACAAACATTTAGCAAAAACCGCACTGCTGCACCCTCATGGCTGCAACTTGTTTGACTTGACTGCTGTGGAGTCGCCGCACGAGCCGGCAAACGCAATCAGCAGCAGATAATCAGCATGGAGCCGCAGGAAAATGTCAACAGTCAAAACGAGTATTCCAGGGATATGTAAGGGAATGTTTTTTTTTTTCATAGGCAGTTAGAGCGAGGGGGGGGGGTGTTTTGTCTGAGCAGTCGCATTGCTGACGATACGCCAAGCCGCCGGTGACAGGACACGAGATACTCGTCGGAGGCCGTCTAATCCCTGAGGTGTGATTTCCCCCGGAACAGAACAGGACGAGCGTGTGATGGAAATGTGTGGCAGATGTGAAGACGCTGATGTCTTCATCATCATCATCATCATCATCATCTCTCAAGCAACACCCCCCCCTTTTCCACCTTTTGTGCCACTGAGACGACAACTTATCCCCGTGAACAATCCGCCTGATCCAGCAGGCCTTGCTACGCTTTGGCCACCATAAATCGCCGCTCGGCGCGCTCGGGACAGCTGGAACAGACCGGATAGAGCCGTCTGAGAGGCTCCTGTTTCACACAGAGAATGCTGGACAAAGGAAGAAGAGGATCCATATCTGATGTCTTTGTACGCTCTGGTGCTGAGGGTCCGTGATGAGAGACCCGGGAGTGACGGCGTCTCCTGTTTGGGTTCTTTCCAGGACCGTTAAAGGAGGATAGAATGTGTCTTTCACAACGTCGCACAACAGGACTTTGCATCACTGAGGATGTATTAGTTATTAGTATTAGTGGTCCCTCCATCTATTGGCTATGGCGCTTGACCTGACTGAGAAGCGGGGTCCACCCTGAACTGGTCCCTGGTGTGTCTAGCATAGAAAGGGTGCTGCCAGGGACGGCGATGCAGGCTTACTAGGAGGAAGAAGTCTCAATAATGAGGCCGCTACACTGCCTCGTTATCGCCGTCCATTTCATAGGATTCACGCGTCTTTAGCCTTCATGTTTGTTGTTGATTTCTCCACTTTCTGAACATTCTACCATGTCTAATTTCACTTCACTTTTCTTTATTTTGATTGGATGCCACCAGAAAAGAGACTAAAAATCAAAAAAGTCCGCCATGTGCACCTTGCTAGTTGTTTTTTTGGTACAATATTCATAATATGAGAGTGTCTACGTGCCATGAAATGTTGTACAGTAGTCCCTTGTCTATCACGGTTAAATGAATTTCTGTGAAGTAGGATTTCTTATTTAAAAATGTCATATTTTTGTAGTCAAACCTGTTTTGCACCATTTAAATACATTGTTTTAACATTAGTAGAGCCCTCTAGACATGACATAACACCCCTATAGTCACCTTTACACTCCTACCCAATATAGTAGAGAAAATAAAACTTATAATAATATAGCATAATATAACATATCACACGTGTTAGCATTGGGAGAGTTGTTCGCTTTTTACTTCCGGTTTCTGTACAGTAAAATCTTATATTTGTATTTCACTTCATTTTTTTATGCTTAAAAATGTGTTATTTAGGCACAAAATACATACTGTTTGCTTAAATGTACGTATGATTTGACAAAAAATAGTCACCAAACAGCATTATTTATGAATTCATATATTTTTAAAATAACCGTGATTGAGTGAAACAGTGAAATTTGAATTCGTGTTTCACAAAACGTAACAAAAAAACGCCATAACACGAAATGTCTGAACATGGAATGGACTGTACATTTATGTTTTCATTCGTTTTCAACTCTTTGTTGCTTTTTTGTTCTTTTTTGGTTTCTTTTGCTGTTGTTTTTTTACTTTTATTGCGTAATTGTCATTTTAGAACATGTCTTGGTGCCAATAAAAATTAGATGCGGCCGCAAATGGCCCCCTAGCTGCATTTTGCAGACCTGAGATTTAGTGTCTCCGGTGACCTCTAACATGCTGGTATTTGGGATGTGGGAGGACGTGATTGGTTTCCAGTCCATAAAAATAAAAGTTCTAGACTTGGACATTCAAGATGTACGGTGGCCTCAAAGGGTCAAAAAACTCAATTTTGGACAATTGTTTGCTTACATGAACTCTTTTGGGAAGGCTCTTTTTTGTTCCCTTGCACAAAGCAAGGAGTTAGAACAAGGTTGGTGTGGGGGAACTGAAAAAACTCCCACAGACACACTTTGAAAGATGTCCTGTATGTGTCCCATTACTGGTGTCCATTCAGTGGATATCCCCAAATGTGACAAATAGAGAACCCCCTGCGGCATGAAACATTAGCGCTCGGCCTGGGAATACCGTGGCCTTCCAATGAGATGCCTTTCATCTCATCTCTATAGACATGTTGGGTATGAGCTTCTCTGAAGGTGAAGGTGAAGGTGGGCAAATGGTTTCTGGAAATGTTGTTTACCGGAATGCACGCTGACAGCTTCACGGCCGCATCTTGATGGATGCCGGCCTTCTCCACAAAGCCAGCTGGAGCATCATCTTCAGTGTGTGTGTGTGTGTGTGTGTGTGTGTATTAGATTAGTAGATTGCCTTTCTTTCCGTTTCTTCTCATCTGTCCTTGCCTGCAACCTCGACTCGGCAGATGCGTTCTCAAGACACCAGCACATCCGCAGCAGGTTTATGATGAAAATATATCTGGCTGTTTTGATTTCCTCTCTGTGGCTGGGATATGTTTTGACGTTGATGTGCGAGGTTTTGTTGCAATACTTTTGCATTTGATGAATTGATGCTGAACAAGTCATGTTTTCATTTTTTCTCATTTTGATTGGATTTTATTTTATTTTTGTTCTATTATTTTGACTCATTTAAGTAGGACATAAAGTCATTGAGTAAAACAAGTGTAGTTTCATGCATGTGATGTAATGTTATTTTTTTATTTGATCTTATTTTACTTTATTTTTTGATTGAGTGAAATTGACAATTTTAGTTCACAATTGTGTTGTATTTGATTTAATCTCATTTGTCTCTATTTTGTTTAAATACATTTTGTCTAATATTTTGACTCATTTAAGTAGCAGAAAAAGTAGCCCACATTTTATTTTATTTTATTTTATTTTTTGATTGAGTGAAATTGACATTTGCTTAATTAAATTACATTTTTAGTTCACAATTGTTTTGTATTTTATTTAATCTCATTTGTCTGTATTTTGTTTAAATACATTTTGTCTAATATTTTGACTCATTTAAGTAGCAGAAAAGGTAACCCACATTTTATTTTATTTTATTTTATTTTATTTTATTTTATTTTATTTTATTTTATTTTATTTTATTTTATTTTATTTTATTTTATTTTATTTTATTTTATTTTATTTTATTTTATTTTATGATTGAGTGAAATTGACATTTGCTTAATTAAATTACATTTTTAGTTCACAATTGTGTTGTATTTTATTTAATCAAATTTTTCTATATTTTGTTTAAATACATTTTGTCTAATATTTTGACTCATTTAAGTAGCAGAAAAAGTAGCCCATTTTATTTTATTTTATTTTATTTATTTTATGATTGAGTGAAATTGACATTTGCCTAATTTTTCTATATTTTGTTTAAATACATTTTGTCTAATATTTTGACTCATTTAAGTAGCAGAAAAAGTAGCCCATTTTAATTTATTTTATTTTATTTGTGCAACTTACATTAAATTAAATTACATTTTGAATATTTTTAACAGCTCTAAATGAAAAAAAAAATTTGGTTGTAAATATTTCTGTTAAACTATACGTATATTTTTTTGTCACAGCAGGGCTGAGACCAGATCCTGTGTGGACCCGTCCCACGTGAAGTATCATCAGTGTATTATCAAAGACTCGTCATTGCAGGTGAGTGAACAACAAAGGTTTGATTGTGTTGTGAAGTAGCTTGTTGGAAGTGTGTGTGTGTGTGTGTGTGTGTGTGTGTGAGTGTTGCGAGTGAAAGAGAGTGTGGTGACCTGTAACAGCTCCATGACTCCGGTCGGGGGGCCTTTAAAAGTCCACATGTCGGGGTCCTGGAATGAACCCGTAGTAGAGAGACCTGCAGGCCGCCCCAATGGGACGAGGATTGTTTGTTTAAGTACTCTTTTATGGAAGCGCGAGTGACAGGAAGTCCTTAAAACAGCACCAGCCGCTATTTATGCAGTCCCCTTTGGGAGTAAACACCCCCACCATCAACACCCTGCCGTTGAGGAATGTGTCCATTCACAAGCCGGTGGCCATCTTGGACGCTTGGCTCTCACTACCTGTTTCCATGGCGACCTTGAGATGATACGAGCATGGTCTGGCTCGTTTTCTACATCACTTGATGACCGTCAGACGCATCCAGCGCCACATTTTGGGACAGGACTAATCCCTGGAAATAAATATGGAGGGACTAGACATACACAAGGATGTCTCTCCTGCAAATATAATAACGCTCACTTTTGGTGATGGTGTTATTTTGACTGAATCTCGTTCATTTTTTTTCTTGAGCGGTTCCAGTGTGGTTGACAAAGTGATGAAATGTGACGTGTGATAGGATACGGAGGTTGTAAGGAAGAAGAAGTGAGATGTTCCACATGATGACATTCCCAGTGAGGCCGGCATGGATGGTGTGGTCCCAATGGTCCCAGTGGTCACAGCGATGTGGAAAGCAGATGGAGAGGTCTTATACTCCCCACCACACACACTGTCTATACAGCCTGATGTGGAGATACTGTACATGTACTGTACAATGTATACCCTACATACACTACAACCTCCGTGGGAATGTAAAAAAGGAAGGAGAGTTTCCCACTGTTGGCTTCATGCCTTGACCCGAGTCACACTACTGGTGCTGATGCAACCTCATTTGGAAATAATCGAATAAGTCTGAAGGTATTTAGTATTTTTATTTGCATTTATTTTAATTGATATACATTTTAAAACATGTCTTAATTGTTAGATTTTTTTAAACACATTTCCATTCACTCAAATATTTCTTAATATTTATTTACTAATTATTTGTAATTGTATTGTTATTATTTTATTTTTATTAATTTGAATTAATTTGTTTTATTTTTTGTTTTATTTTTGTTCTATTGTTTGTATTATCATGTAGTTTATTCCATATATTTATAAATAAATATCTACTTATTCCAATATTTATTATTTATATTGTATAATTATTGGTAATGTTAGTATTATATTTTTTTCATGATTTTAAATTTTAATTTTAATTTTAATTTATTTTATTTGAAGTATTTTGAAACAAATGTAAATAAATTCCCACTTAATATTATTTTTATGTTATTTTCGTGATTATTTCATGATTATTTATATTATTTAATACATATATTTCAACATATGTACTGAATATCATCACATTAATGTTCTGAGTCTTATGAATAGTAATTTCTATAGTATAGTAACTTAAATAAATACATTTTCATGCATTTCAATCTTTATTATTATTATAAAAATATCTAATTATTATTATTTATTGTATTACTATATGTACTTTAATAATTTTTTACATGTGTAAAAGAATGAATATGAATAATATTTGACTTTCTTGAGCGCGCTCAGACATGGTGATGTCATTTGATGACAACCGGACAAGATCTCAAGGGTCAGAGTTCATGACAAAGTGTGCCACACTGTCCTGTTTGCTTTGCTGAGGTGGGGACACTCCTGTTATCTCCAAGTGCCTTTTAATAGCAATGAACAGGGAGTCCCGCACCCCCCCCCCCCCACCCCCCCCCCACCCCACCCCACCTCCCCAGGCCCCTGCTGGCAGAGTCAACAGTGGGCCAGTGCTGCTTTGCAGGTCATAAACACTCTGCTGACGGTCTTTGGAAGCTCATTATCCTCACTGCAAAGGACAGCAGGCTGGAAGAACCTGTGCTCTTGTTGTCTCAGCGTCTTTCCACCCATCTGGAAATCACAGTCATCGCTCATCTAAGCCCTGCCGTGTGGAACTTGGACATTCAATGGAACACGGCTGGACGTTGGGGTAAATTGGATCGCTTCTGCGGACTTTTCCAGTATTAAACTCGACTTTTTCTGTCTGGAATCAGTCTCCTCTTGGATGAAACAGGAGACCAGAGTGGGGGTCTCCTGTATTTACTTTTCAGTACGCCGTTGTTGTTTATTAACACATTTAGAAAACGTCTTGTGTCCATTATTTGATTTGATTGATTTTACTCCACAAATCCTCCACATGCTTATCACCTGATTCAAATAGGCTGTCTCGGCATGTGAGTCTGCCCTACACCGTCTCTGTCCCTTGTCCCTTGTCCCTTGTCCCTTGTTTCCTGTATTTTAATTATCATGAAAAAAATAATCCCCTCTGCTATTTTAAAAGCACAGCATTACAATATTATGGTTGCACCAGACTAGGAAGTCGGGCCTTTACTGGTGCACAGTAAATTCACATCATTTTTTTTTCATTTTCCAGAAATTTCCCCTTATTCTCACATGCAAAAATGAGTAGGTGTGGTTCGGGTTGTGCTGTTTTCTGGAGCTTCGACCCTAAGAAACAATTGCAATTGTCGACTATTTATTAGCTTGTTCTTGTTTGGTGTGAACAAGGGCAATTAAAGAGAGATGGGGACTGTGACACGAGGTTAGATTTTTTTTTTTTATGCGTCTTTTCTCGCCAAATTTGGTACACACCTTTACGGGACTGACAAGCAGATGTGTGTAAAATTTTTTGCAAGATTGGTTGACAAACATCAACTAATTGCTGATAAGTCTTTGAATATTTGTGTCATGATGATGAAACCTATCAGCATTACATGTATGCTATACTTGCATGCTGCCCTGTGATTGGCTGGCGACCAGTCCAGGGTGTACCCCGCCTCTCGCTGGGATAGGCTCCAGCACCCCCCGCGGCCCTCGTGAAGATAAGCGGTAGAAAATGAATGAATCAATGAATATACTTGCATGCATATAATGTCTTACAAAGCAGTTTGACCACAACCCATAGGGGGCGCCACTAATGTCATTTCCAGTCACAAGGCGTACTTCTACACATATGAAGGAAGTATTCTGTAACCAAACAAGTAGTATAATCACTGTCGCCAGCCTGCTTTGCTCCAAGTGTTGATATTTCCTATTTTCTTGAAGGCAGCATCATAGTCTTGTAATCAGTTGACCGCACCTATCAGTTCAATGTGGGTCAGAGGTCACCGATGTGGCCCGGCACACATACGTGAGTAAATACCACGGTGGGGTTGGGGGGGGGGGGTGTTTGTGCTGTCAGCTTTGGTTCCCAGCGTGGCCCCTCCTGCATCGGCGGCTGGCCCCTCCCTGGCCCTTTGTGTGTGGAGACCGCTCCCCGTGGACTCTCTGGCCTTTCACATGCGACTGTGTCCAATCACCTCCTCAGACACTTCAGACACTCACCCCCCGCCCACGTCTCCCACCAGCTCGTCACCCTTAGAGGTGGTGGTGGTGGGGGGGGGGGGGGGGGGGGGGGGGGGGGTCAGCTATCATCAGTGAGAAAAGATGAGGCTCTCATAAAACACTCCCCCCTTGTAGGTCTTTACAAACTAGCTGATAATGGCCGCTCATTTTTACTGGAAGCTTCCTTTATTCCCCCCACTGCTAACAACGCTAGTATACAAGATGATCAAAAAACTCAAGAGTGAGACTGGTAATAGTCCACATAGTCAGAGTAGTATAGAATGTTGCATTTGATTAATGTGATCTCTGTAGTAAACAATCAGAAAGCCAAATAAGACTCCATAAAGTCATAAGAAGAATAGAATGTGTCATTTCATTAATACAATTACCTTGACTTGAGTGACAAATGATAGCGGCAACCTTGCACAAAATAATCAGAAGGGCTCCAAATAAGACTGGAAATAATGCACAGAGTCAGCAAAGTTGCATTATTGAAGCACGACAGAATGTGATCGTCCTTCTTGCAAGTAATTAATGATAGTGGCAACCTTGCACAAAACAATCAAAGAAAAGCTGCAAATAAGATTGAAAATAGTCCACAAAGTCATAGAAGTTGCAGTAGTAAAACAAGATATGCCTTTATTCGTCCCTCAGTGGGGAAATGTTTTAACCAAAAACAAAATAGCATGTGTGTCAAAATAGAACGTGTCATTTCGTTAATTAATGATAGTGGCAACCTTGTGCAAACTAAATGCAAAATAAGACTGGAAATAGTCCACCAAGTCAGAGAAACTGCCGTAAAACAGAAGAATAGAACATGTCATTTACTTAATTAATGTGATCACCCCCACTTTCAGTAATTAATGATAGTGGCAACCTTATACACAATCCATCATCAGAACGACTCCAAAAAGACAAGAAATAGTCCACAAAGTCACAAGTTGTAGTTAAATGTCAGAAGTCAGAAGAATTACAGGAAAACCGGAATGGAGTGTGCCATTTAATTAATACGATCGCCCCCACTTTGAGTACTTAATGATAGTGGCCACTTTGCGCACAGTAAATAATCAGAACAAATCCTAAAAGACTGGAAATATTCCACAAAGCCATAGAAACTGCGGTAAAACAGCAAAACAGAACGTGTCGTTTGATGAACGCGATCCCTCTCTTGCAAGTAATTAATGACAATGGCAACCTTACACACAAAAATCACAATGGATCTAAAAAAAAAACACAGAAATATTACACAAAATCATAGAAACTGCAGTAACAGGTGAACAGCAGAAAAGGTGTGATTAAGATGATCGGACCTCTTGCAAGTAATCGATGACAGCGGCTGTATTGTTCACAATAAAGAATCGGAAAACTCCAAATAAGTCTGGAAATAATCTACAAAGTCAGAGAAATTACAGGAAAACCGTAATGGAGTGTGGCGTTTAATTAATACGATCGCCCCCCCTTTGAGTACTTAATGATAGTGGCAACTTTGGACACAATAAATAATCATAAGAAATCCAAAAAGACTGAAAATATTCCACAAAGTCATATAAACTGCAGTAAAACAGCAGAATAGAACGTACCATTTGATGAACGCGAGCCCTCTCTTGCAGGTAATTAATGACAACCGACGGGAACCTTGCATGAAATAATCAGAACAGCTCCAAATAAGACTGGAAATAGTCCACAAAAATGATATAAAATGCAGCAAAACAGCAGAATAGTGTTGCCATGGTAACGGCACCGTGACATCATTCAGTCAATGGAGGCGTTCTTTCTCCCCATCCTCCTCCTCCTCCTGTCGTGTCAGACATTTGTTGCCTTTGGCCTCCGAGGCCTCGACGGGAAGAGGATTGGATCACACCTTCCGAGGCTGCACCTGCCGTCTCAGACAGACAGGGTGGGCCCGCCGCCACGGACCGCCGTGGACCGCCGTGGACCGCCAGGCGTAATGAGCGCCTCATAGATGATCATGTTGTCGACTCACGGCCGTACCAACAACACATGGCTCTGTCGCACGCAGCCTCTCTAACAGCCCCGCCTCTGTGATGAGGAAGCGGGCCGAGCCAACCAACACTCGGTCCCCGTCCAACGCCAACACGAAAAGAAATGAACCACCACTCATGTAAATCCTGCAAGAAGATGATGGCTTGTTTCTTTTTACACTTTGATCCATAACGACGCTGCGTCAGTAAAGGACGCTTGTTTTGAGTTTCACCTTATCCTTATTTGTGGGACAACATGGGTGTCCAAAGTGCAGCCCTGGAGCCACTTGTGGCCGGTGCCTGTTTCTTTATTGGTCCATGGCACATTGCAATGATACAATGAAACAAGAAAACCACAAAAAATTAAAAAACTGTAATAGTTCTACAACAAAGTAGAATTATTACAAGAAAAATTAAAAGGTGTCATTTTTAAAAGCATTTTATTAAGAAACAAAACACAACAAAGACTGAAGTTGCAAATTTGGGAAAATTTGGTTGGGAAAAAGTTATATTAGGGGAATAAAGTTGGAATAATACCACAAAAGAGTGGTCATCTTTTAGTGCAGTGCCTCTCAAATAGTGGGGCGAACCCCCCCCCCCCGGGGACCGCGAGAGTCTTTCATTTTAATGCAGACCTACCAACATGTACAAATTTATAGTACTCAATGTATAGTACACGACGGCATGGCGGTCTAGTGGTTAGCGCGCAGACCTCACAGCTAGGAGACCAGGGTTCAATCTCTGTGTGGAGTTTGCATGTTCTCCCCGTGCATGCGTGGGTTTTCTCCGGGTACTCCGGTTTCCTCCCACATTCCAAAAACATGCTAGGTTAATTGGCGACTCCAAATTGTCCATAGGTATGAATGTGAGTGTGAATGGTTGTTTGTCTATATGTGCCCTGTGATTGGTTGGCGACCGGTTCAGGGTGTACCCCGCCTCTCGCCCGAAGACAGCTGGGATAGGCTCCAGCACCTCTCGTGAGGAAAAAGCGGTAGAAAATGAATGAATGAATGAATGTCTAAGGGGAACAGAAGTCGTCATTTTACGGGAATAAAATCCTAATTTTCATTCATTCATTTTCTACCGCTTTTCCTCACAAGGGTCGCAGGGGTGCTGGAGCCTATCCCAGCTGTCTTTGGGCGAGAGGCGGGGTACACCGTGGACTAAAATTCTAATATTTTGAGGAAAAACTTTTTTTAAATGTAAAATATCAAAAGTGTTCATCAATTCTTGGATTTTTCGCACTCGATGGGAAAAGACAAAACTAAGTGTGACGTCACAGCCCTCAATGAAAGCACAATGTTGTGTTTTTGTTTTTATAAAAAGTGTTAATGCACACAGTCTATGCAGGGAATATCCCCCCCCCCTCCTCCTTGCCTCTCTCTCTTCCAAGCTCCCCCCCTCCTGCTTCCTCCCTCCTCCCTTCAGTGGGAGCACCATGCGGGGCTGGGACATTCCAGCCTGGACGCCGCTGCCATGATCCACGGAGCAAGCCGACCTAGGCTCCAGAGGTGCGAGTGTTGCAGCCGAAGACCACTTTCACTCCGCGGCTCCTGACAGCGTGCTGCTGTGTGGGGGACTCAGTGGGATTTTTATTCGGGAAAAACTACAAAAGCACCGGAGTTAAAAACCTCCACACCTGTGTAAAGTGCTCCACCACAGCCAGCAGCAGTTCGCCCCCGGCTTGTAACTGTCCGCACGGAAATTGTCGCACTTTGGCCCCGAAGCCTACGACTCTTCGCGGGGAGGCGAAGAGGCTCCAAGCTCCCGGTAGAGTGGTCTCCGTGTCGCCTTCGTGGAATGGAGGGCCCCGCTCGGATTTTCCACAGGGAGAATGCGTTTGGCTGCTGACTCGGTCCCCCGCAACCAGCGCTCCTGGAACAGAGGTAAGGACATCGGTGAAGGGGGGGCTCTGGGAGTCATCTCTCCGGGGGCGGGCTTGAGTGGCTGCCCGGCTGGAGGGCTCGGTGAGCGGCCCGGGGAAGTTCGGGGGAAGGCTCGCCTTAGCACCGGAGTGGCCGGAGAAGGTTCACAGAAAGAACTTTCACAGAAAGTTAGTAGAGAGCCCGTGCGAATGCTCGTTAAGTGGCCGAGAATAGTCACTGAAGTCCGGGAAGAGTTCAGAGAGCGATTCGGCGAGGCTTGTTAGCCACCGGAGAATGGTAGCTAGAGTAGCCGAGGAAGGTTCACTGATACCTGGGAAAGATCCGGACAGGGACCTGGGGTGAGGCTCCGTAGGTTTGTATCTTGTGTGAGTATGAGTATTTTTACTTAAAAAATATTTAACAAGGATTAGTTTTACTTGATTAATCATTATTTTTCAGTATTTATCCTTCGAGGAAAGTTGGAGTGGAATGTCCCATGTATTGAGGGGAATGAAGTGGACACTTGGAATTATAAGCACAATGATCCTGCTCTAACTAATCACAATATCGATTCATGTTCGGAATTTAGGGGTTGAAAAAGATTTTTGTCCAACATATAACTTCCATGTTTACTTGTGAGGCGGCTCCAGGTGACATGCAGAAGAAAGTATTTATTTTCTGCAAAGCATCAACTCCTCATCATGTCCATTATGTCCTCACAATGTCCTCGGTTGACATTTTCTTTTCACAAAGTGCAGTTTCTTTGGCGAATCGTCAGATTGTAGCAAAGAAAGTTGGACTTGCACGTTTGGGAGTCATATTTCCGCTACATTAACCTTGGAGTAGAAACATGAAGTGTTTCTCTCTCAAGTCAGAGAACTTTTATTTTTTGACGTCAGGCGTGTGATGTCATCTGCACCAAAGACCAAAACTAAAGAAAACTTGTTTGTTTTTCTTGAAGCGTTTACATTTGAAGGATCGAAAGTAGTACTGTGACTCCTGGACCTGATTAACATGTCATGTTCAGATCATGGGTGACTTAGTGTAGCATTCTGTCAGGCTAATTGATTAATTGTCGTATCGTGGTCCATGTTTTGTCAGCTCCGGGCAAAGTGAACACTCCAAAAGCTTGGCAGAACAAAGAGTGGAATCGGAGCGGAGCGCCTGACACTGAGCGAGTGCGTCACACATGGCTGCTCGCAGATAAAAACGCCTCCCGGTTCAAACGCTGGCCGAGCATTGTGGCATCAATGGGTGACAAGGAGACACTTCCGACGGCTTTCAGATCCTTTCAGGGATCCCTGATATCATCCGCATTGTGGACACGTCAGACTTTGTGATGCCGAGTCCTAATTCGCCTTAAATATGTATTTTAGTATAAAGTTTCTTTGGAATTATGACCCACTTGATTTTAAATCTGATGTTTACATGTAAACACAGCCAAACTCTAATTCATCTGTCAGGTTTTAAATCATAAAACTGACTCAACACAGCATTTTTCTCACCCTGAAGCCAACACGTAGCATTGAGCGTCTTTGTTTCCAGGGAAATTAATAAGCCATTAGCGTCCCGGCTCTTATCGGACGGGCCTGGAACAAAGCACAACGATGCCATTAAGGGCGCTCCCATCAACTTTTGGCTATTAGCTTGCCCGCTAATGACAAACACATGTTGCCGTGGCGTAGCTATGTTAAGTGGGCAATTTTGAATGGGAGCGTGTAATGGTACCAGTCAGCCCTCCTCCGCTTAGAACCACACAAGAACCTTTTCAAGTTCCAGAGGCTAATGGATGATGAGGCATCTTGTTGGTTTCCATAGCAACAGGGGCCAGAGCAGGTACGATTCAGGAAGTTGCATCACGTGCTAGTAAAGACGACTAAGTGACTTAGATTTGATGGTTGGGACATGGAGAATGTCTACGAGCAAAGTAGAACTAAACATTAAAACATCACGCTAGCATTTTTGTTTCCTATTGCTGCCTGCTAACATTGATAGTCCATTCTAATCCAATCCATTCCATTGTTGCTACTAATCATGCTAGCTTGTTTTGTTGCCTTGCATTATGTGAGCTAATTTTGTTACTCGCAAGTCTTGATCATGCTAGCAAGTTTCCCTGCTGTGCTAGCTAATTACGTCTCATGCTAGTCGACTTCAGGCCAAACGGCGAGGCTCAGTTTGCGGCCCCTGAAGAGAGCACAAGTGGCCTAAATCACAGTGCGGCCAGCCTGTTTATTTGAGCTCGCACTTGCTTCTGCCATATTTCTGCTCCACTGTGCTGACCTCCGCTCGAGAGAGTTGTAAAAAGACGAGAGGCCATCATTGTCAAAATATTTTGACATTTGGAACGACCGAACCTCTAAATCCAAATTCTAAATGATGATTCAAATGTAAGTTCATCTCCCCCTCCTGCGTTCTTCAAGGACAGACCCTCTAAAGCTCCACTTTGCGGACACGGGGGAGTAGCGGGCAACGTGCCAAAGAGCCCCCATGATCAAGGAGACTCCGGGTGCTGATTGACAGCAGCCAGCAGCCAGGAGGGCTGAGGGCGGATGGGAAGGACGTAGGGCGAGTCCCAAGTTTGAGTTCTCGAGGACGCTAGCTCTCATCTGAAAGCTTGAAAAAGCCAAAAAAGGAAGACATCTTTCCACCTACTGGCCCCCTCAAAATATATTATTCACCAGTTAAGCAAAACAGAAATGAGAAAGGAGCATGTGGAGGCGCCAAGCTACATTTTTAAAAATAAAATGATGTGCATGTCATCATGTGGAAGCAGTCCAGCTGTTAAAATTGCTACCATAGTACAGAAAATGCGGGAAATGACTCCTCCCATAGTGACGTGCTAACTTTACCAGCCTGGGGAACCTCACTCCATTCATGATGGTGTCTTTCAAAATCTACTTTGTTTGTTGTCTTCATTTCTATTTGGATTGGACCACAGTTTGTTTTGTTAGCAAAATACTCCATACAAGCGCACCTTCTCAGGTCCATGACGTTCCTGTCACTGAAGCTTGTTTTTGGGATGGTTTCAGGATGGTACCACCCGGTTCTTCCTTGTGGAATTGAGCAATCATTCAGGAGCTGAAGGTGTCTGCCATGTTTATGCAGCGCTGTCATTAACAGAACGTCTTATTTTAGACCGTGCTCCTAGGGGTCCAGCGACTCTTGACAGATGATCTGGCTGTGCTATGCTATATAGCATACTATGCTACGCTATCCTATGCCATGCAAGTAATGTTACTCCAGGAGGTGCCACAGGCAATCCTGAAGGCACGGAAGCTCGACGCCAGCTTTCAGCAGGCGCTCGGGTCAGGTTTCTCAAACCCGGGACCCTGGAAGGACCTGAAAGGGGATAATGACTTTCGAGAGATTGCAGAAATGAAAGCTGGAACATGGGCGGGTGATTGTGAAGACAAACAAGCAGCAGAAACAGATGTTCCAGACAGCCGCTGGAAGGCTGCAGCAGGGCGAGGCGGTACCAGCTGGACTCGGTCCCGACTCGGAGGTCTGCTTCTCCTCTGAGGTTGGTTGTTGGTGTCATGAAAATACAAACCTCATCTAAATATACACGGAGTATGATAAGGGGATGTAAACCATGAAAATACGTCAAGTCGGGTCATCTTAAAAGACGCAAACTGGCTACGAGGGAGTGAGCTGTGTGAAGCCGCCGCTTTAAGCCATGCTATTTGAAGTGTCTATAAATACTCTTTATTATGCGCTTGGAACCATCTGAGGGAGCGCCTGTTGGCTCACGTTGCCGTAATACGCCGTATGTGCGTTTAACATGTTGCACAGCACCACATGGACCAAACGTCCTTTGATGCAAAACCCGCCTGCAGACAAAACTACCTAGTCATTACATTCACGCAAATGCTCGGCCATTGTGTCTCGTGTTGTTTGACTTTCTAGTTCTGGACATGCATCCTCAGCATCTTCCTGTTTGTGAAATGACCTGACAAAATATGCCTGACTTTGTTCCTCGGCCTGACGGGGGCCCCCTGGAAAGCTAACTTTTCTCTTTCTGAGAGACCACAGCTTTCTATTTCAAATGCCCAAGCCAACAAGTCACATCTGACTTTGGTTTTCCGCGTCCCAGAATGTGTGCGGTGCTGCGAAGGAGGCCAGCAGGACTATATTAAGGCGGAAAACCAGCGGCCCGCCGCTCGCCTCCTGTCTGACGGAGCAGGCGACCGGTTAGATCCGGGACAAAAACCTCCCTTCAGAGTGCTGGCCGACGTTGCTGCTGCTGCGGCCTCTGGGCTACTGGATGAGCTGTGGCCCCATCGGGGCTAATAAGCCTGACGGAACAAGGGTCCTTTGGCACCGCCGTGGGAATGTCTGCCTACTGTTGCGCTAATCAATCACTGTCCTTGTGTGACTCTTGCACAGTAGCAAAAGATGGCACCCGCTACAAGAGGCCATGCGTTCTCTATTATGATTATGTTTTGCTGTTGTCATGAAGTCGTGTTTTTCTTGGCTCCGTCGCATGGACTCTTGTGCCAGATTCTCCCGACACTACAGCATGAAGCATGTTGAACTTTTTAGACTTCTTGTACGAGAGCCAGAAGCCAAGACTCTGATGATGCGTCTGTTTATTGACTCCCAACAAGTTTGTTTTGTGATCTCCTGATTGGTGCGCAACAAACGGCGAGCGGAATAAACATTTAGACAAACTATCTAAAGACTTTGCACTCTTATTTGCAGCGACAGGCGCTTGAGTTTGTTTGAGTTTTTCCAAGAGATTTGTGCATGGGTGAAGAAGACTAATTATATTTAGCCTCTTTACAAATGTTTGTTTTTGTTCTGGCGGCTGACTGGAACGTTTGCAGACCAGGTTCTCCGTCCTGTAAATCCTCACCCCCCAACTTTCCCTTAATCCACTGCAGTCCATTTATCATTCGGATGAGTTTCTCCCTCGTGACACAAAGCCTGTTTTGCTTCTACATTTTACATGAATAATATTTGTTTTGAAACATTTTGGGCCACCGCCATGCCTCTATCAGGAGGAGACTGACCAGAAATCGTTGTCCGCCGCTTGTTGCTGTGGAGACATATGCAGTGATGGAATCCAGGAGGGAGGGGGTCCAGCCCGGCCGGGGGCAGCTGGATCAGATCACCGCATGCCCCGCACAACAGATCCTGACTCCCCCCGGCGAAGGTGGACCTTTTGGCAAACTTGATCCTCCCCTTGCATCAACGCCTTTTTCCCATCATCTCTAGAGTCAAGGCTGACTTTGAGGAATGTCTCACCTGGTGCAGTGAATCAGACTCTTGGCACATGTTGGAGTATTATAACACTCCCCGCGGGTAACAGGGCCCCCTCGGGCATTCCTCCTTTCCATCGGAATTACCTTTTGGTCCGAGTAGGCATCCCGCTGAGGACTGAAAGGCCTGTGAAGTCAGCTGGAAGGACCCCGAGCACTGCCACAAAAGCCCCGGGTTGTTAGTTACTTTGCAAAAGGTCTGGAGGTGGCCTTGTATGGTGGCGATACCCTGGGATCTGTTTCCCGTGTCCGAGGCCCTTATTGAGTTTTGTCACTGTCGGCTAATCCGGCTCTTCGAAAACCTTGGGAAACAAGCGTACCTCCCACCGGCCCCTGGCCCTCCCCCTCACAGATTCCCAGGAGAAACAAGACATTGCAGAACAATCTCCAATTAAGACGGGCCTTACATACTGTACTATTCAGGCTCTCTCTCGCCAGCCTCCGCCCCTTCCTTCGCTTCTCCGCTCTCTGTTTGCAGCCTCGGCCAAAAAGCCTCAGGGTGGTATTAGCGTTGTCTCCCAAGTCTCCAACCCTGGCACTTTTGGGAGGGTCGAGCGGGATAGGAGGTGAACGGAAGGGGGGGAATGTGTGTCCTTGGTAAACAGGCCTTTGTGGGATGTGACTGTCTGATCCCCCCGGGGGCCTCCCCTTTTCATTCCTGATCCCACAGTGCAGCCATGCCGTCACGGCCGCGGCGGTGTCTTTAGGCTCTGGGACCCGCGTGGCCTCGCCGTCACCCTACACCGCCCCAACTGTTGACGCTCTGTCCTTTTGCGGCACTTTGCACGAGGATGTGTCTCATTTCTCCACCTACGCACTTTCACGCTTTCTGTGACTTTTCCCGCTTGCAGAAAGGTCTCATCTTCAGCACGTAATTATCTTCACCCATTCCCAATCACGCCTCTCCTGTCTTTTTTTTGTCATCTGTCCCAAACCCAGACGATTTGCTTGGTGCTTCCACTCATTAGTTTCATCTGTGGCCCCAGGCTGCCTTGGTGGGTTCATCCAGACCAATAATGGACTCCTGGAGTCTTTTCTCTCAAGCTGAGAGTAGTCGGACTGAATCATCAGTAAGTTTTTTTTTTTTTGGCAGACGTTGCGAGCGCAGTCATTATCTCTGTCTGAGTGGCAAATGGGGAGGCGGACTGGAATGAGACGGGGCTTGGCAACCTTTCACCTTCTTAGACCCTCATCTTTTTATTTACCCCCTTCTCCGCTTCCCGTCTTCGTGTTTTGCATTTATCTCCCATCACCGAGTGTGCAGGTCTGTCCTTTTCCAGCGGGTTAGTCTCTGTGTGGAGCTGAGGAATGTGTGCACCCTGCTCGGATCCTCTTGTCAGGGAGCTGAGGGGCGAGTGCGGGCAGGTTCGGGTTATAGCATGTGTTCTCCTGGCAGGTCAGATTAGACCATCCAACCACAAGTGACCTCCTTCTGCATTCCCTAGTTCTTCCAAACCTCGTCTCCTCAGGTTTGATTCAGTGTCGTATAAATATTTCCAGATTGATACCATTCCGGGAACGTGATTTGATCTGGTTCCTGTTGCCTGGTATTGTTTGTCATTGCTTTCACTCAGCTGTGCAGCCTTCCGAAGCCTAGTCAGGAGCGCCAGTTGCGACCTGTTCTGCCTTTGCCCTCCGGGTCTTTTGATGCTCCGCCGCGTCGCTTTTATTGTCCCTGTTTACTCAATACGACGGGGATAAGGGTCTGGCCCACATGAGGGGCTGATGGGGCTTTAAGTAGTTCCTGCAGGTGCTCAAAACCTCCCAGAATGGAACCCCCCTCCGGGGCAACCTGTCAGTGTGTTTATTTTCTCCTGTGTCAAGACCTCACATCCCTCTTGTCCTGCATGAACGGGGGATGGATGTTTCTATTCTTGCACCAGTCCCACTTTGGATAGATGAGGCTGCCTCTGTGCTGCGATTTATACAGTAATGCTAACATTGAAGATGGATGTTTTGATAGATTTAGTATGTGAGGGATGTTGCCTGCGTTTACTGCTAAGCCAGGTGCCAGTCAAACATTTCTTAAACATACATTGTTCAGTCAAACCCTTCCATTCCTCCTCCTTAAAAAAAAATCTTTCCACATGAACTCCCTGACACCACCTCATTTATTTCAGTAAGGCGGTGTGCATGTATTGCAGCATTCTACTCACATTTAGTCGCTTGACCGGTGCAACGCATGTACAAAACGGTGGTGGACTTTGCAGAGCAGCCAGGAGGTTTGGAGCGGGAATGAAGAACTAATTCCACTATCCCTGTTAGCCACGCTAACAATAATAATTCATTCATTCATTCATTCATTCATTTTCTACCGCTTTTTCCTCACAATGGTCACGGGGGTGCTGGAGCCTATCATAGCTGTCTTCGGGCGAGAGGCGGGGTACACCCTGGACTGGTCGCCAGCCAATCACAGGGCACATATAGACAAACAACCATTCACACTCACATTCATACCTATGGACAATTTGGAGTCGCCAATTAACCTAGCATGTTTTTGGAATGTGGGAGGAAACCGGAGTACCCGGAGAAAACCCACGCATGCACGGGGAGAACATGCAAACTCCACACAGAGATGGCCGAGGGTGGAATTGAACCCTGATCTCCTAGCTGTGAGGTCTGCGCGCGCCTCCCCAATAATAATAATAATAATAATAATAATAATAATAATAATTGGTGGAGGGCCAATTATCTCAATTGGTATTACAATTATCGCTTGATATTGTGCATTATCTTTGTCGCCATTAAGAACACAGATAATATCAGTAATAGCAGAGGATTAGCATCGACACCTGTAGCTGTGTTAGCCGTGAGGATAGTCGCTAACAGTCCTATTTAAACTTGTGTGCCTTGATTTTAGCTTGCAATTATGGCTTTGTATTGCAAATTAGCTTGTGATAACTTGTCTTTTGTCACTATTATGACCACAGAGCCCCTGTTTTCTCTGTATAATACAGGTGGATTAGTCCAGCCCCCCCCCCCCCCCCCCAAATTGTTTGCCTCTAGCATTGGTGCTAGTTAACAGTGCTCATAGCATTGTTTGTTTATATGCTAGCTTGTAAGAAGAAGAAAATGTTGCGTCTTTTGTTGCCATTCCGTTTCATAATACAGACTGACTAGCGTGGACACCAGTTATGTTGTGTTGTGGGTCTCAAACACACAGCCCACGGGCCAAATGTGGCCCGCAGGACGCTAGTTTAGGCCCCCGCTTTGATATGAAAGTTTAATGTTAGTGCGGCCCGCGCAAGTTTGATATGGATGCTGTATGGTATCATGTACCCAGAAAAAATTATTACGTTTGATTAATGTTCATGTTAAAGGTTAAATAACTGTTAATAGTTATCCTCCCTATCCGTGTGGAAGTGGTAAGTTTTTGGCTTTTTAGGTTTAAAGGAAATAACTTGGAGGCTACCGTTTAGGTCGCTAGCTCTCTAGTTTGCGAGTTAGCATGTGTCTCAAGACCCTGCAGTTGCGCAATATGTTGTAAATAAACAGAGCATAAATGTGACTATAGTCGTGTTTTGTCATGTCTACAGGGCTCTAATAATGCTTTGTTCATTTTAATCTGAAAAAAATAATTTGTCTACCCACCAACTATATGTGGTTTCTTAAGTTTTTATTATTTGCCGTTTTATTATTATTATTATTATATTTATTACTAATTGATTGATTTTCTTTATTCTTGATTTGGTTATTTATTTTTCATCTTATTTTGTGTAGAAAAATAAAAAGTACGATATTTGAGAACAGTGGAATGTTTTATCAGAGCTTTTATTGTAGAAAATTGGAACCAAAGCAAAGTTTTTTCATTTTTCTGTTTTTAATAAATGCGTTTTTTTTGTTTTTTTTGGAAAACCTGATGCGGCCCAGTCTCGCCCAGACCCTAGCTCCAGTGGCCCCCAAGTAAATTGAGTTTGAGACCCCTGGCTTAGAGTATTATGTGTTGTGTTGGCATTGTAGCATTGTTGCTACCTGTACCATGCTTATTTTACATTTTATTTATTTTTATTTTACATGTTTGTTTATTTGAAGACTCAATGTTGTTTTTATTTTTAGTTTTAGACTTTAGCCCCTTTTTTGGCAGTGCCGCCAGCAATGGTTGCGAATGAGATTTTGGGGTGACACCAGATACTCTAGCGCTGTGCGTCTCCATGGTGGCGGATGTCAGAGAAAAGGCAAACAGATAACAGAGAAGATGGATGCCCTCGTGTGTTTCCTCGCCGCGCCAGATGAACGGGCGTGATAGGCAGCTGCATGCGTGTGTTTACACAAGGGCGCCCGGTCGCCACGGCAGTGGCAGGACGGCGTGTAGAAGTATGGTGTATCCTGGTGGGACATCAACGCCGCCGCAGGCTACGTGCTTTATAGGCCGGTGTCTATTATTGTAATTCTATATGCTGATTCCAGCGACGCGGGCATGGCGGGGCCTGTCACAGCTTGCGGGGTTTGATGTGAAACGGCGCAGAGTGCACTTGAAGTCAGATTACACAGTAGCACGCTGAAATCCAAACTACCAAGACGGCCTTGTATTGTTTCTTTAAGCACTTTTACACCTGTTTGCTAAGGAATGCGTGAGTATGAGTGCATTAAAGTGGCCTCCGAGAGCTGCTGGAGGACCCGCAGGCATCCGCTGGGTCGCCCTCTCGCCACTCTTACCTGACCTTTCACCCCGGGCTGAGACGGGGGCGTTGGTTAGCAGCTGGGAGAGTTTATTATCTGTCTCCTCACTTCCTCTCGTCTTCTTCTCCTTCTTTCACAGTAAGCGTCATTTGCAAAATCAGATGATGCTACTCTGATTTGTCATTGGCAGAATCTCACCTGCCCTAACTGGTACTTCCTGTTTTTGATGTAGACCAGGGGTCTCAAACTCAATTTACTTGGGGGCCACTGGAGCTCGGGTCTGGGTGAGACTGGGCCGCAAAAAAAAAACGCATTTATTAAAAACAAAAAAATTAAAAAAAACTTCGATTTGGTTCCACTTTTCTACAATAAAAGCTCTGATAAAACATTCCACTGTTCTCAAATATCTTACTTTTTATTTTTCTACACAAAATAAGATGAAAAATAAATAAACGAATCAAGAATAAAGAAAATCAATCAATCAGTAATAAATAAATATAATAATAATAATAATAAAACAGCAAATAATAAAAACTTAAGAAACCACATATAGTTGGTGGGTAGACAAATGATTTTTTTCAGATTAAAATGAACAAAGCATTATTAGAGCCCTGTAGACATGACAAAACACGACTGTAGTCACATTTATACTCTTTTTTTTATTTATAAACATATTGCGCAACTGCAGGGTCTTGAGACACATGCTAACTCGCAAACTAGAGAGCTAGTGACCTAAACGGTAGCCTTCAAGTTATTTCCTTTAAACTTAAATAGCCAAAAACTTACCACTTCCACACGGATAGGGAGGATAACTATTAACAGTTATTTAACCTTTAACATGAACATTAATCAAACGTAATAATTTTTTCTGGGTACATGATACCATACAGCATCCATATCAAACTTGCATTAAACTTTCATATCAAGGCGGGGGCCTCAAACTAGTGTCCTAGTGGCCCGCGGGCCGTGTGTTTGAGACCCCTGATGCAGACAATGTTTAGCATGCTAATAAAATGGCGTTCTGTTAGCTTGTAGCATGCTGGGCCTTGTTTCTTTAGCTTCTAATCGTGTCTCTTAACTAGTATGTATTTATTAAACATTAGACTATTTATTTATATTGTATATTTGTATTAAATATGTTTCTAGCATTCTTGATTTGTGTTGACAATAGCACATTAAGCATTTATTACACCAGTGTCCAAAGTGTGATCCGTGGGCCATTTGCAGGCTGTTTTTTTAATGGTACCTCAGCACATTCTATACAACAAGCGCAAAAATGGGAAAAAAAGATGTAAATATGGTAATCTGTCAAGAAATAAAAGTCATAATGTTATAAAGAAAAGCATAAAAGTGAACTAGTAAAGGAAAAAGGATGTTTTTGTCAAAGGCGTAATGCGTATTGTGTTGTATTTGTGGCGGTCTAATTTTATTTGTGGTGGCCCGCCACACAGGAAACAGCAGTGGATGGTACCAGTTGGAGCTTTTTTCTTTCTTCAAATGCTCTTAAATTAAACAAAATGTATCAATATAGCAATATTGTATATATTTTGAAATGATCAATATTTTATATACCAGGCAAATAATAATTAAATGATAAATAATTAATATTTTTTTATCATTGAAAATATTAAAAAATGTAAATATTCTAGCTTAATATATTTTAAACATTTTATATGTATGTATGTATGTATAGTGATTAAATTGTATGTTTCTTTATGGAATTTTTTACATGAAAAAATAAAATTACATTGACTGATTATTTTTTTAATTCTTTTTTTATTTTATTTTTTATTTAATGTAGTTTTTTTTTTGCATCAACAACTAGCACAGTAGTGTTTTTTTTGTAGTGTTTTTTGTAGTGTAATAGTGTTTTTCCTCCCAGTTCAATTTTTCACAAAAAAGTATCTTTAATTAAAGAATGACATTGATGCTACTGTGGTTGGAGGGCAGCATCTGTTGTTGCCAGGGTGACGGTTAAGCAGGTGAAACCCTCATCTTTTTCATCAGAGCTGCTCTTGGCTCTTCCTGCTGAAGCTCCCTCATCAATATCCCAGCTGGGCGACCATTGTCCCCGCCGTGCTCCGGCTCAAGCCCTGGTTACCGAGCAGGAACCCCCGGGATCAAAGCCTGGTGGGATTACTCTCCTGAAGAGGAGGAGGAGGAGCTGGTGCTTGAAAAGGATGCAGGAATGCTCCTAATTACCTGATCCTTTTTTTTGGACGCCCTCCCGTCCGGCTTGGGCCGAGACGTCAGGCTACAGTGAGCCTATGAGGAAGCAGCGCGCTGTGACAAGAGAGTGATATGAAGAGGAGACTCCATCAGTCCTCCGTGGAGACCAGCGTGTGAGAAGAGGGGGGTCAAGTGGTGTGACGGGGAAATTAGCGTCGTCGTCCTGTGTCTTCTATCCCCGTGACGACCAGCTCCTATCTGACGTGTTTTTTTTTCTTCCTCTAGGTTGGCCAATCAGAGTAGAGCGTGGACGGCAGGCAACACGGCTGCTGGCGGGGGTCAAAGGGCGCCATGGACAGTGGCCTTAGGGTCCTCCTGTCCACTGTGCTGTATCTCAGCCAGTCCCTGCTCATCAGCGGCACACGTGAGTTACCTCCACCAAGGCCAAACACACAGAACTTGGATTATCTTATTTGTAGCTTTTCAGACTTACGTATGTATGTTTCAAATTTTCTTCCACATGTAAAAACTTTCTCCAGTGAGCGCCACATCGTGAAAGGATGCAATTTTGCCACTTTGATATTTTACACAGCAACACATGTACGTAGATATGCTAAGATAAAAAGCTATATACGTATTTGTAGAAATATATCATCCCGCCCAGCTTTGTCAGCTTATTAGTACAAGCTATTTTTTTACATTTTTGCTGTCTTTTTTTAAATCTAATATTTAAACTTGTAATGTTTCTTATTGAAATATTAGGACCTTATTTTCCATAATATTTAGATTTTATTCCTGTAATATTTTGACTTTAATCTCCCATTATACATTTTTATGCATTCTACTTTCCCAAAGATGTCAAATGTATGTGTTGTTTTATTTGTTTATTATATATAGTTGTAATATAATATATTACAACTCAAAGAAAAATAGCATTTTTTTTCTTTAATATTTCAAATTTATGCTTCTAAAATGACATCATTTTTTTCTCCTGACATTACAACTTTTGGGGGGTAAAATTATGACTTTTTCCTCATTAGATTACAACTTTTTCGCATAATATTTTGACTTGACTTGTTTTGTTTTAGAATGTGCCGAGAGCCAATAAAAAAAGAAGTCGCAGGCCACAATTGGCCCCCAGGCCACACTTGGGACTCCCTTGTCCTCCATCAAATGGAGGTGCCCTATCATGAGGGTGGTGTCACTGCTATATCTTTAGAATGAGTGACAGAAAATGGCAGCTTGGAAATTTTTGGATGTCTGGGTCGTGTATCTAAACCAAAGGTCCCAGTTGTGTCTTTGTGTGCTTTACACAGGATGGTGCAGCATTCCTAAAAGTACTTCCAACTATTCCAGGGGAAATAGAAAACTTCAGCAATGATTTTATAACAACAAAGTCAAAGAAAACAAAACGAGGAAAAGTTGTAATTTCCAGACAATAATATTTTTTAGTTTAGAAGGATGTTTTGTTTTTTTTTTAAGTCGGAATATTCAGAACAACACACAAAACCATAAATAAAGGAGTAATATTTGGAAAATTAGGTTGCGGAAAAAGAAAAAAAATGAATGGGAATAAAGTCGTAATTAAGAGAATAAAATTTACAAGAAGAAAGTTGAAAAATAAAAACAAAATTTGGGAAAAACAACTGTAATTTTTAAATAATTAAAAAATAATTTTTAAAAATTACAAAATATCAACAGTATAAAAATGTATTTTAATGAGAAATAAAGTTGCAATTTTAAAGGAATAAACTCAGAATATAGTGAGAAAAATAATGTAATTTTAATAGTATGGAGGGTGAAATGCATTTTTTTAAAGTAATATCATGAGAAGTAAACAAAAATGGGGAAAAAGTCTCAATATAGGAATAAAGTCCAAATATTACAAGAAGAAACCTAATGTATACCACAAAGTTGAGATGCAGTTTTTTCTTGAATTACATATACTGTACATTGTCTTAGCATATCTACAAGTGTTGCATTACAAACAGCAAATTGACAAAGGTGCATCCTTTCATTTTTGTGTCTGTGTGTCAAGGCATGTGAGTCTGCCCTTCATTGTCTCTTGCATGAATGGTCAGATGTTTTCTTTAGAAGCCATCAGGTTGTGTTGATTTTCCTTTGATATCCTGAATGTTTTCCCTCTTCCCAGTTCAATACCCGTCCTTCCGCTCTGAGCCCGTCTCCTTGCTTCAGAGCCAAGGCTCCGTGGCTCGTCTGCGCTGCTCCGTCAACCCTCCGTCGGCGGCCGTTTCATGGCGCTTCGGCGGTGCCCCCCTGCGAGGCGACACCCTGCCCGGCGTGGAGCTGAACGGCGGGTCCCTCACCATCTCCTCCCTGCAGGCCGCCCACGCCGGCGTCTATCAGTGTGTGGCGCACTTGGACAGTGGGCTGGCTGTCGGCAGCCGCCATGCACGCGTGGCGTTAGCAGGTACACACGTTTCTCTTTCACTCTCACTAAAGCAGGGCGGCGTAAGGCCAGACAGGAAGTTGCCGTCAGAAAGGGAAGTGAGTGCTCAGAGAGGACGCCTGCCGCTGAGTGGTGAAGGGAAGGAAGCAGTAGGAGTTTTGACTTGGCGCCCTTCCATCTACATCCTTAATGAGCCATCGCCTTTTCCGCTTCCTTTGCACTCGTGCTCATTACACGCCAATATTGTCTGAGTAGCTTCCTCTCCTTGGACGTTGCAGAGATTTCGGAATACAAAGACAGTCGGCGGCGGGCGTTATCGGTGCAGGAAGGCAGCAGCGCCGTCATCGAGTGTCCTCTGCCTCACAGCGTCCCCCCGGCTTTGCCCAGGCTGCGAGTGCGAGGGGAGCGTGTGGAGACGTCCACAGGTGGGTTGGCTCCTGTTTGCTGCTGGGTGTCCAAAGTGCAGCCTGGGGGCCATATGTGGCACTTAGTAGATAGTTTTTTTTTATTGGCCTGCCGCACATTTAAAAAATATAATGTAACAAGAAAAAGAAAAAACACTAGTAAAAATGTCGACAGATATTCATAGAAAGAAGTTGTACTTTAACGAGAAAAGGTCATTATTTGACTGGTACTATTATGCATATTATGAGAGTATTAGGCACAGTTTTAACACTATGAGAAACTCGCAGTAAGTTGTCATTCTGGCAAAATTTGGTTGCAGAAAATGTTATAATGTTACAAGAATTAAGTGAAAATATTATGGGAATAAAGTCATAATCACAAGAAGAAAGTAGAAATAGTTGAAAAAAAATTAAAACTGCAGAAAAAGAAAAAAATGCAATTTCACAAAAATAAAGTTAAAATATTAACTAATTTGCTTAAAACCAAAATGTATTTATACATCCTTTATGGTTTTTTTTTTGCACAAGAAGCACAAGGAGGTGATGATGCAACTCCACCACAGATGAGGGAATGTGCCGTGAAGTTTTAAGACGAAAAAAGAGCCACAAGGTGGCCGAAGTGCATTTTATAAGACCTCGGCATGCATCTCTCCCATAGAAATGTTGTAATTATAATTATATGAAAATATTATGGGATTAAAGTCAAACTTTTGTGAAATCATAATCATCAAAATATACATAATACATACAGAATAATACATAATAGAATTTATGAAGATTATTGAAGAAGAAAGTTGGGGGAAAAAAACCCTGAAGAAATGGAAAATGGAAAACACTTGGACAAGAATAAAGTCAAAATATTAAGAGAATTTTTTTATGAGAATAAATGTGTAATATGATTGTCCTTTCCACTTTATCATGCACTCCACATCATTATGAAAGTCTCTTCAACTGTGTGTGCTCTCAGATGACTATTTAGTTCTTCCGTCCGGGAACCTCCAGATCGTGTCTGTGTCGGCTCGCCATCAGGGCGTCTACAAGTGCGGCTCGTACAATCCCGTCACAGGCCAGACCGTCACGCAGAGTCATGGGACCAAACTCACTGTCAGACGTAAGCCCACAAGAAGTCCGTGTCTGTTTTTTGTGTTCTGTTTTTCTTTTCTTTTTTTTACTGACTGCTGCATTGGTTTAGACCCCGCCTCCTCCCCGGTGCGGATAGCCTACCCCGCCTCCCCTGTGGTTGTGGTGCTGCAGCAGTCACAGCCTTACACGCTGGAGTGCATCCTTTCCGGTAGTCCCGCGCCAAAGTCCACGTGGTTGAAGGACGGAAAGGAAGTCCAGCCGGGACCATCGCTGCGACGACTGCACAGCAATCTGGAGTTTGTTGCCGTGACGAGGGCCAATGAAGGCGTCTACGCTTGTGCCGCTCAGAGCGAGCGAGGGCTCGTGGTCGGCGCCAATTACACCGTCAGAGTCCTCGGTGAGGGCGCCACCCCCGAGTGTGTGTGCGCTGTTGGGGTCTTTAAAAGTCTGACAGGGGTCTGGCCCTTTGCAGAACCTGCGTCCATCCTGGGGGGCCTCACCGACCAGCATGTCTCTCCGGGCTCCACCGCCCGTTTTGCCTGCGTGGCGGCGGGAAACCCCGCCCCGAATGTCACCTGGCTGTTCAACGCCGAGCCTGTCACCCCGTCGAATCACATTCAGGTCTCCGGAGGATCCATCATCATAACGGGCGTCGTGCCGCGGGACGAGGGGGTGTATCAGTGCGTGCTGGACAACGGTGTCGGATCAGCGCAGTCGGCGGCCCTGCTGACCGTGCAGTCAGGTATGGAAACCTCAATTGTGTTGGCTGGAGAAAGCATATTCGGATGAGTTTCACTTAAATGATGAGATGGTTTGCATGAGAAAGCACAAAGGAAAGTGATCATTTATGGACAAGGATATTGCACAACACAGCAGCCACATGAATACTAGCTGCTGTATGCTCACCACTCGTGATATAGTTCCTGCCACTTACTTAGACTCCCTCAGGAGGTTGCCTACTGCCACGGCTGTTAAAGCCAATGTTTTTGTTTTAACTGGCACTGATTAGAGAATAGAAGTGTTGATTAGAGTGTTTATGGAATAATGATCTTTGTGGGAATCAAAACTTCATTTATGTAACATTTGTATTGATTTTTTGGGGTAATGTTTGCTCATCTATGGATGTATGGAAGCCTGTTTCCACCGCTGAAAGAAAAAAAAATATCCAAATAAATCATAATTATGAGATAAAAGTCATAATTCTGAAATAAGACAGTCAAAACTAATAAATAAAAGTTTAAATTATGATATAAAAGTCATAATCATGAAGTAAAAGGTTGAAATTATGAGATACTAATAACTGATATACAAGTCGAAATGATGGTATAAAAGCCACAATCAGAAGATTAAAATTCAAAATTATGATATAAAAGTCAAAATAAAGAGATACAATGTGCACATGTGAAGGCAGCACATACATTTGGACTTTTTAGATCAGAGTTTTGTCATTTTATCTCATGGTTATGATTTACCGTTGGGATATTTTTGGATGGGCCTTTTTGTCTGTCTCTGCGGCTCTGCACCGCATTTCTAAACAGTTATTATAAACAGTATCATAAACCCCTGCAGGATGTCCGTTGGCATACATTGTGGTTATTTACATGCTTGTCGACTGGAATAATCAAAGCTTGGACTTGAGTCAGTAGGTGACTTTGTATTTGTCGGTAAGGGCAGTAGGGATGGGGTGGATCCAGTTTGGTATCGGTATCGGTATCTGTATCGGGTTGCCATACCAGCATAATTCACAAAACAATTGCAACAAGCGCCTGCGGAGCAAATGTAGCTAGAAGAATATCAGCAAACATAGCCAAAGGAGTATCAGGGAATGTAGCTTTCCTGATGCGTTCATGGACATCACAAAGTCCTAACATTAAAGAAAACCTCCAGGGTCGTTACAATATTGTACTTGCCTGTAAAGAAGAGTTTATTACAGCCTCAAATCAACATTGGTGTTTGTTGTAGTGCTGAATAGTGTTGAATTCAGATGGGAAGTGAAATATGTAGCTAAGTGCATGGCTAATTAGTAGTTCAATTAGCGCAATTAGAAGTAATATACAGTATGTTATGTATGGAAGCTGTCAAGGGCCAGAAAGTGGAGTGATACAGTTAGCAAAGGTAAACACACACCTCATCCAGAAAGGACAGGGTTAAGTCAAGGGCCCTGGTCTACGTCTGCAGGGAGTCGCTGTTTACGTGTTCTGTTTGCAAGGCCAAGGCCGCCCTCCTTCCTTGAGCGGCGCGTGGAGGCCGAGCGTGAGAGTGAGCTTTGTGCACGCCGTCAGGGATAAGCCCCCGGACGCTGGAATGCGAGGAGTAGCCGTGGAAGGGTTATGACGAGGAGCAGACCACCCGGCCTGTCAACGTGGTGCTCAACTGCCTTTTATTTATGAACATGTCATGAGACCCGCCCCGCTTCCTTCGTCGTCCCCTCCGGTGGGTCCACAGGAAGACAGACCGTGAGGCTGATAAGAGCAAACCACCAGCTGCGGTCAGTTTGGGCTTGAAGGTATCAGTCTTGAAGGTATCAGTCTCAGTCTGCTGGGGTGTGTTGTCTGCATCGCCGTGGTAACAAGAGATACTTCTGTCTTTTTCTTTGTTGGTTAAAGTTTTCACACTCAGTTTGGTAGAGTTTGTGTTGTTCCTAAAGTGATGCTTCTCTGTTGGCCAATCAGCAACCTGCAACATGTGTATGTAGCTCCACCCTACCAGTGATGCATGTTCTCCCCGTGCATGCGTGGGTTTTCTCCGGGTACTCCGGTTTCCTCCCACATTCCAAAAACATGCTAGGTTAATTGGCCACTCCAAATTGTCCATAGGTATGAATGTGAGTGTGAATGGTTGTTTGTCTATATGTGCCCTGTGATTGGCTGGCCACCAATCCAGGGTGTACCCCGTCTCTCGCCCCAAGACAGCTGGGATAGGCTCCAGCACGGTAGAAAAAGAATGAATGAATGAACAGTTTTTCCCTAATCTAACTCCCCAAAAAATCTTTTTCATGTTCATATTTTCCTCATAATATTTAAACTTTTTTTCTTGTAAAATTCTGTCGTATTCTCTCCTTAGAGTACAACTTTTTTCTTGTAATATTTTGTATTAAATTTGATAAAAAATTCAAGCTATTTTTTCCATTGCTGCGGCTGTTTTTTATTTAGCAAATTTTCTTCTCATAATGTGATTCCAATATTGTGACTTTATTTCCATAATATTTTGACCACATTCCTGTAATATTAAAACTATTGTTTTGTTTATTAAGACTTTTTTAATGATATGCGACCAAAATATGTTCTAATTCCAACACGGCGCCACCTGTGAGAGCTCTCTTCATTTTATATATATATATATATATATATATGTGTATATGTATATGTATGTATATATATATATATATATATAAATTTTAATTTTTTTTTTAGAAAAAGTCTATCTCGAGGGGTCTAATGACTTGCTAAGTTTAGATAGGTTGGCAACACTGATCCCTTCTGCTACATGTTCTTCTTCTCTGACAGACCAGCCACTTTTGAATGTGTTTACGAGCAAATGTATTTGTGGCGGTCCAAGTTTATTGATGGCAGGCACCTTAATGTATGGTTTGTACCGTGGCCAACTGAACTATACTACTTAGCGTCAAACAACCTCGTGGACGTTAAGAGTTTCCATTCGCACGTCTGCTTCCCAGCCAGGGTATCCATCATGGCGTCAGGCCCTTTATCTCCCAAAAGCGTATTTTTTTTCTGTATCAGGCCCCGGCATCGCTCCCTCCGCGGCATCCTCTGGTGCGGCAGCCTCAGCCGTGACTCAAGAGGACTGCATGTGGATTCTCTCCGGTATTTTAATGGCTGGCGTGTGGAATGTGCGGCAGCTGGCAGCGTTCCCGGGATCAGGTTTAGTGTTACCAGCCTGCAGCCTGTTTGCTTTACACTGTCAAGCGGTGCCATGCTCGCACACGGAACAGAACCTTGCAATGTGTCCTTGTGGTAAACCTCTCCACTCTAACCTCTTCCTTCGTGTGTTTGGCTTTGAAAATGCCGCCGTGATGCTAGTAGGCACTTCCGTGGACAAAACGTTGAGACATCCAGGTGGACTTTTGCAGCGTACTCTTCAACACCTATGACCTTTAGGCTTGCACGCAAATGCTGTGGCACCATATCAATCACGCACTCGCAGGGTTTGAGGTTTAAGTAGCCTGTTTATTTGCAATTATAGGTGATATGAATGCTTCTGTCTGCCATAGATAGATTGCAGCCCTGTGAGCAATACTGGCTTCATCAAACCTTACGATTGTCAACATTATCTTCCTCTCTTAGGTCTGAGCTCTAGAGGCGGCACGCCCGATGTGCCCCCGTCGCTCCCGCCCATGCAGAGCGATGAAGGCCACGAGCACTTCCTGGCAGATGACGACGACACAGAGGGCGGTGGCGCTGGTGGCGGTTCAGACCGCCTCACGCCGGACGCTCCCATCATCGTCAGCCCGCCTCAGACGCATAAACCCGATGTGTATGACCTGGAGTGGAGGGCGGGTCCCGATGGCGGCAGCCCCATCAACGCGTATTTTGTCAAATACCGAAAGGTGAGTCACGCTTACAGAGCAATAATCTGTTCCAGGGTCAAACTGTGGCCACCTTTATTACATCTACAGGTAGTGTTTGAAGTTGCATTTTAAGTGTAAAAATAAGTTAATCCATGGTCTATCGCCATGGACCATCAGCCAATGTTGAAAAACCGCAGCCATAATTGTTTGTTAGAAAAGTGAATTGTATACGTGCTAACTTGAGGGAAAAGCACATTTTTAAAAACAACTTTGTGGAGATAAAAACATGATTTTTTTTTTTTTTTACCACAAATACAAAAATATGTGAGGTCGCGAATGTGCAGTCCTCACTTTGACGTCGCAATAATTTCCTGTTCTGCGGTTATCATCACATTTCTCCTGGTATCACCAGGTGTACCCAAAACACCCACAGACAGAGAAACATCTCATAAGTCTTATACATTTCATATTTTCTGTGACAGTTTTCCCATTGAAAATGAACGCCCACTTTTTTGGCGCCCCCTATTGGGCTGTTAAGATTCTGCCTATTCTACAGGGTTGCCATGACACAGGTGGTGGATGCTTGCTGGTTCCATCCTTAGTCTTAGTCTTAGTTGGGTTCAACGTACACCACCAGTCCAAAGTTTGGACATACTTACTCATTCAATAGCACGAGAAAGCGTGTCCATTTTTACATTGCAAGGTTTGTTTTTCCTCTGCTAACTCCTCCAACATTTTTCAACCAATTCAAACCATTCCAACATCAAAATGCTCAGCTCATTTCATCATTTGGGACGTCATCTACATCTACATTTTCTATAATTCAATATTTTCTCTTGACATTTTTTACATTGGAATTGAACGGACAATTTCACTTTCGCCCCCTATTGGTGGAAATGCATTTTACATTTTACATTACACGTAACATTCTGCGCACGGTGGCATGACTCAGGTTGCAGAGTGTTCAACTCCCATGCAGATGGTTGCTGGTTCGCGCCTCAGAAACACATTTCTTGGATATTTCAGCATTTATTCTACATTTCCGTTCAGCTTCAACGTGTAGTTATTTCAACTAGTGCCTTGCAGGCCAGGTTTTGTTATAATAAAAAAAACAAATTAGTACCTGGATGGAGTTGGAGGTTGCTCATTTCCTGTTTTTCCTCACTAATGAGCTCTGTATGACTATAAAAGTGATTTGGACCACATTGGCAGAGTCTAACCTGCTGGTGTTGAAAACCGTGAACGAAATCTCAATCTTTCCTTTTGAGTCTCATTTTCCAGGACCGTGACCCCCTGCAAGATGATCCCGCTTCTAAAGTTTGTTACTTTGTGTGCCTCAGGTGGACGAAATGGCCACGGTGATGGAAAACTGGTACACGGTGCGCGTCCCGGGTAGCGAGCGCTCCCTGCGTCTTTCTGAGCTGGAGGCGTCCAGCCTGTACGAGGTGCTGATGGTGGCCCGCAGCTCAGCGGGCGAGGGCCAGCCGGCCATGCTCACCTTCCGCACCGGCAAAGGTGCGTATAAGCGCTTGGCCGAGCTCTGAAAACAACAATTAGCGTCAGGCATGAAAGGAAGCGTTCTCACGTATGCTGAGACGTTCCCAGGAAATGTCAAGTTCTGTCATCATACTTTGTGGAAAGAAATACATATTTGTACGTTGGATTCATGGTTTACTGTGAAAGTATGTATGTATGGAACACTGCTCACAGTCTTCTCAACATGGACCCTTTTTTCACTTCTTACTTCATCATTTCCATGGTAAAAAAAAAAATGATGCATGCTAGCTCGCCATTGATTTCTCACCATTTATGTATAGATCCATTAAAACGAGGTCCTGCCTTTACTTCAGAAAGAAGCTGTCATCCTATCAACCCTTTTATACTCCTACAGAGCAGCTACACACAATAACCCGCACAGAAAGATTTCTAGATCTTCCAGAATCTGCTCCTATTCCAGCTGTATTTCCTTGGATTTAATTTATTCCACCCACGACCCGCCTCCTGGCACGCCCACTTTACTGTGATTGGTTACACTCAGCTTGTACAGCTCGTACCCGGGCACGCCCATATAAGGAAGTCTGGCTCACTGTGATGTCACAGATTGAGCATTCGGAGCCATCCCAAACTTCTTTCAGGGTTCACTTCAAAATGCGCAAACGTCATTATCTGAAACTTTGGCATGGTTTAAAAGGAGAATACAACATTCTGACTACATTTATACGTCAGAAAAGTGGGAAAATCATCATAGGTCGCCTATCATATCATTTCTAGAAGGTGCGCTGACCAATAATAAACAAGCTACGGGCTGCAAATGGCCCATAGGCCGTAGTTTGGACGGCCGTGATGTAAAATAACAACGTTAAATCTTTCAATGGAACTAAAAATTAATGCATGTTATTTAAATGATTGCGCTTATAAACTCAGTTATTATTTCCTTAACGTCTGGACACCAGCAGAAATGCCTATACTGTATCATACAATTATAAAAAGTGATATTGTAAAAAAAAATTAATATATACAAAATAATAAAAATTAATAACATGGTATAAAAATATAATACCAACATTTTCTGCACCAGGGGTTTTTGCTGGAAATTAATATAAAAATATAATACAATATACTGTAATATAATATTTATACAAAGAAATTTTTTTATTTTAATTATTAATTTTTGAATGTGTTTTTATTCAGATCTTTTATTGCTTATTAGATTTTATTCTTTACAAATATTTAAAAATGTTTATTTTTCAAATGATTAATTATTGTAGAATTGTTCATTACTTACATTTTGTTTGCTTCTTTTAGCTTTTAATTGTATATTATTTGTCAAGACTTTGGGGCATTATGTATTCCAAATTAATTTGAGTGGTACTGTCGAACTTCTGACTAATTTTAATAAATGTGTAAATCTTGGTGAAAATAAAATGAAATGTTTATAAGAAAGCATTCTAATGTATATAAACTGCATTGTGCATATCTGGTTGTGTATGTCTGCATTAATCAATGGAGAGAGCAGAAACAACCATGCTTTTCTAGCGCCTTTCCAGAGGTAAAAAACCGGGACAAATAAAAATAAAAGAAGAACCCCAAGCGTTGTGCAACCCAGGAATAATAGTGACCACAGTACGGCTGGAAAACAAAGTTCAAACTGCGTCCAAAGCAGCCAGAAACCACGGCTATGATTGTAGGATGCTTTTCTTTTTTTTTTTTTTTTTTTTACCCCAAATTGGACGCCTCCTCCCTGGGAAATATTTGACTCGTCCGCAAAAGGGCGTGTTGAGATGATTATTGCATTTCCAGTCATGCTTTATCAGGAAGCCACTGAGGTCATCCTGATCTTCTTGAAGTTGGCCAGATGTTACGCTGAGACCTTCCTGTCGTGTAACACGGTGGCGCCGCCGTTCAGCACAAACAGGAAATCATGTCAGGGGGGCGACAACTGTCCCACCTTGTTTTACTTACACATGTCTCTCCTGCCCCCCCCCCCCCCCATTTCAGAAAAGAGCGCCTCGTCCAACAAGAATCCCTCCAAGCCTCCCGTGGTCTTGATGCCACCCAAAGCTCCCGAGGACAAAAACCCCAACACCCACTTTGGAGTGGTCATCCACGACAGAGGTCAGTGCGGATTAGTTGTCTCCTGTCTGGGAATCGAACAGTGAGCTCTCTGCCTGCAAGCTGTCCGCTAACCCCTCTCTTGGTCTTATTCTGCTGCCTGTCAAAACTGTGTGGCTCTCAGCTGGTGGAGTAAGTACACATTCCTCCTGTGATTTATCCTTTCCTCTTCCTCCTCCTCCGCTAATTTCTTCCATCCTTCCGTGAGTCGGGATGCGGCGACGCTTAGAGACGGTCTGCTCACTTCAAAGCTTAATCTCTCGCTTTTTTTTCTCCCTTTTTTCTCCTCCCCTCCAGTGCCAGAAGCTCCCGACCGGCCCACCATCTCCATGGCGACCGAAAGCTCTGTCTACGTGACGTGGATCCCCAGAGCTAACGGCGGCTCGCCCATCACGGCGTTCCGCGTGGAGTACAAGCGGGGTCGCAGCACCGAGTGGGGTGTGGCGGCCGACAACATCTCGCCGCTGAAGTTATCGGTGGAGGTTCGCAACCTCGAGCCTGGTGAGCCTAAATGATTACATTTTTATTATTATATATGTTACATTGGGCGGCACGGTGGTCTGGGGGTTAGTGCGCGTTAGGAGACCAGGGTTCAATTCCCACCCTCGGCCATCTCTGTGTGGAGTTTGCATGTTCTCCCCGTGCATGCGTGGGTTTTCTCCGGGTACTCCGGTTTCCTCCCACATTCCAAAAACATGCTAGGTTAATTGGGGACTCCAAATTGTCCATAGGTATGAATGTGAGTGTGAATGGTTGTTTGTCTATATGTGCCCTGTGATTGGCTGGCGACCAGTCCAGGGTGTACCCCGCCTCTCGCCCGAAGACAGCTGGGATAGGCTCCAGCACCCCCCGCGACCCTCGTGAGGAAAAGCGGTAGAAAATGAATGAATGAATGAATATGTTACATTGGACGTCTGTTACCATTAATGCTCTAAATGTCGTGTATCGCACACGACAACATCACATTAAGGGGTCACTTTTCAGCGTGCTTAATTTAAGATGTGTAGTGAAGCCTGCTCTTCATGATTTCGCGAAAAAGCAATTGTTTCTGCGCATCTTTGTTCACAAGTGGAGCAAATAAGTGCATTTCATCATGCTAAGAGTCCAATGGGAGCCAATGCAATTTGCTACGAGTGTCGCCAATAAGGTGCTTAGTGGCGTGCAGTGGCTCAAACTGCCTCCCAACTGGCTCCGGGTGGCCCGTAACGGCGGCAAAATTTTAGTTTGGCAGCAAGAAAATTTCCAAATGTTTAAAATCTTTGTCGCACCACTTGCATCAAGCAATTGGCACCAAGTGTCCACCAAGTGGAACAAAATGACACAAACAATCCGCGTATTGGAATCCACTGGAATGTAATGGCAGGAGCCAAGTTGCGCCAATGATGCTAGGAGACCACTAGGCCGGCGCCAGTTGGTGCCAGTTCACGCCAAATATTATGTGATTGGCGCGTAGTGGCACCAACTGGCGTCGGCACAGTGGAATCCTAGCATAAGCGGTCTTTCGGGACACACCTTTTAAAATATCACTTTGGCATCATAAGAGAACATGGCTGGTAAATGGATGGAACCAAATAATAGTCACTTCCACGTTTTATTAATTATATGGTAGGGTTTTTTTTTGGCAAGTTTAAGCACTAGGCACTAACTTCAAAAGCCTTTTCTCTCCAAAGTGGAACAAACAGGAAATGGTTGTATCATTGTATAATTGTGGACTTTTTTATACAGTATATTGACGAAAATATACAAGCTTTTTTGATGGTTGTCCCACTGTAAAGGTGTGGTTGCAGTGGTACGTTAGGGTGACACGGTGTCACCACGCCACTACTGGCTTGCTGTAGCTGACGTCAATGACTCTTGTTCTAGGCTCCAGCTACAGGTTCCGGGTGGCAGCCATGAACTTGTACGGCGAGAGTCCACAGAGCATCCCGTCCAGGCCCTACCAGGTGCCCCAAGCCAGCCCTCGCATGGCGGACCGCCCCGTGGTGGGGCCGCACATCTCCGCCACCGACGCCATCAGCGACACCCAGATCATGCTGCGCTGGACTGTGAGTGGTCCTTACCTCGTTCTCATGGATTGCTCTCTACGTTACCCGTGACTGTGCTCTGATGTCAGCCATGTTGTTTCTCACAGTACAGTCCCTCCAGTAACAACAACACCCCCATCCAGGGCTTCTACATCTACTACCGCCCCACCGACAGCGACAACGACAGCGACTACAAGCGGGACATTGTTGAAGGTGCGTACACTCACCTTCTCTGCTCCCAATTTAATAAACTTGACAGCGGGCTCCTCAGAGCGACTCGGGTTGCTGGCTGGAATGGGGGGTGGGTCTTTAAACTTGGGATGCTTGGATACCTCTGGGCGCCTGACGCCTGTTGGCTGGGTGTTCACCGGCATAACACCTTTACACTCCTATTACCCAAGGTCATAGACATAATAAGTGAAAATAAGATCGAGAAAAATGGTTTACAACTTTCTGAATAAGGTTTTTAACATCAGTAGAGCCCTCTAGACATGAAATAACACCCCTATAGTCACCTTTATACTCCTATTACCCAATATAATAGACATAATAAGAGAAAATAAGACATAGAAAGCCGGTTTACAACCTTCAAAGTGAGGTTCTTAACATTATTAGAGCCCTCTAGACATGAAATAACACCCCTATAGTCACCTTTACACTCATATTACCCAATATAATAGACATAATAAGAGAAAATAAGACATGGAAAGCCGGTTTACAACCTTCAAAGTGAGGTTCTTAACATTATTAGAGCCCTCTAGACATGAAATAACACCCCTATAGTCACCTTTACACTCATATTACCCAATATAATAGACATAATAAGAGAAAATAAGACATAGAAAGCCGGTTTACAACCTTCAAAGTGAGGTTCTTAACATTATTAGAGCCCTCTAGACATGAAATAACACCCCTATAGTCACATTTACACTCATATTACCCAATATAATAGACATAATAAGAGAAAATAAGACATGGAAAACCGGTTTACAACCTTCAAGTTGAGGTTCTTAACATTATTAGAGCCCTCTAGACATGAAATAACACCCCTATAGTCACCTTTATACTCCTATTACCCAATATAATAGACATAATAAGAGAAAATAAGACATAGAAAGCCGGTTTACAACCTTCAAAGTGAGGTTCTTAACATTATTAGAGCCCTCTAGACATGAAATAACACCCCTATAGTCACCTTTACACTCATATTACCCAATATAATCGACATAATAAGAGAAAATAAGACATGGAAAACCGGTTTACAACCTTCAAGTTGAGGTTCTTAACATTATTAGAGCCCTCTAGACATGAAATATAGTAGCCATAATAATAATAAAATATAAGATATCAAATCTTGATAGTGTGAAGACGTGGCATTTGAGGTGCAAAGTGGCGAGGGCCGATTGTATTGATGAACTGGTGCGATGCACGACCGAGTCACTCGTGCTATGTGCGCATTAATTGTGTTATTGCAACACATGTTACACACAGTCCCATTATAATGTGTTTGTGAGCAAAGTAGTGCCAAATCTGTAAAAAAAAAAAAAATACAATTATTTGTGGCGGCCCAGATTTATTTGTGGCAGTCTGCCACAATTGATGACATTGGATTTCACATAAGCACTGGACAATCTTTGCGTCTCAGTAGAGTTATTATGCGTGTATTGGAATGCAAGCGGAGAGAAGATGCCGGGTGGGATACACGGTTGTTGTCTATGACAGTGTGTTTGTGGGGTTTTGTTGTTATGGCGTCCATTGTGACGTAACATGGAAAAATAAAGAAATAGTGTAGTGATTCTTATTGAAGCTGATACGTAGCTTAGCATCGCACTGCAGCCTCATGGCTCGGACATGGTCTGTTTTTGTCAGGTTGTCGTCTCGTCTGTGTGTGTGTGCGTGTGTGCGTGCGTGTGTGTGTGTGTGTGTGTGCATGTGTAAAGACTGGAGGAACGCCAGCACAAATATGAGCTGCCATATATGGCGCTGCACCAGAGTAAAGCAACTGTGTGAGGGCTCTTGGGACTGACAAGAGGTGTGTGTGTGTGTGTGTGTGTGTGTGTGTGTGTGAGCATGAAAGAACATGACCTCAGCGTGCTGGAAAAAATAATGACGGTGTGATTACACGGGATTAAGAGCGGCGAGATTCAACGGCATCCTTTTCCGAGGAAGTCATTGCTCACCTGTCACCCCCTCCCTGTCTCCTGCCCCCCTCCCAGGTGTGAAGGACCGCCACATGATTGGACACCTCCAGCCGGAGACGTCGTACGACATCAAGATGCAGTGCTTCAACGCAGGCGGCGAGAGCGAATACAGTAACGTCATGATCTGTGAGACCAGAGGTGAGCCACCGTGCACCGCCATCAGTCGGACAATCTGTTCCAGTGTCAAACTACGGCTAAACATACAAATGTCATTCTAAACGTGAAAGCCCAACACAACACCGTGTGCTGCGGACACCATTGTCGCTCACATTCACCTTTCCTATTCTCCGCCGCAGCTCGTCAGTCTCCGGGCGCCCCCAGCCAACGGCCTGTCACCCCACTCTGGCCCCACCCCCAGGAGCCGGCCGCCCCGCCCGGGGGATTGCTGTATCTGATCGTGGGCTGTGTGCTGGGCGTGATGGTGATCATCCTGCTGGCCTTCATCGCCATGTGTCTGTGGAGGAACCGCCAACACAACAACATGCACAGTCAGTCCTCGCTTACCTTAAGAAGCATCATTTCTGTCATTTATTCAAGACGTTAATCACACTCCTCCTAGATTTCCCCAGCTGAAATATTTAGGTCAAAATTCTAATATTAAGTTGAATTTTTTTAGACAACAAAATTTTGATCAACACAGAATATGTTTTTCAATATTTATATTTTTAATATAATTAATATATGTATTAATATATGTACATATTACATACTGTATGCATTATAATTTTGAAAGTATATTCAGATATTATTAATATATTGTATCACAATTATAAACTATAATACCAGAATTTATTTATACAATGTCTTAATATTTTGCATATTTTATTTTTATAAATAATATAATATTATATTATTAATATTATATAATTATGTTTTTCTATTTTGTCTAAATATTCTATGAATTTAGTAAAATATTCTTATTTATATCGATTAATATATGTGTTTGAAAATAAGTTAAACTTGATGGGATCTAGCATTGAGCCTTGCGGTACACCTTGTGCTCCTGCTGCAGAATACGACCCTCCAGGCTACCTCTACCAGCCGGCGGACATGAATGGGCACGTTCTGGAATATACCGCCTTGCCCGGCGCCGGCCGCATCAACGGAAGCATCCACGGGGGATACGGACACGGGGGCGCCATGTTGCCTCAAGGTTGCCACCATCACCACCACAAGCACCCCAACGGCCTGGCACTGCTCAACGGCAACGGGGGACTCTTCTCACACGGCCATGACAGCACCCTTCCTCACGGCGGGAGGGGGGACTGCGAGCACCCGCACCACCACCACAACGTGAGTCCTGTTGTGGTTTTTGTCGTCATAAAGGACGCGTTGTCTAAGTGTTGCTTTTATTTCCAGGGAGGCGGCATGTATACGGCTCTCCCCCAGTCCGAATCATCTGACTGCATGAGCTGCCAGAACCTCTGCAACAACAACAGGTACCAACAGCTCTTTTGAAAATGTCTTTATGCGCAAATGATGCCCTCTCCGGAACCAGATGGTTGTCATGGTTTTTAGCCGACATGGTGACGAGTACAGCTCAGCTTCCTTTGCGGCGGCGGCGGCACCACTTTCCCATGCTGCCCGTTTATGTACTTAAGCGTCGTCAGCGTCACAGTTTACCCTGCGTGCACCCAGCCGTGCTCGCCCGCCTAATGAGGCCTCTGTTTATTTACCCCCGCCTGCCGCCGCCGCTGCAGGGAAAAAGAGGTTGTGGTCGCGATAGAATCAGGTTCCGATAGCAGGAAGAGCAGTGAAACCCGATGCAAGTCTTTGAATGATAAAGTGTTTACATGAGGGGGGGGATTCAGCCTTTCATCAAGAAGGTTTCTAACCACAACCCGCACACACACACACACATACACACACATACACACACCACTACACACGCGTGCTAAGATTTACGTCCATGTGTCCATGCAGGTGTTACAACAAAACCAATGGCGCCCTCTCTGGCGGTGCCCTCATGCATCGAGTGGCGCCTTGCCAGCAGCAGGACGGCCTGGAGATGGTCCCTCTGGGACAGACGTCCTCGCCTCATCCACGTCGCCTCGCGGACGAGCCGGAGGGAGACGTCACACGGCCGCCCGACCGGCACGAAGAGTCTTCGCCTTCGCCACATTCAGATTGTCTGGTTGAAGACGACAGAGGATGTCCAGCGGACGACACCGGTAGGATGCAAGATCAACACGGTTTGGGGGGCTGATTGACAGGCAGGATACCCCCCGTATACCCACCCATATCGTTATGTCGTTTGTCATTCCACTTCCGAAAAGACGAAGAAAAGTGAAGTAGCAATTTAAATTGAATGCAATATGAAATGTAATTAAATTAAAATGAAATTTAATAAAAAATGTTATTAAAAGTAACACTATAATTGAAAGAAATACATAAATGTAAAAATAAAGTTAACAAAAACAACATTATGTAATTCAACTCAAAATGAATTAAACTAGTTCAATTACATTAAATCAAAAATCAAATAATTGAAATGAAATTCAATGAATTAAATGACAGGTTGCACCGTTTAAGTTCTTAAATTAAGTAGCATTTAATTCAATTAAAAGACAAATCAATTAAATATAAAATATTATTTAATTGAATTAAATTAAAATGTAATTGAATTAATTAAATTAAATAAAATTGACACAAAATAGCATCATATAATTGGAAAAAATGCAAATTACTAAAGTTGAAAACTTTGAAAATATATTTGATTCAATTCAATATTAATATAGGTCAAATAAAGGTCAAATAAAATGCAATTAAAAATAACATTATGCAATTCAATTAAAAATTTAATTAGTTCAAAATATGATTATATAATAACTGAGTAATAATTATTATTATTATTATAAAATAATTATTAAAAAATATGCCATCTATCACAGGCTGCACTCTAAGCTCATTTCATACTTGTTTTTTTTTTTGCCTTAAAAACCAGCAAAGTAAAGATCCATGTACTGTAGCTGTGGATGTCATTATATAACACCGTCCCTGACTGTGTGTGCAGCCGAGGAGGATCTGGACTGCGTGGACCAGGATGGGCCGGTGCTGTGCTGGGACAGTCTGGGCCTGCCGGACTCGGACTGTGACGAAAAGCCGGGTTGGATCTCTGTCGGCGGCCTGACTGGGGAGCTGATCCAGGAGGTCTGAGGGCGGGGCCGGATGCGGTGACACGCCCCTCCTTGAGACATTTGTGTGTGTGTGTGTGTGTGTGGGGTGCCATGGCTATGTCACATACGGGACCTGAGAGGGGACGCTGGACATGAACGTGTTGGGGAAAGAGACTGTGACAGATCATCCCCAAAAAAGACTCTTTAGATGACTTATTTATTTTTTTCTAGTAGTCAAATCTTATTTCATATGAATGTATCTGTTTCTAAGAACAAAGTTGGTCTTTTATATTATTTATGCTTTTTTTTTTGCCTGTTTTTCTTTTAGCGATTGTAAAGTTTTGTAATAATATAAAGAGAAGATATGGAAGAGTAAACAAGCTTTTTCGATTTTATAGAAAAGCCTCATGTATGTTTAGTTTGGTGTGTGTGTGTGTGTGTGTGTGTGTGTGTGTGTGTGTGTGTGTGTGTGTGTGTGTGCTGATCCTGAGGAGAAGCATCCAAGCATCACTCATCCAGCTTCTTTCTAGATAGATACTGCAGCAAAGTGATAGGAGATATAAGCTAGGAGCTATAAGAACATAGAATAAGAATAAATAAATGCGGAACAGATGCATAATAAGGTAATCCAGTCTCTCAGTGGAGCAGGACAGTGATAGTAATCGGCCACTAAAACTGCTCTTCTGTGATGAGATCCAGACTAAGATACGGACTGATGTTCCCTCTGATGCTCCTGCATGTTCTTGTCCGTCATTCCTCACCCTTCCCCCTCCTCCTACACCCCTTCATTAGGCAGCCTATGCAGGAACGAGCACCAATGTTCTCTTGCTGTTCCTCCTCCCGATGAAGCGGTGTTCTTAGGGGTTGTTCGGCAGAGCCCCCCCCCGTCATCTTTTGGAGACAAAAAGCGAAGCGTGTTGTGGTTGGATGAGCTCCAGCGACATTCCAGCCGCCTCTTCACGGCCGTGATGTCATCCGCTGTCTTCATCACGTAGCACTTGCCTTCCAGGAAGCCATGGCAGGTCATTTATTGTCGAATCTGCATAATTGGCAGTCATGTTTTGACAATTTCAAGTTTTTCTCAAACATAATTTCCAAAAGATTACTTTATTTTGTTTATCATATTAACACTTTTTAAAGATAGCAAAACATATTTTTACGTGTATTAACTTAAAAAACATGCTAGGTTAATTGGCGACTCTAAATACTCATAGGTATGAATGTGAGTGTGAATGGTTGTTTGTCTATATGTGCCCTGTGATTGGCTGGCGACCAGTCCAGGGTGTACCCCGCCTCTCGCCCGAAGACAGCTGGGATAGGCTCCAGCACCCCCCGCGACCCTCGTGAGGAAAAAGCGATAGAAAATAAATGAACTTACGTTTAACATATTTAAGTTTATTCTCCTAAAATTTAAAACATTTTATAAAATAAAATTTAATAAAATAAAAAATAAAAATTTTCAGTATCGATATTTTTATTAGGGCGGCACGGTGGTCTAGGGGTTAGCGCGCAGACCTCACAGCTAGGATACCAGGGTTCAATCCCACCCTCGGCCATCTCTGTGTGGAGTTTGCATGTTCTCCCCGTGCATGCGTGGGTTTTCTCCGGGTACTCCGGTTTCCTCCCACATTCCAAAAACATGCTAGGTTAATTGGCCACTCCAAATTGTCCATAGGTATGAATGTGAGTGTGAATGGTTGTTTGTCTATATGTGCCCTGGGATTGGCTGGCCACCAGTCCAGGGTGTACGCCCGAAGACAGCTGGGATAGGCTCCAGCACCCCCGCGACCCTCGTGAGGAAAAAGCGGTAGAAAATGAATGAATGAATGAATGAATGATATTTTTATTTGAGAATGGATTTCAGAGCATGACGAGTATCCGAAGTATCAATAGTACACATCACTAAAATGTCCAAGTTTTTACGTTACATTTAACAACCCTGCCATGGTTACCGGTTCGTCTTTTGTGGTTATCATCGCACTTTTGATTCTCTTTGCCAAAGAAAAACCTGTTTGATTTTTTTGTTTGAACTCCAAATTGGATCATTTTTTTCTGATGCGTGATGTCACAGGTGTCAATCATGGTAAGAATATAACTTGAATATAATACTATAACTGAACATAACTATAGAACTGTTTTTGTGTGCATCCTCATTGGCGGTGGACAACCAGTCGCGTGGAGTAGTACACCATCTTGACCCCGCCCCCGGCGTGGTGAAAGGCCTGGCAGGTGTAAGTGCCCGCCGCCTCCTCGTGCACAACCTCTATGACCAGCGCGCACGTGTCGGCGGACACGTGCACTATTCCCGGGCCACCCGACTGGATCTGCAGCTTGGTTCCGTGTCCGTCGTCGTAGGCCAGCGCCATGCTGTTGTCCGAGCCGGCTCGGGTGAAACCCCAGATGAAGACGGAGGGCGGGGTGCCGCCGCAGTCCAGACGGACGGAGCCGCCCACGGTCGCCGTGGCGTTGGAGCCCAGGTACTCCACTTCCTCCGAGTCCGGTAGCTCTAACGCTGAAAGACAAGACGAGTTCAATCGTACTTTCTGTTGTTCCGCACGGAGGTGCTGTTTTTAAGATTTTAAATGTCCCACACAAGTCGGCCATGATGTACAGTATTTTGACTAGTGATTAGTGACTAGTGAAAACACAATCGTTTTCGACCAAAACAACTTCCGCTAGCAAAGCAGCCGGAGCCTCGCCAAAAGGGGGCGCTACAACCGCCTGGCTAGTTGCAAACAATTTGAAAATGTCCATTCATGGTCTATTAATGCAATTTTAATAGCAGCGATATCACTCACCTGATGGAAACCACGTCAAGAAACAAAATATGTGTCTCGTTTTTATCAGCTCAGGCACTTTTTGGTACGGAAATAGAAACAGAAACGCTGCGATGCCGTCCCTATGCTCCTCACGGCCACTAGAGGGCGTATTTACATGGTAATAGTTCTTATTTCTGGAGAACATTTCCCAGCATCTACACGTAAGGCACATGAGTCAGTAGTTAATAAGCATCTTGAGGAGCAGACATCTTTTATGACCCCCTGCTTGGTAGAAGTTTCTCATATTGAAGAAAAGTGCTGGTCTTCACCTTGAAGAGGAAGAAGCAGCAGCAAGAAGGCCAGCAAAGTGACGCGAAGAAACATCCTAAAAGCTTTCATATCGGGCCCCGACTCTTCTTCTCTTGCTAACAGCCGAGCTGGACGACGTCTTTGAACCTCCAGACTAAAATATTTACTAGCGTCAGGTGTCAGAATACCTCATGTTTTATTCAGTGTCTTTTCCAAACACGGAAACCAACACCTCTTTGGCTCACAGTCAGCTAGCTAGTCGAGTTAGCCGTGTTAGCTGCTTTTTTATGTTAACTTCTGGACATCTAGATGCGCTCATTGAGGTCGGCAATAAAAAATAAAAATTAATTAAATAATATTGACAATGATACATAATAACATGATTATTATCAATAGTAAAAATAAAGAAATATTGCATGAATTTATTGTTTTGTTCATTTTGTTCACATAAAAAATAATAAAACAAAAATACAAATAATTTGTACAAATAATTATGTTGTGTATTTTGTACAATATGCTTAACAAAATCTCTCAATAATAAAATTGTGAAAAAATATACAAAAGAAGGAAATAATTAAAACTATATTGTATAACATGAATACTAGTTCATAACAACTCAATATTGCATTAAATAATCAGTTATTTATTGCATTTCGCACATGATCCAGAATTTTTTTTACTTTCAAATATTTTAAGATAATGACAATATATAAATATAACCAATAATAAAATAAGCAAATAATAATACAACATGGTATAATAATTTGGATTAATAATGACTATTATGCCTAAAATAATAACATTGTAAAAATATGAATATGAAATATCAACTAATAATATAAATATATATAATAAATAAAACATATAAGTAATATATTACTGCCACCTACAGGACTGGAGTAAAAGTGTCAGTTTTAGGAGTTTGTGGTTTATAATTATACAGCAAGATAATATGAATATATTATTATGCGATATATATCAGCTTAGCACAACACCCCGCATAGTCTCAACATAAATTGGATCAATTGAAGCAGGGCCAGCCGTCTATATCAACTCATAAATTAATGTACGTACTTGTTTCTTCTGTTATTGTACTTCTATCACGAGTAGTATTAGTGTTCATATACTGTAATGGTTGATGTCTTTGACAAGGTGTATTCAAAGTGCGTAAAAGCGAGTGAGACGACACAGCACTCTGCATTGAAAGGAGGCTTTTGGGCATGTCGTGTGTCTAGTGTTGGCGTGAAAACACACATGGATGTGCGTGTGTGGAGAGGAGGCCAGCGATCCACCGTCACGGCGCTCCGGGCCTCGCGAGAAGCTCGTAAAGTTGCTCTCATGGAGGTAACCTCAGACAAGAGAGAAGGCTCTAATTAGTCCTTTATATTTAGTCTGATACAAAACAAATGCGGATGAGACGCTTCACTCTTCAGACAGCATGTTAGCAAGGCGCTCATATACTAATAGCATAAACTGCTTCACTTCTTTTTACACTTGGGAATGTTCCAATATGTGTGCAAACATTGCCCATAGGCGTAATAAGGCTTCTATGATGACCACGCTTTGATTTAGCAACAGTATTATCTGTAGAAGCTTACAGGTGGTCCATGTGGGTCGAGAAGATGTTTTTGTGTTCCTGGCAGCGGATGAGAGAGCAGAAGGAGACCCTGATGGCTGTGCAGCACATTAGCGCCACCCAGCACGCACCACACACACACACACACACACACACACACACACACATACACACACACACCGATAGTTGGACCCCCCAGACTGACATGCAGCACCTTTCAGTCCGTCCATCCGTACGTGACACTTCTCTCCAGCAGAGTATCACACTGGGGGCAGGGGTGTCCTAACCTTGTCCAGCCACATGTAGAAATACCAAGACCTTCTATATACTTTATATATTTCAACCAAAAAAATGCATTTCAAGTATTAGTATGAATATGCGCTCTTTTTTTTTCCTCCCATTTTTCATTTTTTATTCCAAGTTTTTCAACTTGCTTCTTAAATGATTTTAAGAAGCAAATTTTCTTCTCATGATATTGTTTATTACCATAATATTTTGACCATAATAATATTATCACTTTTTATTTTTTGTCAAATTGCCACTTTTTTATTGTTAGATTACTACTTTATTTTGAATAAACGACAGCTGTTTTTTCAATTTCTTCAGTTTTTCCCCCAACTATTCAAACATTATTCTTGTAAAATTTCTTTACCTAATATTATGAATTTATTTCCATAATTTGACTTTATTCTCTCATAATAATGTCATTTCCCGCAACCAATTTTTTCAAAAATGACAACTTAATTTTTTTTATATCCCATGATATTATTACTTTTTTTTCAACTCTATGCTACTGAAGATTACATTTCATTACAAGGTTATTCTCATAAAATGTCCACTTTTTTTCTTGTAATATTTTGACTTTATTATTGGAATAAACTGTTTTTTTACCCAACTATATCAGCTTTCTGGTAAATTTTCCCGACCCTGAGCAAAAGCGACATCTATCATCAGTGTAGCGATGTGCACAGTACTGATATTAATAATTAATGGCCGTGCTGTTCTATGGTTATCATCACACTTACTAGAACGTTCCACAAGAAAATCCTTGAGACGCTTTCTGAGCTGAAGTCTGACGTGAGGAGGTTCTCTTGCATGTTTGGCGTTCCCACACGAGTGAATTTTGCACCGGTCGTCCCGTCCCTAAATATTCTGAAATGTTTTAACGTTGGATGCCGTCCTCGTTGGTCTCGGAAGTCTTGCATGACTTTTTACGCATTTTTCCAGAAAGTTTTTTTTTCATGGGTCAGCAGGGCAGTTATGATTGCGCCCCATGAATTCTGCCTAGCAACAAGTGGCTGTATTGCCGCATGTGTTATTTCGGTTATATAACGAGCTGCAAAGATGAAGAGAGAGTACTGTAGTTTTCCTGCAAGTAGTCTACCTCATGCTGTATCCTTTATAAAAACCATCAGGGTTGTTGTCTCGCTGCCAGCTTTTTTTGGACATTAAAGCATTACTCCCCCCACCCCCCAAGAAAACAGTTTGGAGTTGGTGTGTCAGCATCTGGAAGCAGTGGAGGTTTTGTCTGGAAGATAAAATAAGGACGTCCAAACGTCCAGTCTGGGATCAATTACACAGAAAGAGAGATTCTATATCTCCACGCGTAGCCTCACAAACACACACTACACAACATCTTGTGTGTGTGTGTGTGTGTGTGTGAACCGACCCCTCCCCGCCGCACATTTAACGAGCAGCTTGTGGCGTCTCCAGATGTGCTGGCGGGTCACGTGACCAGGCTGAATGACTGCAGCGAGCCGATTGTCGCTGCGGGCTTTAATGTCACACCTCCATGATTTGATTTGAAGTCTAATTTCCACGTTTTTACTAGGCTACAAGTCTTTCTTCTCGTGGAAACATCTGCTGGCCGCTTGTGACGCGTGGAATTGAAATAAGTAGCAAGTTTTGGCTGTGGGGACTGAATGATTGGATGTGTACTGTGATTGACAGGTGAGCTGGACTGGGCCGGGAGAGGCTCCAGCTCACCTTAATCACCTGAAGGAAGTGATGACGTGCCCCGGGAGGTGGATGGATGTACAGCAGATGAAACCCTTGAACCTTCTTTGAAGGTGCTCACCCGCCGTGGCCCCCAGTAAACTTCATACAGGCCCTCACAGTCCACTTCCACACGTGCAGTAGTGACAAATACTGCCGTGTACATTTATGCAAGAGATCTGCGTGTTTGAACTAAACCAGGGCTTCTTAACCGTTTTGACGTTGAGGCCCGATTTTTTCAGGGCAGGGTGGCCCGGGGCCCATTAAATATTAACACTGTATAGATTGAATTGATCTTATTCATTAGTTTTCAATAATAAATCACATCCAGGGCGGCACGGCTGTCGAGTGGTTAGCGCGCAGACCTCACAGCTAGGAGACCAGGGTTCAATTCACATCTCTGTGTGGAGTTTGCATGTTCTCCCCGTGCATGCGTGGGTTTTCTCCGGGTACTCCGGTTTCCTCCCACATTCCAAAAACATGCTAGGTTAATTGGCGATAGGTATGAATGTGAGTGTGAATGGTTGTTTGTCTATATGTGCCCTGTGATTGGCTGGCCACCAGTCCAAGGTGTACCTCGCCTCTTGCCCAAAGACAGCTGGGATAGGCTCCAGCACCCCCGCGACCCTTGTGAGGAAAAAGCGGTAGAAAATGAATGAATGAATGAATCACATC